>NC_050089.1:3157697-3472072 GCF_009764565.3 Dermochelys coriacea
GGGGGGCTGATTGGTGAAGGGAGGGAAGGTGCCATCGCTCTCACCGGGGGGGCTGATTGGGAAGGGGGGGGGGCTGGTGCATCGCTCTCACCCGGGGGGAGCTGATTGGTGAAGGGGGGGCTGGTGGCCATCGCTCTCACCCGGGGGGACTGATTGGTGAGGGGGGGTGCTGGGCATCGCTCTCACCCGGGGGGGCTGATTGGGGAAGGGAGGGAATGGGCCATCGCTCTCACCCGGGGGGGGCTCCTGATTGGTGAAGGGTGGGGCTGGTGCCATCGCTCCTCACCCGGGGGGGGCTGATTGGTGAAGGGGGGGCTGGTGCCATCGCTCTCACCGGGGGGGCTGATTGGTGAAGGGAGGGAAGGTGCCACGCTCTCACCCGGGGGGGCTGACTGATTGGTGAAGGGGGGCTGGTGCCATCGCTCTCACCCGGGGGGGCTGATTGGTGAAGGGGGGGCTGGTGCCATCGCTCTCACCCGGGGGGGCGTGATTGGTGAAGGGAGGGAAGGTGCCATCGCTCTCACCCGGGGGGCTGATTGGTGAAGGGAGGGAAGGTGCCATCGCTCTCACCCGGGGGGGGCTGATTGGGTGAAGGGGGGGCTGTGCCATCGCTCTCAACCGGGGGGGTGATTGGTGAAGGGGGGGCTGGTTGCCATCGCTCTCACCCGGGGGGACCTGATTGGTGAAGGGGGGGCGGTGCCATCGCTCTCAAGGGGGGGCTGATTGGTGAAGGAGGGAAGGTGCCATCGCTCCCCCGGGGGGCTGATTGGTGAAGGGGGGGCTGGTGCCATCGCTCTCACCCGGGGGGGCTGATTGGTTGGAAGGGAGGGGGAATGGTGCCATCGCTCTGACCTGGGGGGGGCTGATTGGTGAAGGGGGGGGGGTGGTGCCATCGCTCTCACCGGGGGGATGATTGGTGAAGGGGGGTGGTGCCATCGCTTTCACCAGGGGGGGGCTGATTGGTGAAGGGGGGGCTGGTGCCATCGCTCTCACCCGGGGGGACTGATTGGTGAAGGGGGGGCTGGTGCCATCGCTCTCACCGGGGGGGCTGATTGGTGAAGGGGGGCTGGTGCCATCGCTCTCACCCGGGGGGCTGGATTGGTGAAGGGAGGGAAGGTGCCATCGCTCTCACCTGGGGGGGGCTGATTGGGAAGGGGGGCTGGTGCATCGCTCTCACCCGGGGGGCTGATTGGTGAAGGGAGGAAGGGTGCCATCGCTCCCTCACCCGGGGGGGCTGATTGGTGAAGGGGGGGCGGGTGCCATCGCTCTCACCCGGGGGGGGGCTGATTGTGAAGGGGGGGCTGGTGCCACGCTCTCACCCGGGGGGCGATTGGTGAAGGGAGGGAAGGTGCCACGCTCTCACCGGGGGGGATGTTGGTGAAGGGGGGGAAGGTGCCATCGCTCTCACCCGGGGGGGGGCTGATTGGTGAAGGGGTGGGCTGGTGCCATCGCTCTCACCCGGGGGGGGCTGATATGGTGAAGGGGGGGCTGGTGCCATCGCTCTCACCGGGGGGATGATTGGTGAAGGGGGGCTGGTGCCATCGCTCTCACCCGGGGGGCGGGTGAAGGGAGGGGGAAGGTGCAACGCTCGGCACACGGGGGGGCGATTGGTGAAGGGGGGCTGGTGCCATCGCTCTCACCGGGGGGGGGCTGATTGGTGAAGGGAGGGCTGGTGCCATCGCTCTCACCGGGGGGCGTGATTGGTGAAGGGAGGCTGGTGCCATCGCTCTCACCGGGGGGGCTGATTGGTGAAGGGGGGGCTGGTGCCATCGCTCGCACCAGGGGGGGCTGATTGGTGAAGGGAGGGCTGGTGCCATCGCTCTCACCCGGGGGGCTGATTGGTGAAGGGAGGGAAGGAGGGAAGGTGCCATCGCTCTCACCCGGGGGGATGATGTGTGAACGGAGGGAAGGTTGCCATCGCTCTCACCCGGGGGGGGTTGGTGAAGGGGGGGGTTGCCATCGCTCTCACCCGGGGGGCGCTGATGGTGAAGGGGGGCTGGTGCCATCGCTCTCACGAGCGGGGACTGATTGGTGAAGGGGGGGCTGGTGCCATCGCTCTCACCCGGGGGGGGCTGATGGTGAAGGGATGGGACGGTGCCATCGCTTCCACCGGGGGGGCTGATTGGTGAAGGGGGGCTGGTGCCATCGCTCTCACCCGGGGGGGGACTGATTGGGTGAAGGGGAGGGAAGGTGCATCGCTCTCACCCGGGGGGCTGATTGGTGAAGGGAGGGCTGTGGCCCGCTCTCACCCGGGGGGGCTGAGTGGTGAAGGGGGGCTGGTGCCATCGCTCTCACCCGGGGGGGCTGATTGGTGAAGGGGGGGGCTGGTGCCATCGCTCTCACCCGGGGGGGCTGATTGGTGAAGGGAGGGAAGGTGCCATCGCTCTCCGGGGGGGCTGATTGGTGAAGGGGGGGGGGTGCCATCGCTCTCACCCGGGGGGGCTGATTGGTGAAGGGGGGCTGGTGCCATCGCTCACCCGGGGGGGGCTGATTGGTGAAGGGGGGAAGGTGCCATCGCTCTCACCCGCGGGGGGGCTGATGGTGAAGGGGGGCTGGTGCCATCGCTCTCACCCGGGGGGCTGATTGGTGAAGGGGGGGCTGGTGCCATCGCTCTCACCCGGGGGGGCTGATTGGTGAAGGGAGGGAAGGTGCCATCGCTCTCACCGGGGGGGGGGGCTGATTGGTGAAGGGGGGGCTGGTGCCATCGCTCACCCGGGGGGGCGGATTGGTGAAGGGGGGGTGGTGCCATCGCTCTCCCGGGGGGCTGATTGGTGAAGGGAGGCTGGTGCCACCGCTCTCACCCGGGGGGACTGATTGGTGAAGGGAGGGAAGGTGCCATCGCTCTCACGGGGGGGCTGATTGGTGAAGGGGGGCTGGTGCCATCTCACCACGGGGGGGCTGATTGGTGGGTGAGGGAAGGGCGGGGTGCCATCGCTCTCACCGGGGGGGCTGATTGGTGAAGGGGGGGGTGCCATCGCTCTCACCCGGGGGGGCTGATGGTGAAGGGAGGGCTGGTGCCATCGCTCTCACCCGGGGGGGCTGATTGGTGAAGGGAGGAAGGTGCCATCGCTCACCGGGGGGGGCTGATTGGTGAAGGGGGGCTGGTGCCATCGCTCTCACCCGGGGGGCTGATTGGTGAAGGGAGGGAATGGTGCCATCGCTCTCACGGGGGGCTGATTGGTGAAGGGAGGGAAGGTGCCATCGCTCTCACCTGGGGGGGGGCTGATTGGTGAAGGGGGGGTGGTGCCATCGCTCTCACCCGGGGGGGCTGATGGTGAAGGGGGGCTGGTGCCATCGCTCTCACCGGGGGGCTGATTGGTGAAGGGGGGCTGGTGCCATCGCTCTCACGGGGGGGCTGATGGTGAAGGGAGGGAAGGTGCCATCGCTCTCACCCGGGGGGGCTGATTGGTGAAGGGGGGGCTGGTGCCATCGCTCTCACCCGGTGGGGCTGATGGTGAAGGGAGGGTGGTGCCATCGCTCTCACCCGGGGGGGCTGATTGGTGAAGGGGGGCTGGTGCCATCGCTCTCACCCGGGGGGGCTGGATTGGTGAAGGGAGGCTGGTGCCATCGCTCTCACCCGGGGGGCTGATTGGTGAAGGGAGGGAAGGTGCCATCGCTCTCACCCGGGGGGCTGATTGGTGAAGGGAGGGAAGGTGCCATCGCTCTCACCCGGGGGGGGGCTGATTGGTGAAGGGGGGGGCTGGTGCCATCGCTCTCACCGGGGGGGCTGATTGGTGAAGGGGGGGTGGTGCCATCGCTCTCACCCGGGGGGGGGCTGATTGGTGAAGGGGGGGCTGGTGCCATCGCTCTCACCCGGGGGGGCTGATTGGTGAAGGGGGGGCTGGTGCCATCGCTCTCCCCCGGGGGACTGATTGGTGAAGGGGGGCTGGTGCCATCGCTCTCACCCGGGGGCTGATTGGTGAAGGGAGGGAAGGTGCCATCGCTCTCACCCGGGGGGGGACTGATTGGTGAAGGGGGGCTGGTGCCATCGCTCTCACCCGGGGGGCTGATTGGTGAAGGGGGGCTGGTGCCATCGCTCTCACCCGGGGGGGGGATTGGTGAAGGGGGGCTGGTGCCATCGCTCTCACCGGGGGGCTGATTGGTGAAGGGAGGGCTGGTGCCATCGCTCTCACCCGGGGGGCTGATTGGTGAAGGGGGGAAGGTGCCATCGCTCTCACCCGGGGGGACTGATTGGTGAAGGGGGGAAGGTGCCATCGCTCTCACCCGGGGGGGGCTGATTGGTGAAGGGGGGGTGCCATCGCTCTCACCCGGGGGGGGCTGATTGGTGAAGGGGGGAAGGTGCCATCGCTCTCACCTGGGGGGGGCTGATTGGTGAAGGGGGGGCTGGTGCCATCGCTCTCACCCGGGGGGGCTGATTGGTGAAGGGGGAAGGTGCCATCGCTCTCACCCGGGGGGGCTGATTGGTGAAGGGGGGGCTGGTGCCATCGCTCTCACCCGGGGGGGCTGATTGGTGAAGGGGGGGCTGGTGCCATCGCTCTCCACCCGGGGGGGCTGATTGGTGAAGGGGGGAAGGTGCCATCGCTCTCACCGGGGGGGCTGATTGGTGAAGGGGGGGTGGTGCCATCGCTCTCACCCGGGGGGACTGATTGGTGAAGGGGGGGCTGGTGCCATCGCTCTCACCCGGGGGGGCTGATGGTGAAGGGGGGGTGGTGCCATCGCTCTCACCGGGGGGGCTGATTGGTGAAGGGAGGGAAGTGCCATCGCTCTCACCGGGGGGGGCTGATTGGTGAAGGGGGCTGGTCCATCGCTCTCACCGGGGGGGCTGATTGGTGAAGGGGGGGCTGGTGCCATCGCTCTCACCCGGGGGGCTGATTGGTGAAGGGGGGCTGGTGCCATCGCTCTCACCGGGGGGGCTGATTGGTGAAGGGAGGGAAGGTGCCATCGCTCTCCCGGGGGGGCTGATTGGTGAAGGGAGGGGGTGCCATCGCTCTCACCCGGGGGGCTGATTGGTGAAGGGGGGGCTGGTGCCATCGCTCTCACCCGGGGGGGCTGATGGTGAAGGGGGGGCTGGTGCCATCGCTCTCACCGGGGGGGCTGATTGGTGAAGGGGGGGAAGGTGCCATCGCTCTCACCTGGGGGGGGCTGATTGGTGAAGGGGGGGCTGGTGCCATCGCTCTCACGGGGGGACTGATTGGTGAAGGGGGGGGGTGCCATCGCTCTCACCCGGGGGGGGCTGATTGGTGAAGGGCGGGCTGGTGCCATCGCTCTCACCCGGGGGGACTGATGATGGTGAAGGGGGGTGGTGCCATCGCTCTCACCCGGGGGGGCTGATTGGTGAAGGGGGGGGTTGCCATCGCTCTCACCCGGGGGGGTGATTGGTGAAGGGGGGAAGGTGCCATCGCTCTCACCCGGGGGGCTGATTGGTGAAGGGGGGCTGGTGCCATCGCTCTCACCCGGGGGGGCTGATTGGTGAAGGGGGGGGTGCCATCGCTTCCCCGGGGGGGCTGATTGGTGAAGGGAGGGAAGGTGCCATCGCTCTCACCGGGGGGCTGATTGGTGAAGGGAGGGCTGGTGCCATCGCTCTCACCGGGGGGGCTGATTGGTGAAGGGGGGGCTGGTGCCATCGCTCTCACCGGGGGGACTGATTGGTGAAGGGGGGGGCTGGTGCCATCGCTCTCACCCGGGGGGGGCTGATTGGTGAAGGGGGGGCTGGTGCCATCGCTCTCACCCGGGGGGGACTGATTGGTGAAGGGGGGCTGGTGCCATCGCTCTCACCCGGGGGGATGATTGGTGAAGGGGGGGTGGTGCCATCGCTCTCACCGGGGGGGCTGATTGGTGAAGGGAGGGAAGGTGCCATCGCTCTCACCCGGGGGGGCTGATTGGTGAAGGGGGCTGGTGCCATCGCTCTCACCGGGGGGACTGATTGGTGAAGGGGGGGCTGGTGCCATCGCTCTCACCCGGGGGGGCTGATTGGTGAAGGGAGGGAAGGTGCCATCGCTCTCACCCGGGGGGGACTGATTGGTGAAGGGGGGGGGTGCCATCGCTCTCACCGGGGGGACTGATTGGTGAGGGGGGGGCTGGTGCCATCGCTCTCACCCGGGGGGGCTGATTGGTGAAGGGAGGGAAGGTGCCATCGCTCTCACCGGGGGGGCGGATTGGTGAAGGGAGGGAAGGTGCCATCGCTCTCACCGGGGGGGCTGATTGGTGAAGGGAGGGAGGTGCCATCGCTCTCACCTGGGGGGGGCTGATTGGTGAAGGGGGGGCTGGTGCCATCGCTCTCACCCGGGGGGGGCTGATTGGTGAAGGGGGGGCTGGTGCCATCGCTCTCACCTGGGGGGGGGCTGATTGGTGAAGGGGGGGCTGGTGCCATCGCTCTCACCCGGGGGGACTGATTGGTGAAGGGGGGGCTGGTGCCATCGCTCTCACCGGGGGGGCTGATTGGTGAAGGGGGGCTGGTGCCATCGCTCTCACCGGGGGGGCTGATTGGTGAAGGGGGGGGTGCCATCGCTCTCACCGGGGGGCTGATTGGTGAAGGGGGGGCTGGTGCCATCGCTCTCACCCGGGGGGGCTGATTGGTGAAGGGGGGGCTGGTGCCATCGCTCTCACGGGGGGGCTGATTGGTGAAGGGAGGGGTGCCATCGCTCTACCCGGGGGACTGATTGGTGAAGGGGGGAAGGTGCCATCGCTCTCACCCGGGGGGATGATTGGTGAGGGGGGGGGTGCCATCGCTCTCACCCGGGGGGGCTGATTGGTGAAGGGAGGGAAGGTGCCATCGCTCTCACCTGGGGGGCTGATTGGTGAAGGGGGGCTGGTGCCAACGCTCACACCCGGGGGGGCTGATTGGTGAAGGGGGGCTGGTGCCATCGCTCTCACCGGGGGGGCTGATTGGTGAAGGGAGGGAAGGTGCCATCGCTCTCACCTGGGGGGGGCTGATTGGTGAAGGGGGGGCTGGTGCCATCGCTCTCAGGGGGACTGATTGGTGAAGGGGGGGCTGGTGCCATCGCTCTCACCCGGGGGGGCTGATTGGTGAAGGGGGGGCTGGTGCCATCGCTCTCACCCGGGGGGACTGATTGGTGAAGGGGGGGCTGGTGCCATCGCTCTCACCCGGGGGGGCTGATTGGTGAAGGGGGGGCTGGTGCCATCGCTCTCACCCGGGGGGGGCTGATTGGTGAAGGGAGGGAAGGTGCCATCGCTCTCACCCGGGGGGCTGATTGGTGAAGGGAGGGCTGGTGCCATCGCTCTCACCCGGGGGGACTGATTGGTGAAGGGGGGGCTGGTGCCATCGCTCTCACCCGGGGGGGCTGATTGGTGAAGGGAGGGAAGGTGCCATCGCTCTCACCCGGGGGGGGCTGATTGGTGAAGGGAGGGCTGGTGCCATCGCTCTCACCCGGGGGGGCTGATTGGTGAAGGGGGGGCTGGTGCCATCGCTCTCACCCGGGGGGGCTGATTGGTGAAGGGAGGGCTGGTGCCATCGCTCTCACCCGGGGGGCTGATTGGTGAAGGGAGGGAAGGTGCCATCGCTCTCACCCGGGGGGGGGCTGATTGGTGAAGGGGGGGCTGGTGCCATCGCTCTCACCCGGGGGGGCTGATTGGTGAAGGGGGGGCTGGTGCCATCGCTCTCACCCGGGGGGACTGATTGGTGAAGGGGGGGCTGGTGCCATCGCTCTCACCCGGGGGGGCTGATTGGTGAAGGGAGGGCTGGTGCCATCGCTCTCACCCGGGGGGATGATTGGTGAAGGGGGGGCTGGTGCCATCGCTCTCACCCGGGGGGGCTGATTGGTGAAGGGGGGGCTGGTTCCATCGCTCTCACCCGGGGGGGGCTGATTGGTGAAGGGGGGGCTGGTGCCATCGCTCTCACCCGGGGGGACTGATTGGTGAAGGGGGGGCTGGTGCCATCGCTCTCACCCGGGGGGGGCTGATTGGTGAAGGGGGGGCTGGTGCCATCGCTCTCACCCGGGGGGACTGATTGGTGAAGGGGGGGCTGGTGCCATCGCTCTCACCCGGGGGGGGCTGATTGGTGAAGGGGGGGCTGGTGCCATCGCTCTCACCCGGGGGGGCTGATTGGTGAAGGGAGGGAAGGTGCCATCGCTCTCACCCGGGGGGCTGATTGGTGAAGGGAGGGCTGGTGCCATCGCTCTCACCCGGGGGGCTGATTGGTGAAGGGAGGGCTGGTGCCAACGCTCTCACCCGGGGGGGCTGATTGGTGAAGGGGGGGCTGGTGCCATCGCTCTCACCCGGGGGGGCTGATTGGTGAAGGGAGGGCTGGTGCCATCGCTCTCACCCGGGGGGCTGATTGTTGAAGGGAGGGCTGGTGCCATCGCTCTCACCCGGGGGGGCTGATTGGTGAAGGGGGGGCTGGTGCCATCGCTCTCACCCGGGGGGGCTGATTGGTGAAGGGAGGGCTGGTGCCATCGCTCTCACCCGGGGGGGGCTGATTGGTGAAGGGAGGGAAGGTGCCATCGCTCTCACCCGGGGGGGGCTGATTGGTGAAGGGGGGGCTGGTGCCATCGCTCTCACCCGGGGGGACTGATTGGTGAAGGGGGGGCTGGTGCCATCGCTCTCACCCGGGGGGGCTGATTGGTGAAGGGGGGGCTGGTGCCATCGCTCTCACCCGGGGGGGCTGATTGGTGAAGGGAGGGAAGGTGCCATCGCTCTCACCCGGGGGGGGCTGATTGGTGAAGGGGGGGCTGGTGCCATCGCTCTCACCCGGGGGGCTGATTGGTGAAGGGGGGGCTGGTGCCATCGCTCTCACCCGGGGGGGCTGATTGGTGAAGGGGGGGCTGGTGCCATCGCTCTCACCCGGGGGGCTGATTGGTGAAGGGAGGGAAGGTGCCATCGCTCTCACCCGGGGGGGCTGATTGGTGAAGGGGGGGCTGGTGCCATCGCTCTCACCCGGGGGGGCTGATTGGTGAAGGGAGGGCTGGTGCCATCGCTCTCACCCGGGGGGGCTGATTGGTGAAGGGGGGGCTGGTGCCATCGCTCTCACCCGGGGGGGCTGATTGGTGAAGGGGGGGCTGGTGCCATCGCTCTCACCGGGGGGGCTGATTGGTGAAGGGGGGGCTGGTGCCATCGCTCTCACCGGGGGGGCTGATTGGTGAAGGGGGGGCTGGTGCCATCGCTCTCACCCGGGGGGCTGATTGGTGAAGGGGGGGCTGGTGCCATCGCTCTCACCCGGGGGGCTGATTGGTGAAGGGGGGCTGATTGGTGAAGGGAGGGAAGGTGCCATCGCTCTCACCCGGGGGGGCTGATTGGTGAAGGGGGGGCTGGTGCCATCGCTCTCACCCGGGGGGGCTGATTGGTGAAGGGAGGGAAGGTGCCATCGCTCTCACCCGGGGGGGCTGATTGGTGAAGGGAGGGCTGGTGCCATCGCTCTCACCCGGGGGGACTGATTGGTGAAGGGGGGGCTGGTGCCATCGCTCTCACCCGGGGGGGCTGATTGGTGAAGGGAGGGAAGGTGCCATCGCTCTCACCCGGGGGGACTGATTGGTGAAGGGAGGGAAGGTGCCATCGCTCTCACCCGGGGGGACTGATTGGTGAAGGGGGGGCTGGTGCCATCGCTCTCACCCGGGGGGGCTGATTGGTGAAGGGGGGGAAGGTGCCATCGCTCTCACCCGGGGGGGCTGATTGGTGAAGGGAGGGAAGGTGCCATCGCTCTCACCCGGGGGGCTGATTGGTGAAGGGGGGGCTGGTGCCATCGCTCTCACCGGGGGGGCTGATTGGTGAAGGGAGGGAAGGTGCCATCGCTCTCACCCGGGGGGGCTGATTGGTGAAGGGGGGGAAGGTGCCATCGCTCTCACCCGGGGGGGCTGATTGGTGAAGGGGGGGCTGGTGCCATCGCTCTCACCCGGGGGGGGCTGATTGGTGAAGGGGGGGCTGGTGCCATCGCTCTCACCCGGGGGGGCTGATTGGTGAAGGGAGGGAAGGTGCCATCGCTCTCACCCGGGGGGGCTGATTGGTGAAGGGGGGGCTGGTGCCATCGCTCTCACCTGGGGGGGCTGATTGGTGAAGGGAGGGCTGGTGCCATCGCTCTCACCCGGGGGGGCTGATTGGTGAAGGGGGGGAAGGTGCCATCGCTCTCACCCGGGGGGGCTGATTGGTGAAGGGAGGGAAGGTGCCATCGCTCTCACCCGGGGGGGGGCTGATTGGTGAAGGGGGGGCTGGTGCCATCGCTCTCACCCGGGGGGGCTGATTGGTGAAGGGGGGGCTGGTTCCATCGCTCTCACCCGGGGGGGCTGATTGGTGAAGAGGGGGAAGGTGCCATCGCTCTCACCCGGGGGGGCTGATTGGTGAAGGGGGGGAAGGTGCCATCGCTCTCACCCGGGGGGCTGATTGGTGAAGGGAGGGAAGGTGCCATCGCTCTCACCCGGGGGGCTGATTGGTGAAGGGGGGGAAGGTGCCATCGCTCTCACCCGGGGGGCTGATTGGTGAAGGGAGGGAAGGTGCCATCGCTCTCACCCGGGGGGGGCTGATTGGTGAAGGGGGGGCTGGTGCCATCGCTCTCACCCGGGGGGGGCTGATTGGTGAAGGGGGGGCTGGTGCCATCGCTCTCACCCGGGGGGGCTGATTGGTGAAGGGAGGGAAGGTGCCATCGCTCTCACCCGGGGGGGGCTGATTGGTGAAGGGGGGGCTGGTGCCATCGCTCTCACCCGGGGGGGGCTGATTGGTGAAGGGAGGGAAGGTGCCATCGCTCTCACCCGGGGGGGCTGATTGGTGAAGGGGGGGCTGGTGCCATCGCTCTCACCCGGGGGGGGCTGATTGGTGAGGGGGGGGCTGGTGCCATCGCTCTCACCCGGGGGGGCTGATTGGTGAAGGGAGGGAAGGTGCCATCGCTCTCACCCGGGGGGGCTGATTGGTGAAGGGAGGGAAAGTGCCATCGCTCTCACCCGGGGGGGCTGATTGGTGAAGGGGGGGCTGGTGCCATCGCTCTCACCCGGGGGGGCTGATTGGTGAAGGGGGGGCTGGTGCCATCGCTCTCACCCAAGGGGGCTGATTGGTGAAAGGGGGGAAGGTGCCATCGCTCTGACCCCAGGGGGCAGGGTTGGCGAAGGGGGGGCACGTGCCATCGCTCTGACCTGGCGGGGTGGGATTGGTGAAGGGGAGGGCATTGCTCTGATCCAAGGATGCCGGTTGTTGGGGGGCCATATCCATGGGGCGGTTGTCCTGCCCCACAGTCTTTCCTGGTAAAGTCCCTCTTTCTCCTTTTTACTCTCTGTCCAAGGAAGGGACAGCTCCCAGGGCAGGGCCCCCCAATGTTGCCCTGCCATGCCCCAAGGGCCCCAAGCCTCCGGCTCTTGTAGACTCCCTCCTTTCAGCCTAGGCTGAAGAAAAATATCTGGCAGGTACAATCTTGCCTTTGTCCCCCGGTCAGATGGACTGGATGAACTAATGGGTCTTTTGCACTTTTATGTTGTGATGCTGTCGATTTTTCACTGGGTTACAATTTGCCGTAGCTGATACCTGCAGTGCCTGTTAATATTTTTTCCAGCCGTCTTCTCAGTTCTCTGCTTGGCAGTGATGTGCTGGAATAGCTTTCCTTCTGTGCTCTGGGTGAGGGTGTCTTTTTTTTTTTTTTAAAAGGAGAGCTAAATCCAATTTCCATTATTAAAATTATCCAAGTAAATCAAATCCTTCTGTCATGCCCAGTAAATCCCTGGAATGTAAGAAGCACGGAGCAAATAACTTTTTTAAAATCCAAAACCAGTGGCATGGGCATCAAACCATATGAGGAAAGCAGCTCTGATTCTGTTGTTTTAATGAGCAAGATAGTCACCATGGGCTCTGATTCGCCTCCAAAGCCTGAGAGGACAGGACTGCATCATCTCATGATTTCAGCAGCTCCTTGCTTGAAACACACATGAGCAGAAGCAGGATCCACCAACCTGGTTCTCTCATGAAGATTTATTATTGCTGTGTGCGCCTGCTTTGAGCTTGGAAAATAATTTGGACTGACTTGGGCAGAAGAGGAAATGGCAATTATTCTGGTTGTAATATTCTCACTAGCTATGTGAGTGGTTAGTCGGAGTGGGGACTCCTTGCCTCAGCTGTAATAATTATAAATGGCCATTTCACCCAAGGATCACAAAGTGTTTTGCAAGCTTTAAGGAAGCTCTATAACACCTCGGGGAAGCATGTATGCTCATTTTCCAGATGGTCAGAGTGTAGTGCAGAGGTGGTAAGTGACTTGGCCATGGTCACATAGCAAATCAGGAGAAGATCTGGGGATGCAGCCCAGGAGTTTTGATTCCCAATCCTGTGATCTAACCAGGAGATCATCCACCTTTCCTCAAACCACATGGTACTGAAAGAGACATCATCATAGGAGGAAGCACATTGTTTGTCCAGTCAAACTGGCAGGGCAGGGGGGCGGGGCGGGCGGGGAGGGGGGGGGAGTATGGAGGAAATGAATTGGGCTTTAGAACTTTTTTTTTTAAGCATGGTCAGTACAGAATTTGAATATCTTTTATATCTTTGTGACCCCATTGTCCTCAGTGGAGTTACTCCTCTCTGGCACTGGTATGAGAGGTCAGATTTGGGCTCTAGGTGTGGAAATCCATTGTACTTGTACTGATTCAAATTCAGTCCTGCTGTGGGCAGGTGCAGTTCCCATGGAAGTCGCATGGAGTTGTGCACCTGCTTACCACCAGGAATGAAACTAGCCCCAGGAGTGCCGGGGACAGTTAGTGGGTAAGAGAGGGGCTGCTTTTTCTTATTCTGTCCTAGTGTTGTTTCTGGTAGACATACTGCTTTTCATCCCTTCAGTATCTATGCTACACTTGTTTGCATACCCATGGAATGTCAAGTTGGTGCTAGATATGCTGTTTCTTCCATTGATACCACTCTTCACATCACTGCTTATTTGACCAAGAGCTGTCCTTGGGAGTTGTCTTTGGTCTGGAGTTTAAGTATTTTGTAAAATGACTGTGTATGCACACATGCTCTCTGCATATAGTAAATGTTTCTGTGTGAAGTCTGTCTGAAATCTAGGCTCTGCTGAGATGATGCTTATGATTTTCAGCATGAGCAGGCTCAAATATAACTAATTCCAATACTGAACGATACACAAGAGAAGAATACAGATCCTCCACCAGAGTCCCTTGGCTGCCTCTTTTGTAATTTCTTTACAAAGTAACTGAACTCCGAAGAAAAACAAGTTTTCAGAAGTGCCAGCCAAAAAGCAATCCCATTTGTGAGCCCTCTGAGGCTATCCTTCCTGCCGCTGTACTGTGCTAGGTTCAAAGGAGATCGTGCTATGGCAGCAGGAAGGTCATGTCAATCCTTCTCATTCTTGCTTTATTTCTCCCCCAAAGCCCTTTAAAATTCCTAGTCTTCAGCACAAGTGCAGAGTAAGGAAAACTGCCCCCAAAAGAGAGTTTATTATTATTTACAAATTATTAATATGGGGCAACTCTACAGTGCTCTGAATGTGAAATTAGAGACAGGCATAGAGTCAGAATTGATCAAGAAGAAGCTGAAACAGTTTTAGCTTCTCTTATGCATGTTCAAGGCAGGGGAGGTTAAATAAACGCCAAGGATGCTGTAACAGGGTGGCAGAGCTCTTCTGTTGACCCACCCTTTTAGTAGGTGTTTGAAGCCTGCAAGGAAATGCTGACTGATTCCTGCTGACTCCCCGTGCCAGGTGTAGCTTGTTAATTCCACCCTGGATTTAAGGGAGGTGGGAAAGGCCCTTTGGGCAGTGGGATGTAGGGATGAGACTTTCTAAAGGACCTTTGGGAACAGCCAAGCCTGGAAGCAAGTTTGGGCTGAGGTTTTTATGTTGTTAGGTTAGTTAATAAATCCAACCTTGCATGTGTGTTGTACCTGTGCAGCATGTATGGATTTTGTTTTGGAGCAGTGGGGGAAGGCCACCTGCTGACAGATGTCTAGAATAGAGAGAAAGATCCTTGAGTACAGCAGTGAGAAAAGAATGGAGAGTAATACCAGAGTCAGTGTTTACGACAGTTATGTAGCTTACTAGATGATGGTGCTATGTAAATAAGGGGTAATGCTTTCAAAAGCAGCCACCTCTCATTTTCACAGATAATTTAGGTGCCTTTTGTGAGTTTACCCAAGGATGACAATAATACATACAACAGTCTGTCTCTTACCAGGTGGCTGTAAGATTCCATCTGGCAAGTCGGAAGACCTGGCCCAAATCTTCAACATGCTTTAGCTTTATAACACCCTAAAGCCCGATGAAACTACTAGAATATGCTGTAAGCCAAGTGAATGGTTTCCTTCAGCAGACTCAGCAGGATTATGGAGTGTTACATGATCCTCTCTAAGCAATGTTGGACACAGAAAGGGAGACTCAAATTACCCAGCCCCTCTCTGAACCACTGCAGGAAACTCTTCCTTTCCTCTGTGTACTTCTGATCAGGAATTCCCACCATCCTGACACTTGCAAGTCTCTGCTTGAACCTAATTGTGCCCCCCCAGTGCTGAAATCTATAGCATTACTTGCCCAGTTAGGTCCGCACTCTCCCATTCACTTTTGTTAGTGGAAATTGACAGTTGCTTGGGTTGTGTTTGGTTAGTTCCTCAGGTCTCTCTTTTCCTAAGTGAATTCAGTATTAGTAAACGATGCTGGATTGACAGCTGTAAAGTCCATCCACACAATATGTTCAGTACAGGCAAGAGCAGTGTTAGCTTCCATAGTTACTGTCCCATCTGGCCCAGTTTGTCTCTCCGCTTACCTGAAGGGACTCTCCCATGGGAGCACAAGAGGAGTTCAGTCTTCATGCACCATTTGAACCCCAGCCTCTGAACCCTACAACCCCAGATGAGTTGGCTTTTGTGGTGTGGAATTGCCTATTAGATGTTGATTCCCCCCACACACAACCGACCCCCAGCTTTGTCACTAAACAGCCTTCCCTTCCAACCCAGGCTGGATTCACACCTGGGACTGAGGAGTACAAAACCCCAAGCTGCTCAGATCTGTATAAGTAAGTCATGTGCTACTTGATAGTTCAGATCCACATATCCCCAGTCGTATAAAGCCAGCTATGTACATGCCTGAGATTCCATCTGACAAAATCCAGAAGACCTGGCCCCAAACCTTCAAGCAAGCTTTAGCTTTTTAACACCCTTAATAGTCTCTGCCTTTGACTAGTGACAGACTTCAAAACTGATTGGAGGAGGTGAATATTTTTTTAAAAAATAGCCCCATTAAACTAGCCTCATTAAAATCTTTCCGTTGAGAGACTTCTTTTAACGATAAGTTCAAGCACGTTAGAGTGACTCAACAATTGCTTTTAAGTCTGGTGCTGTCCTAATCTGGTTTACTGTGCTGTGAAGCAGGCAAATATTGGAGTGGGGCAACTGCAATTGGTCTCGGTAACAAAGCATCGGAAACCTATCTAAAGTCTTAGATTATTTTTCTTATTAGCATATCTATTGCTTTTGGCCTGAAGATTGGTTTTTCATGTTTAAAGTGAAATTGAATTGCAAACTAGCTGGTAACTCAAACGCTGTAAATAAGAAGGATGGACTTGCCACTCAGGGGCCATAAAATGGGAAATTCGTAAGTACTCTTTTAATTCAACTTTTACAGCCATACAGCAGTCAGAAAAGGTCTGACTGTAGCTCACAACTCAGTATGTAAGCTTGGTATACGATTGGGTTAGTCCCTATTGTCTGCAGTAAATCCACCTTGAGAGAACTGAGGCAGATGAAGAAGTGTCAGGAAATTGCAAAGTGTCTCATAATTTCAAAGCAGCATGTTAATCTTGGATGAATAAATCCTTTAGAAGGGGGGACTAGAGTTTATTAGGTTCCGTGGGCCAAATTCAGGCAGTAGGTGTACATGGGTCAAATTAGACATTGTAAGTGGGTGTAAGGTGTGTGAGTTGGAATAATTTACATACTGAGGGTGTGAGTTAAGGTGTCTGAAGTCTGAGAAAGTGAAGGACTTTAGCTTAATGCTTCTTGCATCCTCCTATTGGTTTGCCCTTCTTATTACATCCTTCTCTTCTCGCCCCTTGGCATATAATTTACCCCTGCTTAGACTTGCTCGCTGTTCTGCAACTTACCTCACTTGACACATCACCTCTGAATAAATCTGTGCCGTCACTCATACGGATGATACAGGAATTTGGGCCTATACGTAATTACTGCATAATCTGGAATGAAGCAGCAGTGTGGCAAGAGCTGGGTCTAACCATCGCATCCCATCACATGAACTATACCGCTCGCACCCATCTCAAATTCTTGGATGGGTTGTGGTAAACGCCTGAGTTTTCTGGGGAACCCAAGATTGCTGAAATGGTACATAAAGCAGGTGGCGTTCCCACTCTGCTCCAGATGAAGTCTATAAAGTCAAACTCACCACCTTCCTAGGATGTGGCCTTCTTAACATAGTAACTGATAATGCTACACAAGATTCACCCCAGGCCTTTTCCCCCCTCTCTGGCTTGGCTGTTTCTTCAAAGGGGTCTCTGTCCCAGACCCTATGTCCTTCTACCCAGCAGTCCAGTTCCACCTCCTTTGTATATGGAATGGAATCAACAATATCATGAGTCAGTAGAAAACAGTCAGCATCTCTCTGTGGGGTTTCAACATTTGCTAAGAGGCTGAGACAGCCGTACCACCCATGTCAGAACTTCCTTACTCAGCTCCAAATTCACATAACAAACGGAAGATTTAAAGGGAAGCTGGATGGCCTTATTCCCTCAGTTGCCCAGGGCAAACACACTTTGAAAAATGTCTGCTCCCTAGAGCACTCAGTAGGGGAGTATTTCTGCATCTGTTTTGTGCGTTAGCTGCTGATGCATCAGTTGACTCTGTGACAGTTCAGGGCGACTGCACCTGCACTTCTTCTCAGTGGTCCAGCCATGGCACCCTCTCTCGGGCTTCCAGCTGTTGCCTGTCTTGGGTGGAGACCCGTGTCTCTCTCCCTTCAGACCAGGGTGTTCCCATGTGGCACAGTTCCCTGCCTTCCCTGTGTTATGCCCAGCAGAGGCAGGCTGCCCAAGCACACCGCTTGCATTCTCTTCTGATAACAAAGTGATTGCTACAGTTACAGGTTACCACACAGAGTTTTCTAAGCAGCCCTATGCTATTCTTAAGGTAAAAAGTGTTAGAGAAGACAGTTAAAAGAACAATAAAGAACCTACACACATGCTAATAAGCTTACCTCAGCTCATCCCAACTCTCACTTGGGTTATGGTGGGATAAGTCCTCCTCTCTACCCCCCACCCTAGGTGAGTCCTTGGGGTTACAGTTCATCTCCCAGCTTCAGCACACCCATGACAAGTTCAATCCACCCTTGTACAGAACAGGGGTCTTTGACCTGGAGTTTCCAGAAGGAGGTAGTTAGTATAGGAAGGTTTCAGAGTAGCAGCCGTGTTAGTCTGTATTCGCAAAAAGAAAAGGAGTACTTGTGGCACCTTAGAGACTAACAAATTTATTAGAGCATAAGCTTTCGTGAGCTACAGCATCCAATGAAGTGAGCTGTAGCTCACGAAAGCTTATGCTCTAATAAATTTGTTAGTCTCTAAGGTGCCACAAGTACTCCTTTCTTTTTGAGTATAGGAAGGGTCTCTCTCGCTAGGGCATATCTTCAAAAGGTTGGCTTGGGAGAGAGAATTTGCATTCCCCTCACCTCATGGCATTTCCTAAGGAAATCCACATCACGTATATAGTACCAAAAAGATCTTTGAACTTCCCTGTGCCTTTCAGAGATTGCATTAATGTTATCTTCCTGGTAAAGAAGTTCCATAAAACTCTCACTAGTACATAAACATTTGCATTTCCAATGCAATATACCCAAAGGTATTAACCTTAAATCAGTAAGGTTTAACTTAATCCAATAAAGTTCAATCAGTATATTACAGGGTATTGCCAGTCTGTCACAGCCTCCACTTCTCTCCCTTACATAGCCCTCACATCCTCTTCAGAGTGAAGATCAGAACCTGCATGGTTGTAAATAAAGTGGCCAGAGGCAAGAATGCTGCTGGCTGTTAGCAGATGAGCTCTCCATCCCACTGATGGGAAGTGGCTAATACTAGGAAGCTGTGTGGCTACTGCAGTGATGGGGAGGGGGTATATAAGTGCTGAGCTAGAATAAGTTTGATGTATGCAGGCTGATCTTGACCTCTAACTCTAGGTGAATGGAGCCTCTGGCGATGCAAAGGATGCTGTAGTGATCCTGGAGAAGACTCCTTTCCAGGAGGAAAGCATCTCCGATCTGCTGAAGAAGCACACGAGGTTGAAGCTCCAGATGTCCAATGATATCTACAGCACCTACCACCTGTACCCACCTCCGCAGCTGAGTGGTAAGCAGACAAAATGTGTTGAGACTCTCCGACACCTGCTGGTAACCTAAAGAACCATTGGTGCTTAGGGTGCAGTGGGGGCTTCCCATGTTTTAGTCAACATATTTGTGTGTTTCGGGAGGAGGGTGGGTCCAGTGTTACTGCCCTGTTGTGGTGAGGGGAAGAGAACCAGAGTGCTAGGAGAGCTCACCCTGTAGTTAACCATGTGGCTTAGCTGATGGAGCTCTGATTCTGAATGTGCCATCTCTCCCTCTTTCCCATCCCCTCCAGGTTTGATGCTGTCTATTAAATTGTGGTCAGGATTCAACTGTTACCAAAAGAACCAGCATAAAGGTTATTTTATGGGTATGGATGCAAGTCCAAGTCCCATAATGCTGGGAATATGGGGGATCCTGCAACATTGCAGATGCCATCCTTCTGCTTTTCTATTCCTTCTGGTTGCACTGGGGAAAGGTTGAATATCACTGCACGTTCACCAACTAAAACAAGGGATAATCCCAGTCAACATGCTCCTGTCCCCAACATGCTCCTCCTCTCCAGAATGGCATTTGAGCTACTGTCGGGGGCAAACAGCTGCTGTGTGTGCAGTCAGATACACATGCTGCCCTAGTAGGATGACTTGCCTCTCTTTGGAAGGCCTATTAGGATGTGGTGAGTGTGAAAGGTGCTGCATAAAACCAAACAGTCCTGTAAATGGGACCTGTGTACCTGAGCCAAGGGGCATGAATCCTGCAGAAACACTGTAACTTCCATGAAGGAGACCAACATCCGCTGTGTGACTCCTTGGCAAAGTAGTGCCATCTCCTTGGAAAATGGGAATAGTGATGCTCTCCCTCTCTTATTAAACGCTCTGAGATCGAAGGATGAAAAGCCTCATCAAAGTGCGAGGTATGTAAAGGGGGAAAAGAGAAGAGTGCTTGTTGTTTGTAGTTCACTAGGGCGCCATTAACCTCCACACCGAATTATTCTCATTTATTACCTTGAGATCTAGGGGACGGCAAACTCTAATAGTTAGAGCAGGGGACTTGGAGTCAGGAAACCTGAGTTCTACTGATCACTCTTTCACTTTGTGACCTTGCATGAGTTACTTTACTTCCTGTGTCTCAATTTGCCTATCTGTAAATGGGGCTAATGATACTTACCCATCTCTGAAGATAAGGCCATTGATGGGAGACTGTACATAATGCAAGTTATTACTACACCTGGAGAATTCCTTGCAGCCGTGCCCAGAAAATAACCTTTATACTGGTTCTTTTGATACAGTCGAATCCCCACCACAATTTAAGAGACAGCAGCAAACCTGGAGGGGATGGAAAAGAGAGGGAGAGATGCTCAAACAAAAGGACATCTATGCTTATCCATTCCCACATTCTCTCTTTCACTTGTACACACCCTTGGGTTCCTTGTCCTGCATTAGGATGTCACCAGTAACCTTTGTGGAGTTGTTAACCTTTCCTGTGACAGCCTCCTCTCATTCTCGGATAACGTCTCACAGTTTCTTTTTGTTGGGCTTAACGTTTTCTTGTAGGACAGGCAAGTAATATGCCAGCAGTGGGACTATAAATGCCTGTGACCTTGCATGTCTGGTGCACACGGGCACCTGGGTTTATCTCCTTTTTTGTCTGCTTTGTAGTGAGTACAGTCTTTCGTGCATAACTGGTTAATAGTCAAATGTACTAGGTGAGGAATCTCACCATCTCCCAATGGCTATGAAGCTTCTGTTTTTCCTAGGGAGGGAGGACAGTTTAGTGCAATAAGGGATTTGTGGAGGAATTTGTACTAGCCTAATCAGTAAATCACCAGTCTATCTATTTTTTGTGTTTCAAATGCCCCTTTCAAGGTAGTATCTAGACATCAGTTACAGAATTGAGATTTGCATTGAGCTTGTTTATTTGGAGCCCAGCTCTTCATCATGCCCAGGTTCAGTGGCTTGGAGTTGGAGTTTCCTCCTGCCTCCCCTCTTGTTCTCTCTCCTTTGTTACTGTGGAAAGGCTTTTTTCCAAAGGGCGTTTGGCACCAGGCTTGGGAGAAACATCTCTGATCTGGTCTCAAAAACACTGATTTTAGAACCACAAATTCTTTCTCTTACACTGACTAGGATCAAACATGCTATCCAATTTCAATCCATTAGCTGTGTAAAACTTGTACCAAACAGCAGGTGGCTATAAATAGGAAGCTTTTACCTTACCATGATGTCACATCCTAATAGTAGGAAAATGCCTTAGTTCATTGCAAGAAAGTATGTTAAGGTGGTTGTTCCTGTTGTCCAAAATTAGAGAGCATTACAGAGACTGCTGTCTGTATCAGATCCTTTGCATGGTTACCATTCAGTAATTCAAAGGAATCTTGCTTTGTAGCTCGATATTATTTGGCCGTGCTTCTGAGTTGTCTTCAAAAAGAAAAGGAGGACTTGTGGCACTTTAGAGACTAACAAATTTATTTGAGCATAAGCTTTCGTGAGCTACAGCTCACGTCATCCCGATGCATGTAGTGGAAAATACAGTGGGGAGATTTTATATACACAGAGAACATGAAACAATGGGTGTACCAGTTGTCTGTTCAGTGGGTGATGAGATGCAGTGATTTCCACAAGGTGGCATTGTTGCATTAGAATCCCAGAATCTCTCTCCATAGTAATAGTACTGAGTAATGAAACCTTAGGCACCGGTATTTGATTCTCTTTTACCATCTTGCTACAGCAGTGTATAATTTTATCATCGGTCTGATGGCAGCAGTATTATCTTCTAGATTTATATCAGACCCAGGATCTTGTATTTAGTGGTCTAAGAATATATTGGGGAGGGGGACCCAACCTCAAATGGCTCTAGTTAACCCTCAGACATATTAATAAAATCCTTGCCCCTCACATGCTTGGTTGTCCAGTCTCGATGACAACCCATCTTGAAAATAAAATAGAGGCCTGTGAAAAAGAGCAGCCTAGCCTCAGCACCTGAACAGCATCAAATTCCAGCTTTGGAGGGACCACTGCAGGGAGCGAGTTCCACTGGTGCAAGGAAGCCATGTCTTGGCCACAATGGATCGAGCCTTCTAAAATGCCAAGTATTACAGCAGTACCAACACCTGTTATAGCTCAGGTGTGGCACTGGACTGAGGCCTAGAATGTGAACAGTTGACAATTTGCCTTGGGCTGTGTAGTTTTGATGCCATGAATTCCTGAGTTGTAATCTCTGCTCTGCCACTGTCTCCTCTGTAGCTTTAGGCAACTCACTTCGCTGTCCTACCTCAGTCTACCATCTGTGAAATGGGGATAATACCTTCCTGTGGGCATGTTGTGAAGAATAATTTGTGAATGTAACCCATCTGAGGTCCTTGGATGGAAGGGTCGGTAAAAGCACAAGGGGAGGGGAGAGGGAAAGTAGTTCAAGTTTGTAAAGTGCTTTGACACTAAAAAATAAAATGGAAAACTTGTGTGAGAGATCCCCTAGGCACTGCAGGAAGCAGTGTGGGTGACTCAGTAATAAATATTCTTCCCTCTGAATCATAAAAAACAAATGCCCCACATGATTATGGGCCTTGTGGTACCAGTGGCGTCATCCTTCAGCTGCAACGTAAAACCCCAGCCCTGCTAATTGCTGGCTACTAAAGATCCCATAAAAGGCCCTTTTTGTTGCAGTATCCTGACTAGATTCCCAACCCAGATAATTCCATTCTGCCTCTCTGAATTTCCCCTGACCTTGTGGTTGACAATGGGATTCTTCAGCTCCTGTCCTAAATTATGTAGAGCTGTAGTATGTAACAGCTGCCATGTTTTACCCCAGAAGTGGCTGCGTTTCTCTGATTATACTGTAAAATGATTCCTATTGGTAAAGGGCTTTGGGGTGAACGGTGCCATGTAAATGATAAATTGATATTTTGAAGCTTGAAATGATGTGGACGGTTTCCTGAAACGCCTTTTTCTGATGTGAATAATTTACAGCAGCAAGTGGAATAACAGCATGCACATTTGAGACAGAGGGAAACTTGGCCCTTTGGTTTAACCTCTCCCAGGCCAGGTTGCTCTAGCTTGCTGATAAGACCTAACAAAAGGAAACGTGCTTATCAGTGCCAAGAGAAAAGTTTGCTCCTCTGTCAAAACTACATGCTATGGCCATTTGGGGCCTGTGTTTAATGTCCAGTAGAGCGCTTGTGGCCATAGAAGGTAAGAGCATATTTACAGCATTAAAATACATTAATGACATCAAATGGCAAAGTGGAGAAAAATTAAACCAAAGCAAAGCCAAATGTGCATCCTAACCTGAAGGCCAATAGACTCAGGCTATGAATTATCAAGAGCAAAGGAGTTCCAAAGACAGTGCTGAGAGAGACCTAAGGCTGCCTGCCCCCGGAGACTCTTAGTATAGAAACCCTCCAGACTGTCTTAAATGCCACAGTAGGGTATAAGGGGAAAGATGGGCTTCCTGGATAATCAGGCCTGGGACCACTAAAGCTTTATAGAAAATTACCGATCCCTTGAGCTGCACTTAAGTGTGGCTTTTGGGCCTGATTTAACTCCCTTTGAAGTTGATGAATCTCCCCATTGATTTTAATTGTTGGATCGTACTGTTTGTCCCTGTAATGTCTGAAAAGTGATGAGCCAGCTGGGTGAAGGAGTGATGCTGCTGAAACCTGTGGGCTCAGTATCTGTTTTACACTTCAAACATCCTACCTCTTTGGCAGCATTTAAGTGTCGCAAGTTGAAGGATCATTTTCCCCTTGCACCCTACCATGTCTTGGCCAGCCTTCCTCAAAGGGGTGTGTCTGAAACACTCACTTATTACTCTAGTAAACTTTCCTTTATAGGGTTGTCTCCTGCCTTTACAATACATAAACTGGCATCCATAACTAAATCGTCAGAGGACCAAAAAGTGCTAGTTAAACTTTTACATGGGTTTTATTATATTTCCATGTGTTGTAGTTTGTTATACACTGTTGCCTGTGTCACATCTCACAGATAGCATCTTGCTGTTGCTGGACCAAACTTGTAATGTAGAGCGAATGGTTGTGCTCTTGGCTTCCCTTATGAAAGAGAATAACCTCCCAGCTTCCTCCATTTAAGGCTGGGTTAATCCACAAGGTTGCACTGGCATTTGCTGCCTATCCTGAATGGCTAGCAAAGTGGTGTGTTGTTGTTTTTGTTTTTGTTCCCCCCTCCCCCACTTCCTTGATATACCTGAAGTGAGCATGAATTTTTTCTCCCAGGAAAATAGGACAGAAGCAAGTGAAGTGAGGATGGAGAAATTGCACAGGGATTTGGAAGAGTCCTGGGTTCTGTTCCCAGCTCTGCCACGCACTTGCTGTGCAAGTCATGGCACCTCCCTCTTCCTCACTTCTTCATCTGCAAAGTGGGGATAGTAATTTACCTCCCAGGAGTATTGGGAGTGCCTATGAACTGTGTATAAACTACTTTGAGATCCTCATATGGAAGGTGCTATAGAAGCACTTTGTGTTGTTAATGCATCAAATCCCTTTTTCTGTTCCTGTTTTTCTTCTGTATTTGCAACTCTCACATACCTGCATATACAGGCCTCCAGTTTGCTTTACCCAATGAAGGAGAGTGAAAAGAACTTGGCTTCGTGTGTGGTTTGTAGACTACAGGTGTAAGTAGTGTAAAAATGGGCCCCGCTGAGAATGTGGGGCTAGGGGCTAGGACTGATCATGCCAAAAGATTTTAACAGGGACTTGCATTAGCTGTGGCTTAAAGAATGGTCGGCGTGACAACTGGAACATAGAGGTTTGTCCACGTGCATATTATCTCACACCTGCCAAGTGACAACTTTTGAGTCCTGCATTATCTCCCATGGTCCTCTCTGCAGCTCCACCTCTCCCTGGAAAGTGAGGAGGTCACACCTCTGAAGACTAGGGTGACCAGGTGTCCTGATTTTATAGGGCATCAGTAGGAGGGTTAATGGAAACCTGGGGGGGATGCACAGGCAACAGGAGTGTATTATGTGCATGCAATGGATTATTGTGCCACATTGCAGTAGGGACCCAGATAGCTGCCTATTGCACTGCCAGGATGTGATCAGCAAGATCAGTCGAGGTACTAATTCCCTGCTATTTGTCAGCAACAGTCCTCGCCATTCGGATCGGAAGCTGTCACTGTACAGTGGCTATGTGAAGGTTCAGAGTCGAATAAGCCTCTCTTTACTAGAATATGGATGACTTATGGGACCTTAAATCTCATCAGCTTTCTATGCCAACATCTAATTAAAATTTCACAGAGGAAATTGTAAGTAGGGTAAATAATGAACTCGGCAAGGAGAAATCTTCCAAGCCTCCAGCCCTTTTCGGCAGTTTATGTCCCACTTTCACAGAGTAAAAATGATCATTTTTTTTTAAAGGAAATTCTACCTATAAGGAAATGAGGCCCTCGATGTATCATCTGCCTTGCTCTCTGAAGAGCTTCAGAAACTGCAACATAGACTTCTCCTTGACTAGGCTCTGCAGGTTTCTCTTTGCCTTCCCAGATTTGTTACATGCTGCTCCAGGCTTCAGAAATCAGTGGAGTCTCATCACTTGATTCTACTCTCTGCTGCACAGTTGGTGCTGGCAATGTGGGTGGTCCTTCTTGGTGACTAACAAATTACTGTATGGTCTTGGTAGCTTCATTTGTAGACCGATCACTTTAGCTGACCCAGTTCAGTGATTCTGTCTCTCCGCTTTTACAGAATGCCTGTCACTAGAGATAACAGGCTAAATCTGACTTGGATCTGAGAGGTTCCTAAGGCTTACAGAAGGGTGCATTGTTTTGAAAGATTTCAAAGAAGCAATTGGCATCTTGAGCAGGTTCACAAGGTCAAGATGGGAGTCAGCAGGAGAAATTGAGGTAAATAGGCCTGAGGTAGGGGAAACACAAAACAAGGAGAACTTGAGGCTTAGTTCCTTGCCAGGTAATAATTCAGTTTTCTCTTGCCTGCATAGACGGGGGCTAAACAGCATTTTAACCAAGTTATGAAATTGTGTTAACCTGTTGCAATCAGGGATCTTTAAAATGATTCAGTACCTGTGGTTAAAGCATAGCTTTTTCCAATCTCTGCCCGTCTGTGGGATATCACAGGGCCCATCCCTATAGCATCTAGGCCCCTAGTTTGTGGGAATGACACACACAGAGTGGGGACTTCACCCCTTGAAGTTAAGGGAAAGTCACTTCCTGCAAACTCTTTTGACAGAGGAATAAGTGACTACGAACTGTTAATGCCGGAGCCTACTATTAAATCAGTTACATAAGAGGTAGACACATAGCAGAAGAATCAGTATGTTTCCTCTTTCAATTAGGTGACTTCAGATGGAACAGAACACGTTTTTTTCAGGACATGTTCTTTTCACTTAGTGCTCTGGGAGGGTTGAAGGCCATGGCAGGTTCTGATTTAATCAGTAGTTGACCTTTGACAAGGTCCCTCACCACAGGCTCTTACGCAAAGTAAGCTGCCATGGGATAAGAGGGAAGGTGCTCTCATGGATTGGTAACTGGTTAAAAGATAGGAAACAAAGGGTAGGTATAAATGGTCAGTTTTCTGAATGGAGAGAGGTAAATAGTGGTGTCCCCTGGGGGTCTGTTCTGGGTTCAGTCCTATTCAACATATTCATAAATGATCTGGAAAAAGGGATAAACAGTGAGGTGGCAAAATTTGCAGATGATACAAAATGACTAAAGATAGTTAAGACCCAGGCAGACTGTAAAGAGCTACAAAAGGATCTCTCAAAACTGGGTGACTGGGCAACAAAATGGCAGATGAAATATAATGTTGCTAAATGCAAAGTAATGCACATTGGAAAGCATAATCCCAACTATACATATAAAATTATGGGGTCTAAATTAGCTGTTACCACTCAAGAAAGAAAGAGAACTTGGAGAGTTCTCTGAAAACATCCGCTCAATGTGCAGCAGCAGTCAAAAAAGTGAACAGAATGCTGGGAATAATTAAGAAGGGGATAGAAAATAAGACAGAAAATATCATGTTGCCTCTATAAATCCATGGCACGCCCACATTTTGAATAGTGTGTGCAGATGTGGTCACCCCATCTCAAAAAAGATATATTGGAATTGGTAAAGGTTCAGAAAAGGGCAACAATTATTAGGGATATGGAACAGCTTCCGTATGAGGAGAAATTAATAAGACGGGGACTTTTCAGCTTGGAAAAGAGACGGCTAAGGGGAGATATGATTGAGGTCTATAAAATCATGACTGGTGTGGAGAAAGTAGATAAGGAAGTGTTGTTTACTACTCCTCATAACACAAGAACTAGGGGTCATCCAATGAAATTAATAGGCAATAGGTTTAAAATAAATAAAAGAAAGTATTTCTTCACACAATGCACAGTCAACCTGTGGAACTTTTTGCCAGAGGATATTGTGAAGGCCAAGACAATAATTGGGTTCAAAAGAGAACTAGATAAATTCATGGAGGACAGGTCCATCAATGGCTATCAGCCAGGATGGTCAGGAATGGTGTCCCTAGCCTCTGTTTGCCAGAAACTGGGAATGGGCAGCAGGAGATGGATAACTTGATGATTACCTGTTCTGTCCATTCCCTCTGGGGCACCTGGCACTGGCAACTGTCAGAAGACAGGTTACTGGGCTAAATGGACCTTTGGTCTGACCCAGTAGGGCCATTCTTATGTTTCCTGATCACTGCATGTGGTGATCCCTCTTGCTCCCCACTGCTGCTAAGTGAAGCTAATGCTTCACCCTTCTATGGTGTAAGGCTAATACGGATGCTATTTTAATTAAAGCTTGTTAATATACTTAGGGAGGCCTGGAACTCTGATTAAATTGCTGTGTGTATGTGATCAGACTTGGGTTACCTTAAATGAATGACTTTCCCTCTCTGTGCCTCAGTTTCCTATCTGTAAAATAGGGAAGAGTAATTATCCCCATCTCAGAGGAGTTGTGTCAGGCTTAATCAATTAAAATGTGCAAAGCTTGGATACTATGATGATAAGTGCCATGGAAATGGCTAGCGTTAAGACCCAGGTCCTTGACCATAGCTGAGGGGCACATAACATAGCTAGGTATCAGAGTAGCAGCCGTGTTAGTCTGTATTCACAAAAAGAAAAGGAGGACTTGTGGCACCTTAGAGACTAACAAATTTATTTGAGCATAAGCTTTTGTGAGCTACAGCTCACTTCATCGGATGCATTCAGACTGAATGCATCCAATGAAGTGAGCTGTAGCTCACAAAAGCTTATGCTCAAATAAATTTGTTAGTCTCTAAGGTGCCACAAGTCTTCCTTTTCTTTATAGCTAGGTAGGTGTAGCTTGACAACACAGGAGACTGAAGCTTTCTGTATACGCTGTTCAGAAGCTTTTATTTAAATGACTGTTGCCTCTAATCAACCCACAGTTAACTTATTACCAGGCAGGATTCTGACCAAGTCGTAGTGCTGAGGACCAAGTGATTAGACTGACATCTTTTATTGAGGATGCAGGACAGAATGTCAGCACAGTTCAGCACCATGGACTAGTCCTAAAATTTACTGCATTGTCCCAGGTAAGAAATTTGTAGCGTTTATTATACAGATGAGTTCTAACAGAATAGTGACCATCAAGTGTGGAGATGGTTCGAATCGACCATGTCATATGAACAATGGACTTTCCCAAGGACCTGCACTGGCTCTGATGCTCTTTAATATACATGCAGCTGATCTGCTGCCCATCTTGGCAACTCAATTCGTGTATGCTGATGACATGTACCTGGAAGTAGCCAGAAGGAGCTTTGAGGAGCTGGAGTCCTGCCTGTCATCTGATCTTGACACCTTGGCCAAGTACTTTTCGAAGTGGTGACTTAAACTAAATGTACTAAAGATGGTGCCATTTTGTTTCCAGCTCATCACCTGAATCTCATTGGCAGCTGCAGGTCCTTCTGAACAACCAGCCGATCATTTTTGAACTTTATCCTACTTATTTGGGGATAAAGCTTGACCACTCTCTGTACTTTTGACAACACATCAAGAAGACAAGTGGTAAAAGGCAGTCAAGAGTTGTACTTCTCTGCAGGTTTTCTGACAAATCTTGCTGTGCTAGCACTGCAACCTTATGGAAATCTACCAATGCCCTAATTATTGCATCTGCTGAATATTGTGTGGCAGCATGGGGCTCCAATTGTCGTTCTGGCAAGGTGGGCTCAGCAATCAATTCTGCCATTTGTCTCATCACTGGTGCGACCCGGAGAACTCGTTTCTAACCCTCTGGTCTTTGTTGGCATTGCTCCTTCAGAGATTAGGCATAAAAACAGGGTTCTGAGCACATTATTGTGCACGGTCAGCCATCAAGACAGCTTATTTCACAGCTACATCTCAAAGCCACACCTAAAACACCAGCTAAAGTCAAGATGCCTCTTCCCTGAAATTGTTGAGCCTGTCAGATGGCACATCAGACACAGCCTTTCTAAGGAACAGTTCAACAAGTGGTGCAGAACTTATTTTGGATTGATGATGCATTTCTTGGCAGACAACTCAGATCTGTATCCCCTAGTCTCTCTGGATCAGCTCTCATATGTCCTTCAGAACAGCCATATGAACTGAAAGATCCTTCTTCATTACAACAGGATTTGTTGTGGTCACAGTGGTTTAACCTATATCTTTACTACTGGGGCTTCTGCCTTGTGGAGCTCAAGAATAACAACATGCCATCTGGTTATGGACCGTCCTTTTTATCATTGTGATGGTGGGTAGGTATGCTTGATGTCTCGGGATGATGCTGCCATAATAGAGTGGCTACATCACTTACCCAATATCTAATTCATTGTTTGTGGCCGTTAGAAGCCAGATGCCAGAAGAAGTTGGAGAAATGACCTGTCCCTTTAACAGAAGAAGATGGGGTTCTGCTGCTCGGGAGGTGTATCTGAGCCAGTTCTGGTAAGTCAGGGATGGATGGAAGCTCAGTGTGAGAGTAGGCAGTGAAGAAAGTGACTAGTGTGAACTGAAGTGGAGGAGAAATGAGGAAGGCAGGTGAGGAATGTTGCATGTAGTTTATTGCCCTTCTCTCCAGGCCCGAAGTCTTTGGTTTTCCATTCTTGCCATTATTTATCATTTTTCTGTTTTGACTACACTAAACCTCTCTCGTCCCATCAGCAGGTGGTGTCCTGACTACATTTAAATCCAGCCCCTTCAGGGGTCCAGTCAGCAATGCAATACAGCTTAACTTTGTACAGCACTTCTCATGCAAACTGTGCCCCAAAATATTCAGGGAGGAATGTGGGGGAAGAAACTACGTGGTTTGAAAAGGGTAAACATGCATGTATTAATATATACATATTTCAAAATGAGATTGGAAGTGAGGTGGAGAACTGAGGAGGAGAGATATGGGAAGGCTGCTCCTGACAACAGGAGCTGCAGAGAAGAAGGCTCTCACCCCAGCAATGGCCAGATTGCATAGTAGAACAAAGGGGGCAAAAGCGCTCGACTTGGAGTAGAGAAGGAAACAATGTAGAGGGCTTCATTTTCCAAACTAGAAGGAAGAGGTCTGCTTGGACTTGAGTCAGGATTATTGTTGTTGTTTGTATTAGTGTAGCACCTAGCTGCCCAAGTCATGGGCCTAGGCGCTATACAGACACAGAACAAAAAGATGGTCTGTGCCCAAAGATGATCATCCTTCCTATCAATCTCTCTTGATTCTTATAACAGTACCTGACATAATAGTATTTAAGCGACTGTGTCCTGTCCTCTACTCTTGCCTTTGTTTCACCAGTATTCATAGAGACTGGAGTGACACTTTTTCTTCCTTGATGGACAAGGAAGGCCATTTTTGTTTTTACCAGTAACTCCTGACTTGTTTTCCCTATTTTGCTAGAGGTCTCTTTGGAGGACCTGGAGAAGTGGATTAGGAGCTTTCACAGTCATTCACTGTCATGGTTTTTATACCTCACTCATCACGGTACTATTTAAGCGCCATCCAGTAGTGCATTGAGCAATGTGAGTACACGTCTGTCACATGTTTGTTTTGTCATCCTCCCCAGAGGGAGAAGTGTGTTTACGTAAGAGAAGGCAGGTCAAAATGCCTTGCATTTGGAGTGAAAAGTGTGGAGGTTTGTGATGGTCCTTGTTTTTCCATGGTCTTAGACTGCCCTTGGAGAAGGTTCTGTCTCCCACACAGGTGAGCTTTACTCTTATTGTTGTGCCAGAAGAGCAGAGTTGTTGACCACAGTCTTTGTCCCAGAGATTTGGTGGGTCTTTTAGATATCTGGGGCCCAGGCCCTGTAACGCTTTGAAGATAAAGACCAAGACCTTCAACATAATTTGTAATTCTGTGGAAAACCAGTGTGGAGAACGGAGGATGGGTTTGATATGTCCGAGGAAGCTTGCGTTGCTGAAGAGATGCAATGAAACATTCTAAACTAGTTGGAGTTTCCTAAGTGGTGAAGGCTTCGTCATCTGGTACACTACACTGCTGTAATCAAACTGAGAAGTGACGAAGGCCTGAATAACTGAGGCCAAGTCTCCATCCACCAGGATGGGATGGAGTTTCCTAGCCAAGCAGAGGTGGTAGAAAGCATTACTCATAGATGCTGCTGCATGAGAGCTCAGCATCAGCAAGGGCTCCAAGAGTACTGCTAGAATGCAGACTGAATTCACCAATTGTGGGTATGTATCTTCAACCAACAGAGATTGCACTGTGGCTGCAAGCTCTTCACAGTACTTCCCTATGCCCGCCACCGTCACCTCTGTCTTGCCCGGGTTCAGCTTCTGCCAGCTATTCTTCATCCGAGAGCTGATCCCATCCAAGAATTAGGCTGTCTTGGTGGTGATGGTGGTGTGGACGTCTGTGGTGAAGGATTGGTAAAGCTGTGTATTATCTGTATTGGTGGCTCTTGAGTCCATGTAGTCTGACCAGTTCAGGTAGTGATGTTGAGAGGAACTAGAGGGGGAATGACATCTCTTCTCCCTGTGTTTCTAGCATGTTTGAGTAAAACTGTGTTTACAAGACCAAAAAAAAAAAAAAAAATCAGTGTGCTTTACACTCAGAATAAATCCATTCCTGTGTCAGTCAGATTTCACTTCCTTGCTACTTGTGGGATCCTCATCATGTTAGTTCTCTCGGAAAACTGGAGTTGGCAAGCCTTTGAATTTCTTAGGCAAAAAAGAAGCAGAAAAAAACCCTTTCCAGTCCTCCTCTTTTCAGCACAAAGAAGAAAATGGGATTGTGTCCTCTTTTTACTTTCTTTGCAGGCCACCCGATTATCATTGTCCATCAGGAAAGAGACACCGACATGTAAAGTGGGAAATTCATTTGAAAATAATTTGGTTACAGTTACCTTTTGAGTCACCCGATGAAGGCTATCTTGTTGGAGTCAGACCTCGTTCGAGACACTGGCTGTAGGGGGTAGTAGGGACTTGCTGTTTGTGACTGTTAACCGGTTTCCTACATCCATGAGTGGCTTAATAATCAGAAGAGAAACTGTTTTTAACTTCTAAAAATCAAAAGCAGTTTCCATGATTGTTTTAAACCAATCATTGGACTTGGGAGAGATCATTTAGCACTAAACCTTGGTGATCCATCTACATAGATCTGTGGAGGCAAACATTAAATATTCTTTTCATGTGCTTGGAAAACAGGGTTGAATTGATTTCCCTAAAACCAGTACTCTCTGTGTGCTGGTTTAAACAAGTTCCCTGCCACACATTAATGCCTGTTCATCAATTTTCTCTTTCTCGTTCAATAGGCAACTTACTGTAAGTTGGAAAGTTTGAAATGCTGACAAAACACAACCCATAGTTCTCTAACTAACTTTGCTGAATAATCAAAGAGCAGAGTTTGCTTCCACAGCAGTAGAAAGAGTTTCTCATGCCAAAGGCTCCATAAGTAAAAGCCAGGGCAATTAAGCTACGTATTTCTTAACTTTTTATTTGTGCTGGTCTGTTTGTTTAGATGACATCTGGTTTCTTTTAAGTTACTATCCAGAGTCTGTCATTCATATTTTGTGGAACAGCATGAGTATTCCAACTTTGCTTAGTAAGCAGTGTTCCCAAGTGCCAACAAGAGATGGTCTGATCTAGTCTAGCCACTGAAAGATGTTGCATTTTCTGGAAAATCTACACTGTTTAATGTGAATGGCACCTGGAAGCACAGATGTAGTTAAAGGTTTTTCCTTATGAACCCTGTTTCAGAGGATGTTCTAGTTAGCTATGCACAGCTATGCATTTTAATGAACAAGTTCATGGGTATCTGTCATTGTATGTAGGAGAGTTGAGTGCTTCTGCAACACATGGAGAGTGAAATTTACTAATCTCCTGAGCTCCTTCACAATAGTACATCAGTGATTCAAATTCTAGTGACCTCACTCTGCTGCTGAGCACATGGGGCGGAGAGGTTGCAGAGGAGAGTCTAGAAGCTAGGGAGAAAATGATTCAGTTGTACAGGAAGTGATACCACTTCCTACCAATCCAGATGGTACCCTATTCCAGGCTGCAGAAGCAGAAAATGCTCTCAAATGAGCTGCACCATGGAAATCTCTTTACCTTCGAGGTGCTCTGGCACTGTCCAATCTCTCTCCTTTTGTCAGTCAGTCCCTATCTGGACCACGCTACGTTTTGAAATGATTAGTAAAGCTTTCAGCAGCAATGCAGGATGGGAGGATAGAACCTGGAAATAAAGGAAGAATAAGGGAGAGAACAGATGGGGAAGAACAACCCAGAAAGGGAGGTTGGACTCAGGAAAGATCTTACAAACCTATGCTTCTTGTTCCAGGTGTTTCTAGATGTTGACTATACCCTTTCAAGTCCTCCGTGATAGGGGAACCAGCCACTTGAAAGATTTCTCCTCACACCCCCAAATCCTTCCTGTGCATTATAGCCTTGGCTGAGTCATGGTAGTCCCTAGGTGTGAACAACTGACGAGCAGAGGCTGAGAGATTTTTATGGAGTATCCTTAGCTGTGCAGCTTGCTCCAACTTATGTTGGCCTTTTAAGAAGGCATCTTGCAACCAAGCATTTGCTTAATAGGGTCTAAATTATGGAGGCATTTTTCTTTTTCCTGGTGAGTGGATAATTAGTGCAGCGTTTTCATTACAGCCAGCTCTTGTCACTTTGAAAGGGCTCGATGCAGAGTAAGTTAAAGCTGGATACTTAGTTGAGAGAACTATTCAAATGTGTTCGTAAGTAAGAGAGAACTGTCCTGAGCATAATAGAGGTGAGGATTTTGTATCATGTTGTTGACAGTGTCCACTACTGCTTTTTGCTGGTTATTGAAGTGGATACCTGAAGGTTAAATGAGAGCAAGTGTGGCAGAAGATAAGCAGAGAGAGGGGGTCTTGGGGAAGATTGCAAACTTGTCATTAAAACTTTCTATTACTATTTCTGTAGCATCCTAGCTGGGCAGGGTACTTTTCAGGAACAGTGTTAATTTACTTAAAAGAATAGGCAATATTATCAATTAGGAGCCAAACAACCACTGCTTCCATTTCTCTTTGTTAAGGGAAAACATGCGTATTGTCACTTGGTCCCATCAAAAGCAAAGTTTCAAGCACTGCAGGCATCTTGCCCTAATTCAAATCCTGAATATATTTCAATTTGTTAAAAAGCTTACCTCATTAATACTGCAGTCTGCGTGCTTGGGTAGTATGAGAGAAGAGAGGACAAGGCTTCTCTGCTCCAGCTGGCTCAGTTGGGACTCCCCATAGCGTGCTCCTTTTAAATTTGCATTAGATTGAAATTTGATGCATTTAGCTAGATATGAATTTCTAATGTCTTGGAGAGAGTGCAGGGGAGACTGCAGTATGCAGGGGCGAAAGGGGATGTTGCTAAAGAGCTAGAATACTAAACACATCTGAAACCGGAATGCTGCAATATCTGTATTAGCCTTTTTTGGTCATAATGGGTCGTTCTTCAGAAGGAGCTGCTAACTGTCTGAGTAGGGTCGCTTACTTTGTTAATTAAGCAAGGTAAAAAGCTAAGACAAAAAACTATACTGACATAACACTCTGGGTTTGAGTTAAAACCAGGCAAGATATGGACTTCCATCTAAGTGCAAGTTGTCCTTGTACTTTATATTCCAACTTCACTGTGTCTCAGCATCTTAGTGTATACGAGCCTTGTCTATGTTAAATGTTGCAACAAGCAGCTGGACATCTGGAGCTTTGCAGCATCTTGCATCCACACATAACAGCTGTTCCAGGGGGATTGCCATCATTAATTGTACAGGTTTGTTGCAACGCCTGTTGTGAAGATGTCAGCTCTGGTCCAGCTGAATCAGTGCATGCTACAGTGGCTTCTAGCCAGTATAAATGGGACAGTTGTATCAGGTGAACGAGATTTCATAAAAATAGGTGCTTGCAGAGTCCAAACATGCACTGGAATAAGCACAGCTACAAGGCACCCAGTGTGTGGATGCCCCCAGAACGATCCCATGGGACCTGATGACCCATTTCCAGGATGAGCTGCCCAGATAGCCATTTTGTGCAATCAGAGTACCTATAGTGGCTCTCTTGCATGGCGCCTGTTTGCTTCTCTCAGGTTTTGTCTACACCAGAGGTTTTTAACTCCAGTTAATTGTCATTTATGGGTTATTCCAGAATAAATCACAAACATTGGTGGAGTCTTCACTAGCGTGTGTAAGTAAGTTAGTTACTTCAATTTAAAAAACCTCTAGTTCAGACAATCCCCAGGCCCTGATGAGAGCTCAGAACCACAGGGTGACCAGAGGATAGAGTGATTCATTTAACTCATCGACTCTTGTAGATTTCAGTCATTAATATTATTTCAATATGTATCTAGTTTTTCAGGAACTGTATCATTTTAAAGGAAGGACCAGTGCAGTTGGTCATCAACGACTGGAAAGACTTAGCAGTTTAGTGGTTAGCATTGCCTCATTGATGTCTGTACAGAGGACCATGGCTGTGGCTAGGTGAAGCTGTTCAATGTGAATCAAGCTGATGCCTCACATACCAAATCTGAAGTGCCAGGCACCTAATTGAAGTCAGGGTCTAAACTTGGTCTGTGTTAAAACAGCTTCTCTAGCTTTAGTCATGTACATTAATTAGTGGTCTCAGGATGTTCCGGGGAGATGAGACCTTTAGAAGTGAAATGATCATTAGTGAACCACAGTCTGCCTTCCGCTTTCTTTCATAATCATTAATTCTCGACCACAGCTGTGCTTTAAGGGTTTATTTTTCCTTTCCTCTGCACTGGGTTCTAGAAATGTATAAAGTACATTAAGCTGCAATCTCCACTGAGAGCAACAAGTCAGAAATTGTAGATCTAATGGTGCCTATTTCTTGTTGGAAAGTTTTTGATTAAATGTTGGGGAATGAGCCACAAATGGTGTGCAGTCCTCAGCACTGGAAAGCCCAGGGAACTCTGCAAAAAATGCTGGAGCACTTACCTTCCAGACTGCATGAGAAATAGTAGTCTCCAGTAACCAAGTCTGCCACGACTTGAATCTGTACCCTTTCTTGAAGGCAAGAAATTGAGATGCCAAAGTTTTTTCTGGCAACTCTGAATTTTTCAGAATGTTTTGGTCTGCATTGTTGTTGTGCTGCTAATGTATGTGTTTTATTTTAAACTGCCTTGTTTTGAGGGGGATTAAACAAAGTCATGGCCTTGTCTTTTGCTATTACCTCATCCAGAGAAGTGCTAACCAATGGCTGGAAACTGATCTCGTTTGGACATGTGTATGGTGGGAATCGGACCAGACTTCCTTGTGGGTCACATTTTCATATTTGATGTTACCAACATTTTCCTGTGGATTTCATTAAACTAGGTTTGGCATGAAATAAAAAGGCCCAGTCTCCCAGCTTGTGCAGCTCTGACCTAAAAATGTTAAATCCTGGCTTTAAGGACAAATAGATATTTATGTTATCCAGGCTTCAGACATATATATATTTACACTAAGCACAGTCACCGTGTATACATTGAGCTTTCTAACTGAGGCTCTCCAAATGCTTCACGATGGATAAATCTCTTAGACTCCATGAGCGTGGCAGGTATGATATTTAATCCCATTTTACATATGGGGAAACAAAATAATTTTGTGTCCCGATGTCTTACCCACCATTATGCAGTCAGTGATTAACAAAGCAATGTTAGAGCCATAATTAAACTCAGGGTCTCCCTAATCCCCATTCTGTACCCTAGTCACTAAACCATATTGCCTTCCTGATATAGAAAATGCTCAGCATACATTTTGAAGCCTAAATTTGAATTGGCAGGTGCTGTACAGTATTTGTGGAGGTGATCCATGCTGAAAAAGTAAATGTGGGGGAGCGGTTGGATAAAATATCTTCATTTGAAATGTCCCTGATTGCTCGCTAGGACTGATTGAAACTGCGTCCCCACCCCTTTGTTTAAAATGGATCAGATGGTCGTTCAAGGTTTTGTTTTTCCATCTCCTACATTAAACTTTAGAGCCGCTTTCCATAACAATGCAAGTTTCATAGCAAGAGGATTGATCACACACATAGTGTTTCACTAAGTTCTGTGCTACACGCTGAATCCCCATCTAAAGAGCTTAAAAGTAGGGCTTTTTAAAATTTCTTTGTTGTTGTAATGCTGTGGTTGGATTCATTGCTGAGGTCAAAGTTGTCAGGCTGTAGGATAGAAGGCTATATCCCCTATCCTGCTGAGGAAAGCACATGCCAAGAACTTTAATCTCAAGGTAAACAAATTATTTTTCCATAGTTAGCTATAAACTCTTTCTAAACACTGTCCACATGTCAGCTGGGTCTCGGAACAAGTAATTGAATCACTGAAGCTTCCTTTCTCTGAGCCTTCTCTTCTGTTGTATTGAGAGCTTTTCCAGTTTTCTTTGGACACCACCCCTCTCCATGACGAGTCGTCTCTTTGCGATCATACAGGAGGTCTCATCCTCTGGGCCTGATTGCCCTCTATGGTTCTGTGCTTGGGAGGAAACCAGATTGGATGCATCTATGGTGGGGAGCATGTAAACGGTGAGGCACTGGCTTCTAGTCTTGCTTTCATTCGCCTGGGGATCCAGCAGGAGACCCTCTGCCAGAGCTCTGCAGGGAGAGAATAAGCCAGGGAACTGTACTCCCTGTATCTGACAGGGAGTATCCAAGTGCATGTCTGTACCAAAGCCAATGCTGGTAGTAGCAGCACTAACTTAGGCTCTGCCCTTGCATCTTCCTGGGAGTGTGGAGCTGTTTGGTAAACAGGAAGCCGACTGCTGCGGTGGAGGGGATGGCCCAGCTGCTGTGTGTAGAGAGCCACACTGAATTCAAAGCCATCTCTGGGTTAAGACTGAGGCCCTAGAATAGGAGTGGCTTCAGAAGAGCCAAGTATGATATTTATATAGCAGTAAAAAGAAAAGGGGTACTTGTGGCACCTTAGAGACTAACACATTTATTTCAGCATAAGCTTTTGTGAGCTACAGCTCACTTCATCATAGCTGTAGCTCTCAAAAGTTTATGCTGAAATAAATTTTAGTCTCTAAGGTGCCACAAGTACTCCTTTTTTGTGGATACAGACTAACACAGCTGCAGCTCTGAAACTTGTATAGCAGTGTAAGTTCATGTGATACTTTAAATAACTCAAATGACAGGCTGCTGCCCTGATGGGAGTCAGTCTAACTTGGATGTAACAGAGTGGTACAAAGTGGGAGTTCTGATGGCGAGCAGTCAGGAGATAATCAGATTATCGTACATGCATCTCGTCAGCTCTTTCATGTATATCGAGTATAGGAAAGTTTGGAGTCAATGCTGGGAGCCAAGGCCAAGGGTTGGGATTGGCCCTAGGAGTCTGTCTAAAAGCTGTGAGTCACAAGGGAGGGATCTGAAGGAGAGTGAGCTGCGTAGTTTGTGGGATCAGAGAGATTTTTCCAGGCTTTGTAGGGGATGTGAGAAAATCAAATTAATTAAAAAACAATGAGATAAAGCTCAGCAGAACAAATAACAATGAGCACCTGGGCTGCAATGAAAATATGCAAGAATAAGGGTATGGGAGAGAAATCAATGTGCTTTAGAAAGATATCCCTGTCTGCCTCTCCTGAGATCGGTTGCATAGAACCTCACCCTATTGTCTAAAGAAAAGGAGGACTTGTGGCACCTTAGAGACTAACAAATTTATTAGAGCATAAGCTTTCGTGAGCTACAGCTCACTTAGCTCTAATAAATTTGTTAGTCTCTAAGGTGCCACAAGTACTCCTTTTCTTTTTGCGAATACAGACTAACACGGCTGCTACTCTGAACCCTATTGTCTAGCTCTGTTTCCAGTGGGGGTTACAGACACAGGTTTTCAGATTTAAAACAGCCTCCACTTTAAAGATTCAGCCAGGGGAACTCGCTTTGCTTCAGGAATGCTTCCAGTGCACCTTAGCAAGACAGCATTTCCAGGGCTAGATAGTAACTAGCCAGAGACAGATACCAAAGACTTGGGACTTGGAGAGGAAGCCCCCTGGGTCCCAGAGGCAGTGACCTAATTGGAAGCCCAGTGTTCTCTGCTCTCCTCCTCTCTCCTGCCAAGATGTTATCCCTGGTAACTTTTGTCCAGGGATAAGGTTTCTTTTCTCCAGCCCCCTGCACTCCATCTAGCCGGTGTAAGATGTAGAGGCACCACCAATGTGACTTGCTCTTCAGACACCCTCTTAGGAAGAAGAAAAGGAGTACTTGTGGCACCTTAGAGACTAACAAATTTATTAGAGCATAAGCTTTCGTGAGCTACAGCTCACTTCATCGGATGCATCCGATGAAGTGAGCTGTAGCTCACGAAAGCTTATGCTCTAATAAATTTGTTAGTCTCTAAGGTGCCACAAGTACTCCTTTTCTTTTGCGAATACAGACTAACACGGCTGCTACTCTGAAACCTCTTAGGAAGGGGGGTGGTTAACTCTTTAGAGTCTAGACTCTAGTTGCTCTGCTTCCTGCTCAGCCTGAAGTGGACTGCTGATCACAGGAGTGCCCCGTGCTCCCTGCTGGCCTGGAACAGTATGAGCAGGTAGACTTGAGCACTCTGTTGCTCCTCTGTGTACTCTTGGAAGAGCACCCCCGTCCGCCCGGGTACTTCAGATAGAGCAAGCAGGACGTCAATTAAATGTCAGGGCAGTCCCCCTCTACTTGCCACTTTCCTTTCTCAGCAAAGGCAGGCATTTGTGGTTTTGTGCTGTGAGGCTCTGAGTCTCTGCCTCAAGCTGGGTACAGGATCTTTATGGTTGCATCAATTCCCAAAAGAGAGGTTTAAATTTGAGATGCACTTTTTCTTTCTGGGTTGTACCCATCAGAAGGAGCTGTTCAGGTAAGACTCCTGGAGTGACAGTAATTCAGATTCCTCCTTCTTGCTGGAGACCTAACAAGATTTCATATTATTCTGCCTCTTGGAGATGCTACTTTTTAAGCCAGCTGAAATATCTTCTAAGGGGCAGTGTCACGCGGTGTGTCACTCACCGCTGATCCAGTGCCTCCCACTGGTTGTCTTGGAGATTAGTGGAGGCCAACTCCCCCATCACTGCGGTCTGCACCCCATCACTTCTTCTCGGCAGTCCACCTGCAACCCCTCTCTCAGTGTCAAGAGCTGCAGCATCTGCTTCGTGGCTCAGCCCTCTGTCCATGTCACTTTCCATGTTCCCCCTGCCAGGTGAGTTTAGCTCCTAGTCCAGCCGCTTGCCCAGTGGCGAGTGTGTGGGGCGGGGACTCAGGCCCACCCCCTACTATGGGTCCAAGCCCAGGGACCCTCCAAACCACAGTCACTTACTGCATTCCTTTGTCTCCACTGTCACTGCATTTCTCTGGGCCACTTTCCCACAGTCTCAGCACCTTCCTCTGTCTCAGCAGCCCATCTGGAGCTCCTTCTCTTCTCCCCAGTTCCTGCCTGCACTGCCTGTCCAAGGTGGTACAGGGTTGCAATCTATGCCAGACGCAGTCTTCCCTCCTCAAGTTCCAGGCAGCTACTGACTCTGCTCTGCCCTGAGGCTCTTCTTACGTGGGCCTGCTGGTCCCTGGTTGGCCGCTCCTCAGAGCCCCTCTCCTATGGGCTGCTTTTCGCACGGCCTCTCTAGGGCTCTATTTACCCCTTACTGGCCAGTATGGGGCAGACACCCCATCAAAGGCAGATTTTCAAATGCGTTCAGCTCCCACTTAAGCACCTACTGGGCTTTCCTACATCAGAAAGTTCCACTAAGGTACCATGCCTTGATGTAGTTAAACTGTTGCATCTTACTCCAGTTGTGTGTGTTCACCTTGTTGGGGTTGCAGTGGAAATAGTCATGTTTGTGCCATGTGTCTGCGCTGTGCTGCATTGTTGTATGGGTAGGTATCACTGGGTTCTTAGCACTTTACCCAGCCCTACTGTATTCTGGGCAACTCTCTCATGTATTGTGGGATACCCACAGGAAGCCAAAATAATAGTGGGAAGAGGGTTCAAATTCCTATAATTTTACCATCTGTATCCAGATCTCACCTAGGGCCAGCCCCTTTTCCAGACTCTTCTTCTGGGCCTCCTGCCTGCTAGAAGAATGCTGTGATTGGAGTTGGTCTGTGGTTGAGACAGAAAAGCAGAACCTGGTGTATTTAAGAGCCTGCAGCTTGATGGAACCATGTGTCCATTCTCTTCTCCCCCGACCAAGTCTCAGAGCTGATCAGCTGAAAGGGGTATTTCTCTGTGGTTGTGCCTGATGGGATCACTGTGGCTAGTCCATCATGCCAGCGTTTTCAGAAAGTCAACTGCATTCACAACAATGAAATCAAGAGCTCTGCGCGGCTGCGCCCTCCCCCCCGACATTAATGAGAAGAATATACCAGCTGTTCTGGGCAACCTGGCCTAATCTCTGCTTCCTGGATTTCTGAACTTTGTGCTACATGTTGTATAGTGGGGTATTGGTCCATTGCTGGGGCTCCTAGGTGCTACTGCAGTACCAATGACTAATAACAATGAAGCCATGTCCTGCCAATCGTCATGGGGTAAGAGCTATTTAACTACTATCCCCTGAGCTGCTGTAGTGTCTGAGTAGTGTGCCTTTGGCAAACTGAAGGCAGGAGGAGTTGTCTGAGATGCACTGACAGCTCTGAGTATCATCTTCCCTGTGTTATCTCTGCTTATTGTGTTCGTGAAACTAGTGGGGTCGTGTTATCTGATGACTGGGAAGCCAGGGTGCAGAGGCTGCTTGCCAGCCTGGAGCAGCACAAACACACGCATTATTGACAATGTTGTCAACAGCAGGTGTGCTAGGGATGCTTTGAGAACAGGATGTGGCACCTTATTACTCTTTAACAGAATATAAGCTGTTGTAAAGGAGAATGATACATCTATATTCTATGTATTGCTGTGGCATTTTTGTCTCTTGGCTTAATGTGTCTAATCTGCCTTCTGTGCGTCAGGAATGTCTCTTTTGTTCCATACCTGGAAGTGAGCAGTTGTAAATGTCTAGTGAGCCAAGCTTGACCTTGCCGTACAATATACGATTGCAGCCCTGTTTTGAAACCAAGAATACCACTATTGTCAAACAGCAGAAGCTTCGTTAAATACAGTAATCTGTGCTGCATGCCTCTCTGAGAACGAAGTAGTGGGAGTAGCCGCATGCTTAGCTTCTCTGAAAATCTGGTCGCTTCATGTAGATACTTAAATGGGAGCTGAATTCCTTTGAAAATCTGGCCATAAATGTGTATTTATACATAAGAAAGTGACTATATAATAACAACTTCGCTTTTATTGGAATTTGGTGAGCCTAGCCAACACTATACTGACCTTCAACGACCTTTTTGTCTTCGAATCCCAAAGCACTTTGAAAATAGCATGTTTCCCAAACACCCTGCTGGGTATTTTTGCCATTTTCCAGATGGGGAAGCAGGCACAGAGAGGATGAGTGAGTAACTTATGCAGGTTTGCACAGTGTCCAGTGTCCCAGGTCTCAGCTATTACCAAGAGTACACACTGCTTCCATGAAGGGTGGTGGGGGAGACTTTCCTTTAACCTCCCTGGGAGCTTTCCCTTTTAATTCCCTCAGGGATGCCCAGCAATCTCTTCATCTTTTTCTGAATTATCTAGTCTCCTCCCCTGAAGGATATTTGCCCAGCCGACAGGATGAATTTGTGCTTCATTCTCCCATTAGTGCATTTTTCCCACAGTCTCCTCTGCTTGCTATAAACTCACCGTAGCTCCTTCTCTGTTCCCATCCCATTCTTAAGAGCTCTCCTCAGACCATGCTTTAATATTTGTCAGAGCCCAGTCTGGGATTTATTATAGCTGTTTAATAGCTTGGTGATTATTCAGTTCCTTGGTGTGATCCCTGAACACTGGTGATAGTAAGTCCATTACTGTGTCGCCTTGTTCCAGAGAGCTGGGCCAGTTTGCCAGGGATGGAGGCTTTGATGCATTTGCTCCTGCTGTGGTTGGTCTGCCCCACGCCTGAATGCAAAAACCATCTGGCATATGAATACCCTGCCTGACCCTTCTTCTTCTGTGGTCAGGGATTCCTCCCGCCTCATGCTGCTGAGTCACACCAACCCTTTCGGACTGAAGCCCAGAGTCGGGAACCAACGTTCGTATATAGAGCATAGAAGTGTAGCATCCAAAACAAACTGGAGCCTGCAGCACAAGGTCAGCACATGCTGCCTGCAATGGGAAATGGAAACTCCTGAAGTTTTACTCTCAGTTGGTGGCCCTTACCCTTGCCCGACCCACCCTGGGTTTTCGAACATTTGAAGGGGAGGGCAATCATCCAGTATGTCAGAAAATCGTAGAATAATCAAAGATTAGGGTTGGAAGAGACCTCAGGAGGTCATCTAGTCCAACCCCCTGCTCAAAGCAGGACCAATCCCATCTAAATTGTCCCGTCCCAGACACATGTTTAAAAGATGGGCACTATATTTGCCTTTTTCCAATCGTCTGGGACCTCCACCGATCGAGTTTTGAGAGAGATTGGCCAGTGGTTTTGCAATCACATCTGCCATCCCTCAGCATCCTTGGATGCATTAGATCTGGACCCATGGACTTGTGCATGTCCAGCTTTTCTAAATAGCCCTTAACCTGTTCTTTCACCACTGAGGGCTGCTCACCTCCTTCCCATTCTGTGCTGCCCAGTGCAGCAATGTGAGAGCTGAACTTGTCTGTGAAGATAGAGGCAAAAAAAACATTGAATACTTCGGCTTTTCCACATCATCTATCACTAAGTTGCCTCCCCTGTTCAGTAAGGATCCCACACTTTCCCTGACCACCACCTTGTTGCTAACATACCTGTAGAAACCCTTCTTGTTACCCTTTACATCCCTTGCTAGCTGCAACTCCAATTGTGCTTTGGCCTTCCTGATTACACCCCTGCATTCTTGAGCAATATCTTTATACTCCTCTGTAGTCATCTGTCCAAGTTTCCACTTGTAAGCTTCCTTTTTGTGTTTAAAGATTTCTTTGTTGAGGCAAGCTGGTCGCCTGCCATATTTGCTATTCTTTCTACACATTGGGATGGTTTGTTCCTGTGCCCTCAATAAAACTTCTTTAAAATACAGCCAGCTCTCCTGGACACCTTTCCCCCTCATTTAGCGTCCCCGGGGATCCTGCCCATCAGCTCTCTGAGGGAGTCAAAGTCTGCTTTTCTGAAGTCCAGGGACCGTATTCTGCTGCTCTCCTTTCTTCCTTTTGTCAGGATCCTGAACTCAACCATTCTTGGTGACTGCTGCCCAGGTTGCCACCCACTTCTACTTCCCCTACCAATTCCCTCTTTGTGAGCAGCAGGTCAAGAGGTGCATGGCCCCTAGTTGGTTCCTCCAGCACTTGCACCAGGAAGTTGTCTCCAACACTCTCCAAAATCTTCCTGGATTGTCTGGGCACCGCTGTATTGCTTTCCCAGCAGATGTCAGGGTGTTTGAAGTCCCCATGAGAACCAGGGCCTGTGATCTGGAAACCTGTGTTAGGTGTCCGAAGAAAGCCTCGTCTACCTCCTCCTCCTGGCCTGGTGGTCTATAGGAGACACCCACCACGACGCCACCCTTGTTGCTCTCGCCTCTAAACGTAGCCCAAAGACTCTCAACAGGCTTTTCTCCAGTTTCATACTGGAGCTCTGAGCAGTCAGACCGCTCACACGAACTTTGTGTGAGTCTTGGGGCAACCGGATCATGGCTGGCCTAGTCCAGAGCAGTGCTCTGTCTTTCTGTCCTGCTGCCTGCCTCCTTTAGCCGCAACACTGCCTCTTTTCACCACACTCAAACTCAGGGGCCTGGTGGGCCTGCACCAAACAGCAGATCTGCAGATGTGCTCTTCCAAGACCAGCAACCTTTAAGGGGGAGTAGGGATGAATTCTTGGTCGGTAGCAGTCTCGCAATGGTCTCCTGGCCAAGAGCACGCAGGCAGACATGCCCTCGGTCAGGGACACTGAGCAGCAGTCTCAGCCAGCAGGGTTAGCTGGTAAGGAAACATTTAAAAAAGGAATTCCGCGTTGGGGCTGAAATAGTTAAGGGCTTTCTGAATTTCCAGAATTGCTTTGGCCTTGGGACCAACAATTAAAATGGGAGTTACGGACTGATAAGAGCAGATAGACCCATTCATGTGGTTTATTAAATAAAACAAAAACCCCACAAGCCAGAGAAAAACCACAGAAAGTTATAGAAAGATTCTGACTCCGGGGACCCAGACTGCTTCAGACAGAAGAGATCTGCTCGGTGTGGAGTAGATATCCAGGTGTAAATGCAATTCAAGTGTATCTAGTGCTGTTGGTTCTGATCCTGTTTTCTTATGTGCTAGTGGTGGTTACTTGGTAATGACACCGCTTGGTAATGTTGTTTAAAAAGTAGCCATTGTAACCTTGGTGTAAGGTGTCCGATTGCCCGCTCTTTCTATGGGACAGGAGGCAGCCCAGGAAGTCATGGCAAGGTTTTTAAAGATATATAGGCATCTAGAGGGATTTTCAGAAGCACCACAATGGGAAGCTAGGCGCTCAGTGCAACTTTTCAACCCCTGGTGTGGGAGTTAGGCTCCTAGATGCTTTTGAAAATCCCACTGTGTCTTTAGGCATCTCAATACCTTTAAAAATCTGGACCAGGCTGCCTTTCATGCTGCTAATGTGTCTTGTCCCTGGCGGAGTGGGCCCACCGATCGGTTTGGCAAGTAGTTAGATCTCTATGGCCCACCCAGGCCTTCGGCTCTCTGAGGAGACTGCCGTTGGAGAGGCCAGATGTGGTGACTTTGGGATGTGGACATCAGTGCACTAAGAGCGGCACTGAGACTGCCCCCAGCTCATTGCTCATAGGCCACTGGACAGACCTGAGGGGAGAGACCATTTTAGATGACTGCTGATCTGGGCCAGATTCTAACTGAAGAACAGCTCTACAATCCTTGGAAGTTCCACCTTGAATTCTGTATCCTGTGATGGGCACGCCTGAGCAAATCCAGGCCAGCGTAGCCCTGAGTATGCACTCAAGCCAACCCTTACTAAAATTCACTGGGGTTTGGTTTTGAACTGTTTGTGCACCTGAAGCCGAGGGAAGCTCATTCAGAATTGCTCTGGCTTTCCCCAGATCACTTTCCCAGTCGTCTGTGATCAGCTTGCGAAGGCGCTCAGGGCATTTGTACTTTTTATTGTGTAAATATGAAATAGGTTTTGAGTTACAGAAGTAGCAATAAATAAATCCGAGCTCAGGAGACCACAGCCTGGGTTTCTTTTCTCTGATTTAAAATCTGTTCAGCAACTTATAGTTTCATGAAATTTTCCAGCCAGTTGTAAACCCTCAGCCTTGGGGAGAATGTGAAGGCATTGCCAAGTTTGAGCAAGGACTGTTGATTGGCAAGCGGGCCGCAGAGGGCAAAGAGACCCCTCATTAAGCTAGAGAGGGAGCCTCAGGCGCTGCTCCTACAGCCAGTGTCTTAGGCTAAAAAATTTGGGAGCCACTGGTGTAGCATAAATATTTGCTGACTCTGTAGCCCAGTGTCAGAACTGATCACGAGTTCCCCTCCAATTCCATTTGAGTGTAACCTGCAGGTGCTGGCTCTGGAAGGGCCAGGTTCACAAAAGAGATGGGTAATTTACATCCCCCTGCAACCTCTGCCTTCCCTCTGGGAGGAGAGGGAGTTCCAGGCATTTATTCCACATCCCTTCCCATGTGGTTGAGGGTGGGCAGCTTTCGTGGGTCAGTGGGGTGTAAGATTTTATAGGTGCCCTGCTGTTTGAAGCTGCTGCGGTGATGTGCAGAATGGGGACATGCTGCAGCTGTTCAGGTCAGGCCTCCTTTTGTTGTGCCCTAATGGAGTGGAGATGGTGACTTCTCTCTGTTGCTGCAAACTCCCCTCCCAGGTCACTGTTTCACCTCCAGAGCTCCCTAGGTGGATTCGCACCAGCAAAAACCTGAGCTCAGTCTGGCCAAAAGAAAACATGGGGATTCTAGACTGACCACCGGATGTGTGTATCCACGTCCGGATACATGACTGTTTTCTGTGCAGCACTGTTGTATTAATTTTATTCATCTGATTGGTGACAGTTGGAGAGCTGTTCCCTTGGAATTGGTTGCATAAATCCAGGCTGCTGTTTTTGCCATTGTGTGTAAAAATATTTTCACCTATGTGTTCCCTTCCGGCCTTTGCTGGAAATATGCACTCTCTGTTTTATCAACTGATTATCTTCAGCATCCGGGTTCTGTGAACCTTTCTTGATGCAAATGAGCAGCATGAGCTCTAGGGCATAGTGTTCCTGTGATATTTATGCAAATCGCCCACTACCTTGGAAGTAATTTCTGAAATCTGTTACCGTGTTGTTGGTTAAAAATGAGAAACAATTAGCCAGTGACAGGATGGAACTTAGATTTAGTCTCCTGATTATAACATTGTAAACATGTTTATTTCCAGAGATAAAAACCACAGTGGTGTATCCAGCCACCGAGAAACACCTTCAGAAATATCTGCGCCAAGATGTGCATCTCATCCACGAGACTGGGGAGGATTACAAGAACATTACGCTGCCCTTTATACAATCCCAGAGCTTCAGCATCCAGGTATGGTAGGTTCTTGCCTCTGCGGCCCTGTATTATCTAGGGCATCCAGCTGTTTTCCTAAGACAGTCTGTGAGGGTGAGCCTTTTGGACGATGGCATAGTCCCCTATGTTCTAGTTTGTGTGGTACTGGCTGCCGAGTTTGAATATATAAGACCAGATTCCAGTCTGGATGGGATTAGTGTGGATTCGGAATAACTCTGAAGTTAAGGAGGGGGAAAAGGTTGATACACCCAAGATCTTGCAGTACTGGTTGGCTGCTTGTCAGTTTGTCAGACATCATTTGTTCAGCCCAGGTTTGGTTGCCCTTGGCTTTTAATCCATAGAATATTTCCCTAGCTTGGTAGTTACCTTGAATTTGAAATTTCTGTATACAGTCTCTCTCTCAGTAACTTCTGATGTCTCTTTTTCTTTCACCAACTTGCTAGCTGTGCACATGGGAGCACATATTGTTGATGATGTTTAAATTGCAAAGTGTGAGACAAGCTTAATGATGTCAAGACAAGCAGATGCCCATCGTGCTCTTCAGATAAACAAACCAGAAATAAAAAATTGTCTTTGAGCCAAATATCTACATGACAACTTGAATTTGTGGGAGTCTTAGGAGCAGAAGCAGCACCCTGCTGCCTTTGTCAGCTTGCGCTGATATGCACAGGCGAGCTCTTGAAAATATCTGATCATGAGCTCCTCTCTCGCAGGCTCAGATCCTGGGGCTCAGCTCAAGGGTAGATTAATTGTGATATCTCCTCCTTTCTGGCCGCCTTCCCCATTTTCCCTCTTACCACTCCCTCTTCCTTCACCTCCATCATTGGTACAAAAGTTTCTCATCTGTTTCCTCTTCTAACTTCTCCACCTGCTTCATTGATCCCATCCCATCTCCTGATCTCCCTCAACTCCACTCTCATGCCTACTTTCATTTTAACCTCCCACTCCCCTCAGGTTCTTTCTCTTCATGGTGCAAATATGCACATTTTCTTCCATCTTTCAAAAAACCGAACCACATCTTAGCCCCTCTTGCCTCTCCAGCTATTTCATCTCCAAGCTCATTGAACATGCTGTCTGGAGTTCCTCTCCTCTGATTCCAGTCTAGGCCCTCTACAATCCAACTCCTTCCCTCTTCACCCCTCTAGCCAAACTTGATAATGCCCTCTTCCGGGCCAAAGCTCAGAACCAATATTCTATCCTCCTCTTGATTTGTCAGCTGTTTGATACCATTGACATGCTTTTCTTCTTGATATCTCGTTCTCCTTTGGCTTTCTTGACTCTGTCCTCTCCTAGTTCTCCTCCTACTTCTCTACTCCCCCCTTCAGTGTGTCCTTTGCAGGATCCTCCTCATCCCCTCCAGCTTTCAGGGCAGGGGGGGTTTTCACAGGACTCTGTCCTTGGTCCCTTCTCCTCTCCCTCTGCACCTGATCTCTGAGTAATCTCATCTGCAAACTTAAATTCAACTATAGTCTGTGTCGATGACTCTCACATCTGCTTCTCTGTGCTGGGTTTCTCTCCTGTGTCTAAACTCAAACCTTGCCCTGTATCTCTGACATGTTCTCATGGATTTCCAGCCGTCAGCTTAAGATCAATGTAGCTAAATCTGAGCCCTGATTTATACTACAAACTGATGTCGGTATAACTATGTTGCTCAGGAATGTGGAAAATCCACTCCCCTGAGCGCAGTTATTACTGACCTAACTCCCTGTGTAGACAGCACTATGTTGACAGGAGGGCTTCTCCTGTTGACATAGCTACTGCCTCTCGGGGAAGTAGAGTCCCTACACCAATGGGAGAAGCTCTCCTGTCAGTGTAAGTAGCATCTTCACTAAGTGCTACAGCACTGTAAGTGTTGATAAGTGAGCTTTAATCTTTCCCTCTAAGCCTCTCCCCTACCTCCTTTCACATTCACCATGGACACCACCATCATCCTCCCTGTCGCTCAAGACCATAACCTAGGCATCATCTTCATCTTAACCTGGATGCGAGTCTCTAGAGAGGGCTATGTCTAAATCTTGCCAATTCTGCCTGCATAATACTGATGTAAACTTTGCCCCTTTCTTTGCAACTCTTCACGGCTTCCTCTTTCTCTAGCATACCAAACGCAAATGACTTGTATTCTCTCAAAGGCCCTTTCCTTAAAACTCTTTCCTGTGATGCCTACAAAAAACTTGACGAATGGTTAGGCTGCTGGTGTGCTGAAACCACGTCCCATCATATTGACTGATATTGCCACACTGTTTCTTTGTACTCCTCTCTATCTGTATCCAGCTGTTGTCCCTTGTCCCTGACCTAGAGAGCTTACAGCCTATCTTTTTGTACTGTGTTTGTACAGCGCCTAGCACTGTCAGGTCGTGATCTGTGCTCCCTGTGCAATACGGATAATAATTGAGTTCTTGAAGTTTACTGTGTCAGGCTCGTTCAGATGAGGCCCTAAACACCTGTGCTGTGGCTGGACACTGAAATCCCCCTAACCTTTTCATGAGACAGGGTTTGCTGTGATGGCCTGTCCAAAACCTCTCATCATCCCTCCAGTGAGGTAGTTTGCTGCCCAGTGGGTCGTTGCCACCCTCTGTTCGAGAGGTGGCTGCCTTTTAAGGTTTTTTGGGACCTTTCGGAAAGAAATGTGAGGCATTGTAATCCTTCTCCTTGATTTGCTTCATCGCAAAACATTGTTGGTCCTTTATGTTACTATTTCGAAACAAGCTGTGAACCTCTGAGTTTATAACTTACTATTAGAATATTTTTTGTGGAAAAATTCAGTCCTGTGCTGGGATGATGGTCGCCAGGGCAGAGAAATACTGTCTTGTGTATCCACAAACCCATCACTTTGGATGATTTCTGTCTTCTTCAGATTTTTTTTGGGGGGGGGAGGGTCACTTTGGAGCAAGGGTTTGTTTGTTCTCCTTTCTTACCCACCTTCTGACTGAACAGCCCCACTTGCAATCACACTTCTGAGCTTCACAGGGTCGAGGAAAACAATTCTACTAGTCTGCTGGGACCAGCTTATGCTGATTGCACAGAAGTAGGAGTAATTATTCTGGAAACGCAACATTGACTCTAATTAGGTAATATTTGTGTAGGGCTTTGAAAAGTGCATTAAAAGTGAGGATAGTAATTAACTCCTGTCTAATCTGAACAGCAGCTGATATAAAATCAAAACCAGCCCCCAATCCAAACTATTCCTAACCCTCTTTGCTGCAGCCTCCATGCATTTTCCTTTGTGAAGTTGCCTGGGTTAATTCCTGATGAGGGAGTTGCATGCCTTGCTATAGGACCACAGGTGAGGGTCCACTGAGGCAATACGTTAGAAATAACCTCTCTCTAAAGCAATGGTTCCCAAACTGGGGTTTGCAAAATGTTACCGGGGGTTCTCGGGGGAAAAAATTCCCTAATGGCGGGCAGAGTTGTCCATAGGGACCCTGAGCAGCACAGGGCCAGTGGCCTGGAGCCCCTGGGCTTCCAAGAGCTAAGCAGATCAAAGCAAACATACCTATCACACTGAGGGGATTTAAACTTCAAGACTGCTTATAAGAATGGAAAGGGAGATGGATTTTTTTTGCTGTTTTTAAAATTAAATAGGTAGCTTGTTTTGTTTTTAAAATTATTATGAAGAACAAATTTAAGCTTTGTTCTAATGTGCGTTGTTTGCCTGGACTGGTCAAGACCTGAATGATTGTGTAGGAGGAACTCTTTGAGTTGGCTTCTTAAATACCTTCCTGCTGTTTCACCTCTGGTACTACTTGACTAAACACAGGAGTCTTGTCTTACAACAGGCTTATTCAAAGTGATACAGGCTACAATAGTGAGATCTTGGAAGAGTGTTGCCGTTTTCATAATGTAATAAAAATCCGGTAATGATAAATATTAATTAATAAATAGTGTGTAATAAGCATGACATAAACAAATTTTATATTTCCAAGATCACTGCTTTTATAATTTATGCTCAGGTAAGGGAGAAAATCTCTGGAAATGCTCATTTTTAGGAGGGGGTTTGCGAGACTTTACATTTTAGTGAAAGGGGTTCACAGGTTGTTAAAGTTTGGGAACCACTGCTCTAAAGTGCTGATCTCTCTTTGGGATGCTGGGGCTCGATCAGTGTTGTACCTGGTTCCCAGGGTAGCCAGGGGTGTTGTCCATGTTTCTCTACTACCCTCCGCAGCACTGAAGCAGTTAAGAACAGGGTAGCTGTTGTGATGTTTCTTTTCTAATCATTTACAGCTGAACATGGCTGGGCTTCTTTGCATCTGAGAGAGGCCACTTTGTAGGCTGCAATGTGCTCTCAATTACTCTCCTGTCTCATATCCTTTTGTTTGCTACAGTTTTCAGCTCTCACGCCAGCATCATCAAACTGCACCACCAATCATCTACAATAGGCATTTATTAGCGGGGAGAAAACAAGAGGATGTTTGTGTAGATTACTGTACCTTTCTAAAGCAAAGGTTTCAGAGTAGCAGCCGTGTTAGTCTGTATCCGCAAAAAGAACAGGTGTTAAAGCTCACTCTGGAGCTCACAAAAGCTTTTGCTCAATAAATTTGTTAGTCTCGAAGGTGCCACAAGTGCTCCTTTTCTTTTTTCTAAAGCAAACATTTTTCTCCATGTCTTTACTCTGACAGCTGTAAGCATCCTGGACTTGGCTGCTGTTGACACTACACTAGGATTAACCCTCTCTGTTGTGACCATTTGAACTGTATATATTCTAGTCTGCACTCGTGAGTTGTACTGTCCTCCTGGGAAAGCAGAGTAACCAAGGCACATCTGATGGTCTATCTCAAGTAAACTGGGAGAGGTCCCCCAACATAGTTTTATTATACTGTATACCCTAGCCATCCACTTTTCATACTGCAGTCTCTCATCCTCTTCTTTCTCCTGTTGAAACCAGCAGAGCAGACAAAATAAGAAGGGTGTAAAAAAATTACTTTCCATCCTTCGGAAAACAGTCTGTTTTCCACTTTAGTCTCCATCCTTCCAGACAGAAGAATCTTGAATCCAAGGCGTGGACAATTTTAGAGCAATGTCCCCATTGTAGCTGCACTAATTGTCTCTGGACAGGCATCTTCTAGTGTCTAATGCAAGTAGACTAACAATGATCAGCTGATCCCCTTTTAATCACACAGGACCACCTTGTTTTCCAATGTAGACTAGTAGGAGTTTGATAGGGCAGAATTGTGGCTTCAAAATGACTAAAATGGATCTTCAGCTGCCAACCCAACTCTGCTACGTACCTTACCTGCCTTTTTAAAGAGGCAGTTAATGCTGAGGGCATCACCTAGGAACCCAAGAAAATGTTTGCAGCAATTCACTTAGAAGAAACCAAGCCCCAGATATAATTTCTAAAAAGATGTTTTTAAATTCTGCGAGCTGCAGTCTAGGAGAGATATACATCAGTGATGGGGAGCTGACAGTGTTGCTTTTGACAATTCCTTATAAACCTACTGGAATTCAAAGCAAGAGAATCCAAACGTGGTTGAATGGCTTGTTCCTCTTCTAAGTGTCACTGAGCTTTACAGGCATGAATTCAGGAAGAAAAATGGATTTGACCCATTTTATAGGTGGGAAAACTGAGCCACAGGGGATGACTTACCCAGCAAGTCTTTGCAGAACTAGGATAGAATCCAGGAGTTTGAACTCCCCCTTGCTTGCTCAGCCTATTTAACAGACACTATCTGTTGCAAAAAAAGAAATGGAGCGATATTTAGAACAAATGCACAGTAGCCACCTACAGTTGTATGAGGGCTAGCAAGGTGATGCAAAGTTTGAGAATCTTTTCAATACAATACTGCAAACAGTGTCTTCATCTGCAGATTGTAAAGCACTTTCCAAAGGCACGCAAGTCTCTCTCATCCTTGTTTTACAGATGGGGGAAATTGTTGCACAGAGGGAGGAAGTGACTTTCCCCAGGTCACACAGGAAGGCATTGGCAGAACAGAAATAGAACCCAGATCTCCTGGGTTGAAGCCAGGTACTATAACCACTGAACAACACTGCTGCAAGAGGCATCCCTAGAGGCTGCGTTTCTGACAGTAGTACAGAGGCTAGAACCCCAGTGCAGGTGGGCAGATGGCTTCCTCCCTTCTGAGTGTGAGCTGAGGAATGCCAGAGTCTCAATCCCCAGACAGCACAAAGATAACCTACCAGGTCTGCCTTTCACAAGCATCTGTCCCCACATCCACAAGCTTTCTACTCTGCCTTCAGTTCCTGTCCTCTTCCTTTTCCTCAGCAGGAATCTAGGCACCTCCAAACACTGCTGTCCTTCGACAGTAGTGCCCCAGAAGGAGGCATTCCTCTGCACTATCTAGGGCCCTGTATCCCTTCTGAGAAGCAGGGTCTTGCCAGACAGAAAGTCAAATAATATAAGTGGAGCTGTTAAGGATGGTGTAGTTGCTGAGAGGAGAAATGTGAATGGCCAGAGCAAGTCATTAAAGTTCTTAAATCAGCAAGCAGAGGCTCCAGCTTTGAAGACCATGCAGAACCAGGAGGTTGTGCTTAAGTTGAGCTGGAAATCCTGGTGGGTTACCTCGGCTCTCAAACTAGTGCTGGTTCTCCCAAGCCTCCTCCAAAGGTATGGACCCTCTGGCTTGTTTCCCCCCTTTGGGAGCTACGCACATGTGAATAAGTAACACGCACTCTGCAAAGGAATTTCTAAAACACACACACACACACTCTCTCTCTCTCTCTCTCTCTAAGATGCCACAAGAGAGATACAGATCTATGGGAAAAAACACACATGCGCAAATCCCTGCCTCAGTTTCCTCCCCAATCCAAGAACCTGTAACATTTGATCAGTGGCTTTGGTGAATGTCTTTTCAGGGGGTCCAGGATTCCTCCTCTTCTTCTACTTAACCTTATCTGCTTCTGGCTCTGGCCTTGCTCCAGCAAGTCCTTTTTATAAAGTTCCAGCCTCCTTAGTCAGATGCTTTAGCTCCTCCTCAGTTGATCCATTGCTTGGTTACAAGCCTATCAGGTGGAACAGGTTCTCCTGGGCAGTGACCAGCTCATTGTTTTGGAATCTTTCATCTCAATGAAAGATCATCCATGTTAATAGCTTTCCTTTTTTAGCTCTCTGCTAGGTGTAGGAATTTCTCCTGACTCCACCTTGGAGGTTCCAGCATAAGATGTAAGGTAAAAGGCAAATGTGTAGGCATCATGTGGTCTTACACTCAGAATGGCATTCACAAAACAAAATGGAGTTTGCAGATTGATTTAGGCCATGTCTACACTTGGAGCATTTGAGCAGTGTAGCTATATCAGTATACTATCCTGGAAAAGCGCTCCTGTATGGACACAATTTATACCAGCACAAGGGCGCTTGGATCTGTTTAGCTTATCCCAGTCCACATGAATGAAATAAGCTATACTGTGAAAAGCACAGGAAGTAGTGCCAGCACAGCTGTGTTCGAAAGGGATCACCCTTCCTCACACTCAATGTAGCTGTACTGGCCGATGTTTGTCGTGTGCCATAGATTCACGCAGACTTATTAAACTGACCCAGAAGCTTTTCTTCTTCTGACAGTCTCGTAGAAAGCATGTGTACAGTATAAGGGTATGAAAGGTACCCTATAGAGCCCCAAATTGTATCTGTTGCCTTAAGCTCTGCAGTTTTGAAGTGGGGAGTGGCCGGCTTACTTGAAAGGTGACATTAGAATGGCACTAGCAGTGGGGTCTAGTCCCCAAGGTTGCAGGCCAGTTTCTCTTGCCGTCATACGGGTTAATCGGCATTGGGAGACCAATCTAATGGATTTGTCTGAGCATGTATCCCTTGCTCCTCACTGTGGTATGGAATGCCTTAGGCACTTGTCTTATTAAACCGCTGAAGGGTTTCATTTTGAAATGGTACCCTTCTTTGACTGATTAAAGCAATGCAGCAGTAGGATGGGATTGGCTTACCAGGACCCCAATCTAGAGGCAGTGTTTGGTGGTCATTAAAACTGCTGACTGGGGATGTGAAGACTCCTGGCATCTGTACTCAGCTCTGCTGTTGACTCCCTGTGGTTAAAGCAGATGCCAGGGTCTAGACTTGGGCGTGCCATTGTGTTAACTTCTTTGGAATGGGCCCAGAGAGTCAATGGTGTTAACACAACCCCCACAATACAACACAACAGTTAAAGTTGGTTCAGGGTTTCAAGTATAGCGACCTTGACCTGCGCAGTCCCATGGCAAAATCACCATTAAAAATCTTTTAAACTTTTTATTAAAGATACAGAAAAAGAAGGAAAAACAGTTATTGAAATGTAAAGTTATTAAATAAGGCTTTCCTTTTAACCGATAGCTCTTACTCCCTTTCGCTTCAGCTGTAAAGAATTTTTATAAGGGAAAACCCCCGTCTTCACAGTCAGTTAAATGGTATTAAAGATGGTGAAAACTGTCCTTTTCAGGAGGGAAAAAGAGATGTTCGCTGAGCTGGCCTGGTGCTGTTTTTGCTGTTGTTGTTAAAGTCTAATCCTGCTTCCTTTAAAATGAAATGAGACAAACATACACACAAAGGGAAAGAAAAGCATAGCAAAGGTAGAAAATGCAGCTTCTGTCTGTGAAGCTCTCACTTACAGCCTCACTACTGGAGGAACACAGGTACAGCATATGGGTCTTCTCAACCACTCCAAGATCTGGCAAACCTCAGACTATGTAGGCATTATTTGTAGTTGCCTTTCCAGTAATAGGTGCACAGCACTGCAAAATATGCAGCTTTGGCTGGCTAAGCCAGACGCTTGTTAAACAGGAGGCAAAAAAAGAGAGCAATTGGAAAGAGAAGAAATAAAGCGGAGAAGGAAAAGGACACATGAAAGAGCAGGTGACAGCAGGATCCAAAGTCTCTCATGCCAGGTGGTGTTTGGGATTTAGCTGGAGCTGTTGGAGGTGGCAATGATCCCTGGGTCGCTGTCTCTGGCCCAGTCAGGTCAAGAAACTTTTCAGGATCAGGATGATGAAGGTCCAGTAGTGTCACGAGGCCCCAGGAGTTGCTGGGGTGGCAGCCATGATGCCAAACCTTGCTTCGTTTGGTTCACCCATTTCCAAGCAGCCTCTAGGATTTTTTAAGGCACTGAAAAAGGAATGGTGGGAAGAATAGCCCATCCCCTCATTATTTTGTCCACCACTTAAGTCCAATTTCCATACACAACAAATTTTGGTCCATTGGTTTCTGGTCCCCCAATCCTTCTGTGTACCAGATGATCTTAATGTAGTCCTTGAGTTATATCAGCAAACCTTTTTGTTTGGACTAATGGAGTTTCCCTTTTGTACTTTTCCCCAGCAACAATTGTTATCGTGACTGGAACGGTGATTTTATAAACTTGTAGCCATTTTTCCACAGCTCACAATTGGGGTAGGCCTGTCAGGCCCCAATTATTACAACAGTGCTATTCCCAGCTCTGACTTGCTCTCAGTCTTGGGAGGACCCGTCACTTCTGTGTGCCTCTGTTTCCTCCTCTATAAAATGTGGATAATGCCTCATTGGTAGAAGTTGAGATGCTGGTGACAAGATCTATGGTCCTTGTATAAAACACAATAAAAGGGCATGGTGGTATCTCCTCTGCTAGGATCTCAGATTATTTTTAGCTCTCTCTTCTCAGTAAGGTGGCTGCTCAGCTGTAGTTATGAGGACTTACTGTTTTTGAATGCAGTTCACATTTTGTGAACCATGGAATTAATCCCATGTCGTGTTGGCTGGGAACTGGGAGGAAGGATGAGGCTCAGCAGATACCACCATGTGTCCCATGATCAGTTTCCTGGGACTGCAGGGAATCTCAGGCCTTGGTGGATCATAGGACTTGAAGGGACCTCAAAAGGTCTTCTAGTCCAGTCCTCTGCGCTCAAGGCAGGACTATGTAAAAGTAGACCATCCCAGGCAAGTGTTTGTCTAACCAGTTCTTAAAAACCTCCAATGATGGAGATTCCACAACCTCCCTTAGATAATTTGTTCCAGTGCTTAGCTACCCTGATAGGAAGTTTTTCCTAATGTCCAACCTAAACCTCCATGACTGCAATTTGAGCCCATTGCTTCTTGTCCAGTCCTCAGAGGTTAATGAGAATAATTTTTTCCCCTCCTCCTTGTAACAACCTTTTATGTACTTGAAAACTGTTACCATGTCCGTGTCCTTCCCCCCCCACATCTTCTCTGCTCTAGACTAAACAAACCCAATTTTTTCAATATTCCCTCATAGGTCATGTTTTCTAGACCTTTAATCATTTTTGTTGCTGTCCTCTGGACTTTTTCCAATTTGTCCACGTCATTCCTGAAATCTGGCACCCAGAACTGGGCACAGTACTCCAGCTGAGGCCTTATCAGTGCAGAGAAGAATGGAAGAATTACTTTTCGTGTTTTGCTTACAGCAGTCCTGCTAATACAGCCCAGAATGATGTTTTTTTTTTTGCAAGTATTACACTGTTGACTCATATTTAGCTTGTGATCCGTTATAACTGCCAGATCCCTTTCCACAGTACTCCTTCCTAGGCAGTTATTTCCCATTTTGTATGTGTGCAATTGATTGTTCTTTCCTAAGTGGAGTACTTTGCAATTCATAGAATCATAGAAGATTAGGGTTGGAAGAGACCTCAGGAGGTATCTAATCCAACCTCCTGCTCAAAGCAGGACCAACCCCAGCTAAATCATCCCAGCCAGGGCTTTCTCAAACCTGGCCTTAAAAACCTCTTTGTCCTTGCTGATTTCATCCTATTTACTTCTGAACATTTCTCCAGTTATCCAGGTCATTTTGAATTTTAATCCTATCCTCCAAAGCACTTGCAACCCCTCCCAGCTTGGTATAATCTGAAAACTTTATACATGGACTCTCTATGCCATCCAAATCATTGATGAAGATATTGACCAGAACCAGACCCAGGACCGATCCCTGCAGGATCCCATTCAATATGCCCTCCTGGACTGGGAACCCCTGATAACTACTCTTGGGGAATGGTTTTCCAACCAGTTATACATCCACCTTCTAGTAGCTCCATCTAGGCTGTATTTCCCTAGTTTGTTTATGAGGTCATGCGAGACAGTATCAAAAGCCATTGTAGCGTGGTGAGACTCACTAGTGTGGCACCTACTGCTGGTCATCTGGGAATTAGCTCTTTCCAGCTTTTGGAGTGCCCTCTGTCTTGCCTACCGCTGGCCCTGTGTCCCTCCTGGATCCCGGTGCCCCTTTCCCTCAGGGTTCTGCCCCAGCAGTACCCCCACTCTGGGTCTCCCCTCCCAGGAGAACCCCCATCCTCTAAACCCAGCTTGCCTCAGTGGCTACTGCCAGTCATCATTCAGCCCCCTTTCCCTGGGGCAGACTGCAGTCTGTAAAAGAGTCCACTGGCAAGGGGGTAGGACCTGCTGCCTTTGCCTATTCCCAGGTTGCCCCTCTGCAGCCCTACTACCTTTCTGGGCCTTTACCAAGGCCTGCAGCCTGGCAGTTTACCAGGCTGGAGCTCCCCTGCTCCCTTTGCCCTTCCCCAGCACTGCTCTGCTTAAGGTATCTCACTCTCAGGCAGCTAGCCCTTCCTGCTCCAGGGCTAGAGTGAGACTCTTCAGCTTCTGGCCCACAGCCCTCTTATAAGGGCCAGCTGTGGCCTGATTGGGGTGCGGCCCCAGCTGTGGCTGCTTCCCCCAATCAACCTAGCTGTTCCCAGCCACAGCTCTCCAGGGCTGCTTTTAACCCCTTCAGGGCCGGAGTGGGGTGGCCACCCCGCTATGCCATACTAAAGTCAAGATCCCTGCTTTGCTAGCTCTGCCTCTGAGCTGAGTCTTGCTGTGATGAGATCCCAGCTCCCTTTTTAAAGCACCGTTCTTATTACAGATTATTTACTGAAGGTAAACAAGCAAAACCACTACGGAGTCATTTAGCAAAACACAGAACAAGCGTGCGCGCACGTACCATATTGCAAACCTCCTTAAAGAGAAATTAATGGGAATGACCATGGCATAAAACGTTGACCATGGATATTAGCACTAACAGAACCTGTCTTCCCTGTGAAACTGACTGTGTTAAAGCATGGTGGCTTAACATGGGGGAAGACCAGCTGTGTTATAACCATTTGGTATAGCCTGGGAGGATGGATCAAAATTTGTTTAAAGCCAGGGCGAATGCACTTTTTCTTCTTTTTTTTTTTTTAACCTGGTTATAAAATAGGTTGGTCCAGCCACATAGGCAGGAGCAAACCATAATTTAACACACAACATGTTCTGGGCAACTGGCAGTCTTTTGAATTATTATTGTGGGAGCCCCAATCAGAATCAGAGCCCCATTGTGGTTACATGCTGTAAAACTCATAGTAAGAGAAGAGTGCCTGTTCCAAACACCTTAGAGAACGTTCACACAGCAAAGACAAATCCACGGCTGGCCCATGCCTGCTGACTCAGGCTCATGTGGCTCAGCCTGAGGGGCTGTTTCATTGCTGCAGGTTCCTAGAGCCTGGGCTCCTGCCCCAGCCCAGAACATGAGCCCAAGTTGGGTAGAATGGGCCAGCCACGGGTGTCTGTTGCTGTGTAGACATACCCTTAGTCTCATTTAATACCCTAGATAAACTCTTCCCCAGCCATATTAAACAGCTGTGCTTCAGCAGTATCTGTTTCATAGCATCGATGATCCTGTCAGGGACAGTTCTTTCAAAGCTTTCTCACACAGGAATGTAGCATTGCTATAGCTGGATTAAACCATCTAAGTCTAGTATCACATCTCCAGCAGTGGGTCAATACTTAATAGAATCATAGAAACGTAGGGCTGGAAGTGACTTCAGCAGGTCATCTAATCCATTCCCTTGTGCTGAGGCAGGACCAAGCAAACCTAGACCATCCATGGCAGGTTTTTGTCTAATCAATCCTAAAAACCTCCAGTGGGGTGATTGCATGACCTCCCTAGGTAACCTGTTCGAATTATCCTTACAGTTAGAATGTTTGTTTTTCCTTACATCTAACCTAAATCTCCCTCAATGGTTCAGAGGAAAGCAAAAATCTCCCATAACTCATCTAGTCCATTGTGCAATTATGTACATATGTGAAAAATTCCCTCCTGACCTCTCTAGTGATCAGCTGATGGGCCTGGATCATATTTGATTATTTCATGGATAATTAACTACAAATGTTATTGGCCATAAAATTATTTGGTCCTTTTTAAATCCAAGTGCAGCTTCCATTGCAGTGAATCAGAATTAATCTAAGATCTTGAAGTGAAGGATGCAGCATTTGTTTGTTTGCTGTCTTATAAATTGCGTATTTCTTTCTTCCAGTGGGTGTATAATATCCTGGAGAAGAAGGCCGAGGCTGATCGAATAATCCACGAAAACCCTGAGTCTTCCAATGGTTTCATTCTCATTCCAGATTTTAAGTGGAATCAGAAACAGGTTAGCTTCTCATTTGATCCTCTAGCTCTTTAAAGGGACAATGTCTGTTTCGAAGTAACACACAAGAAGCCTCCTTAGCTGTATTTTTAACAACACTTGCGATTATTAAAACTGCAGGTTTTAAAAATTACATATACTGTTATCGTTAATGGTGTTGTTAGTTAATTATGTATCATTAATGTAACACTATGTTTCGCTCTGCTTGACAATGAGAACAGACTGGCCAGTTTCACTTTTGTTTAGTGACTTACTAGTAGCTTCACTTTCTGGTCCTTTTCAGAGTAACAGCCGTTTTAGTCTGTATTCGCAAAAAGAAAAGGAGTACTTGTGGCACCTTAGAGACTAACAAATTTATTTGAGCATAAGCTTTCATGAGCTACAGCTCACTTCATCGGATGCATTCGGTGGAAAATACAGTGGGGAGATTTATATACACACACACACAGAGAACATGAAACAATGGGTTTTATCATACACACTGTAAGGAGAGTGATCACTTAAGATAAGCCATCACCAGCAGGAGGGGGGGGGGAAGGAGGAAAACCTTTCATGGTGACAAGCAAGGTGGGCCATTTCCAGCAGTTAACAAGAATGTCTGAGGAACAGTGGGGGGGTGGGGTGGGGGGGAGAAATAACAGGGGGAAATAGTTTTACTTTGTGTAATGACTCATCCACTCCCAGTCTCTATTCAAGCCTAAGTTAATTGTATCCAGTTTGCAAATTAATTCCAATTCAGCAGTCTCTCGCTGGAGTCTGTTTTTGAAGTTTTTTTTGTTGAAGGATAGCCACTCTCAGGTCTGTAATCAAGTGACCGAGAGATGAAGTGTTCTCCGACTGGTTTTTGAATGTTATAATTCTGGATGTCTGATTTGTGTCCATTTATTCTTTTACGTAGAGACTGTCCAGTTTGGCCAATGTACATGGCAGAGGGGCATTGCTGGCACATGATGGCATATATCACATTGGTAGATGCACAGGTGAACGAGCCTCTGATAGTGTGGCTGATGTGATTAGGCCCTATGATGGTGTCCCCTGAATAGATATGTGGACAGAGTTGGCAACAGGCTTTGTTGCAAGGATAGGTTCCTGGGTTAGTAGTTCTGTTGTGTGGTGTGTGGTTGCTAGTGAGTATTTGCTTCAGATTGGGGGGGGGGTGTCTGTAAGCAAGGACTGGCCTGTCTCCCAAGATCTGTGAGAGTGATGGGTCGTTCTTCAGGATAGGTTGTAGATCCTTGATGATGCGTTGGAGAGGTTTTAGTTGGGGGCTGAAGGTGATGGCTAGTTCTGTTATTTTCTTTGTTGGGCCTGTCCTTTAGTAGGTGACTTCTGGGTACTCTTCTGGCTCTGTCAATCTGTTTCTTCACTTCAGTAGGTGGGTATTGTAGTAGTAGGAATGCATGATAGAGATCTTGTAGGTGTTTGTCTCTGTCTGAGGGGTTGGAGCAAATGCGGTTATATCGTAGCGCTTGGCTGTAGACAATGGATCATGTGGTGTGATCTGGATGAAAGCTAGAGGCATGTAGGTAGGAATAGCGGTCAGTAGGTTTTCCGATATAGGGTGGTGTTTATGTGACCATCGCTTATTAGCACCGTAGTGTCCAGGAAGTGGATCTCTTGTGTGGACTGGTCCAGGCTGAGGTTGATGGTGGGATGGAAATTGTTGAAATCATGGTGGAAATTCCTCAAGGGCTTCTTTTCCATGGGTCCAGATGATGAAGATGTTATCAATGTAGCGCAAGTAGAGTAGGGGCATTAGGGGACGAGAGCTGAGGAAGCGTTGTTCTAAGTCAGCCATAAAAATGTTGGCATATTGTGGGGCCATGCGGGTACCCATCGCAGTGCCGCTGATTTGAAGGTATACATTATCTCCAAATGTGAAATAGTTATGGGTGAGGACAAAGTCATAAGTTCAGCCACCAGGTTAGCCGTGACATTATCGGGGATACTGTTCCTGACGGCTTGTAGTCCATCTTTGTGTGGAGTGTTGGTGTAGAGGGCTTCTACATCCATAGTAGCTAAGATGGTGTTTTTAGGAAGATCACCGATGGATTGTAGTTTCCCCAGGAAGTCAGTGGTGTCTCAAAGATAGCTGGGAGTGCTGGTAATGTAGAGCCTGAGGAGGGAGTCTACATAGCCAAACAATCCTGCTGTCAGGGTGCCAATGCTGAGATGATGGGGCGTCCAGGATTTCCAGGTTTATTGGATCTTGGGCAGCAGATAGAATACCCCAGGTCGGGGCTCCAGGGGTGTGTCTGTGCGGATTTGTTCTTGGTGCTTTTTTCAGGGAGTTTCTTGAGCAAATGTTGTAGTTTCTTTGTAACCCTCAGAGGGTAATGGCTTGTAGAAAGTGGTGCTGGAGAGCTGCCTAGTAGCCTCATGTTCATATTCCGACCTATTCATGATGATGACAGCACCTCCTTTGTCAGCCTTTTTGATTATGATGTCAGAGTTGTTTCTGAGGCTGTGGATGGCACTGTGTTCAACCAACGGCTGAGGTTATGGGGCAAGCGATGCTGCTTTTCCACAATTTCAGCCCGTGCACGTCGACAGAAGCACTCTATGTAGAAGTCCAGTCTGCTGTTTCGACCTTCAAGAGGAGTCCACCCAGAATCCTTCTTTTTGTAGTGTTGGTAGGAAGTGTTGCCCCTCCACCCCCATGAACATGATACAGTTCTGTGGTGACCTAGAATCCTATTTTCGACGTCTCCGAATCAAGGAATATTTCCAACACACCTCTGACCAACATATTAACCCACAGAGACCTTCCTTCTTCTAGAGTGCTTAACTATTTGCGCTTGCATCAAGGTTACTGTCATAGCTTGTATTACACAGTCACCTCATAAGCAACTACTTAACCCCTTACTGGAATGATACTCCTTCTTCTTCACATCTTGACATTCACAGATCTTAGTACAGCCTATAATCCTTAACGTAGTGGTTCTTAACTCACATTTTTTGCTCTTATACCAATATGCTTAATGTGGTACTTTGTGGTCTAAAAACTGCAAGACCTGGGACCAAATAAATGGAGTTTAAGCCCTAAAACTCAAAATAACAAGACTCCAAGGTTGTAGTCCTGGCTCCATATAAATCCTTGGCAAAACTCCCATTCATTTCAGTGGAGCCAGGATTTTGCCTTGGGTTTCTGATCCTCAGAACATTTAACTAGGCTAAATTGGGGAAGGCTTTCTATTGTTCCACTTTATAAAATATATGGACCAGGACTGAAACTAACTCTGAGCACTCTGAGTTAATGCTGCAAAATAACTTTATACTCTTATATTCAAGTGTGATCCAGCAAATAGTGCACTAGACTGGGAGTCAGGAGATCCTATTTCTGACGTCTTCACTGAGTTGCTGTGCAACATTGGGCAAAACACTTAATCTCTGTGTCTTGGTCTTCACCATCTGTAAAAGGAGAATAGTGATACTTATCCAACTTTGACAAGTGCTTTGAGATCTCAGGATGAAAAGTGCTATTTATAATTAACCATCCCCCCCTCCCCTGGTGAAAATATTTCATCTAGGAATTCCAAAAAGCATGAATTCTAGTTCTCTAGAACGGAAACATGTGACTCCAGCCAGGATTAGAAGTGCTGATACGAGTTCTTCTACACCAGTGGTTTTCAACCAGGGGTCCAGGGCCCCCTAGGGGGCCTTGAGCAGTTTCAGAGGGGCCTCCAATCAAGGCCAGCATTAGAGTCGCTGGGGCCCAGGGCAGAAAGCCGAAGCCCCACCGCGTGGGCCTGAAGCCCAGGTCCCTGAGCCCCGCCACCCGGGGCTGAAGCCTGAGCAATGTAGCTTCGTGGGGGGGCCCTGTCGCATGGGGCCCCAGGCAGTTGCCCTTCTTGCTACTCCCTAATGCTGACTCTGGCTTTTATATGCAGAAAACCAGTTATTGCGGCACAGGTGGGCCGTAGAGTTTTTATAGCATGTTGGGGGGCCTCAGAAAGAAAAAGGTTGAGAACCTCTGCTCTAGAGAAATTAGTTTGTCAGCATCATTGGAACCAATTCAGATATTTAGGCCACGTGTTACCTAGATTGTATTGTTTTCCTTGTTTCCTACTCCTTCATTTAAAAAACCAAGCAGAAGGCCAAGCAGTGTGAGCCCTTCCATTTCATTGCCAAATATTGGCAGGCGTAAAATACCGCTCGTTCCCACAGGTCTCCACTGTCTTTAAAACTACGGGATAATCTGTTTGGTTTCTTTAATGCAAATTCTGTCTTCTGGCCTCTGCTCTTTTTGGATGCTAGAAAGGAGCACGAGAGCTGTTAGAAAGCTTGAGGCTAGTATAGGACGTCGGACCCTTTCTGCTCAGTGATCTGCACGTGCGGAAGTTGTCGGTAACAGAGCAGCTGCTGAGATTTAAAAACCCATAGAATATGTGTAAAGGCTGCCTTACTTAATGATTCACTGAGGCAACAAAAAGATCAAGGAAGTTGTTTAGACTCCATCTCCAGTATCTAGATCCCCCCAGGATTCATAGCTGCTCCCTGCAGCTGAGAGCCTATACAGGAAGAGTGATGAACACTTGGTCTTTGGCCCCATATGAACCAGGGATTGGTCCCTGGCTGTGAATGGCTTTGAACAAGCATGGGGCCATTTGGAGTCAGGTTCATCCCATGTGTATTGGTGCCTTAGGCAAGCCATTTTTGTCTTGCCTTTCCTCACTACCGCACTACCTCCCAGGGCCTTCAAAGTGGACACCTCATAATGTCCACTCCCTGGGTTCCCCCAGGGCCAGTTTCCACCTGCTTTCCTCTCACTAGAGCACTTGTGTTCTCACTTGCTTTCTGCCCAGTTGGACAGCCTCCTCCTAATGCATATTTTGGGGATGAACTCCAAAAGTTCTTGGGCTTGCGGCCCCCCTCTTTTATTTAAAATTGGGGATAACACTTGCCTGCTTTGCATGGGGTATTGTGAAGTTTAGTTTCATTAATATCTGCAAGACACCTGGGGATCCTTGGGTGGAAGTCGCTTTAGCATCGCAAATTGCCCTCAAATTTTTAGGACACTGTTGGCATTAGACAAATGATAAATTATTTTATTTTGAGACAATGCGGCTTCAACAGGGATATCCCCTAAGAAGTGGGAGGAAAAGAATAGAGTCAGGACAAAGAAAACACGCATCATAGAGCCTTTTTTACAAACTTCAGTGCATGCATGCTCTCTTGCAGTCAGCAGGTTACATATGCAGTTCATAGTCTTGCCCCCAGAAAGAGCAGAATTATGTACTTCAGATCAGGTGACTTGTGGGAAGTTCAGGGATGTGCAGTCAGGAGAGAATATCTAGGGGAAGATAGAGATCCGGTGTAAATAAATTACAGTTTGAAAAACACCGAATGAGTTGGAGTCCAGTGCATCTCGAGTCCTACAAGGAGTATATCGCATTAAACTTGCTATCTGTCATAACAACCATTCAGCAGTGATCCTTCAAAGCACTCATCTGTTCTGAACTGTCTGATTTTGATTCATCCGATCAGCACACTCGGCAGGCTCCATCCCAGAGCCTTAGGCACTAGATTAAATTACATCATCTCCACATGGCTCCCAAGCTGTCAAAGCATTTCTCGAGCTAGGATTTAGAAGCCTGCTCAGCAGGGTCCTGTTCCACTAACGTATCACTTTAATTGAGGATGACGCACGGGTAGATTTTAATTATTTCAGGCTGGTGGATTGCAGCAGGAATTCTTGTTTGTTTGTTTACTCTTTGAAATTGTTCTGAATGTCGGTGACCTCAATAAAGTGAACAGAAGATGCTAGCGTTCCTCGCTGTCAAAATGTGAAATCTGCACAATCGTTTCTTCTTTTCTTTTCTCTCTCCCCCCCCCCCCACGTAAATAATGCAATGGAGGTGATGCTCTTGCTGGATATCTACAACTATGATTTCAGGCTTCAGCATCTGCAAGGGCTTGTGTCTTCCAAAACATTGTATGCTCTGTGTGTAAAGAGAAGACTGGAGCTGTTTGTGCAGTGTACATTTTGCATGACCTTTTCCCACAATGTGGGCATGCAGTGTGCTGGCTATTGCTCTGCTGGAGAGAATTAGACCTGCCCAGTTGTGTGTAATCGTGTCTTTCTCTAGCAGCTGGGGACCCACAGAGTTTATAAGCCCTAGTATGATAACAGATAACGGGCAGGTTCCATGGTTAAGGCGTTTGGGCTTTACACAGGTTGCGTTCTCTCCTAGCTGACATCTATAAAGCCTAAGCGGTTATAGGGCCAGTTTCTTAATGGTGCCGCTGCATTGACTTCAGTGAGACCACACCGGTTAACATTAGCTGGGAATCTGGACCACAGCATGCTCTATAAAGAATGGTTACAAACTCCTTGTGGCCACTGATTTATTACACGTCTGCATGACTATCTTTGCTCTGACCACTCACCAAGGTCGGCAAGTGGGCAGAGCTACAGACCTCCCTGTATAATTGTAACTTTCAAATTGAAATTGTGGGTGAGGTTCTGTTCCAGCCCAGTGATGTCAGGGAAATGGGAATTCCCACATGGACAAGCTGAGTTTTCCAAGTATTTGAACTAGTGAAGGAAGTGTCTCTAATTATCCACTTCAGCTGCTGAGGTTTGGATTAGAAGGCTCTTCTCCAGGATCACCAGGCCATATATAATGGGAGTAAATTGATACCTAGGAAATACAGTAGTTGGTTTTTTGGCCTGCATGGAGGAATGCGTTTTAGTTAAACATGCTGCTAAAAGCCTGTTTTAGATCTCTCTAACCATTCACTTCTTCTCAAACCCACAAGGGCCCTGCGGCATTGCCTGAAATGTTTTACATTACATCATCCAGAGCCTTTTTAGCAATAGGCTTATTTATTTCAAACAGCAACATACAGATGTTGTTCTAAGGAGAAGAGAGAGATTTGCTTTGTGTCTGTAGTCCAGGTCCAATAGGGATCCCAGGGTGATTTTAATAAGCCTCAATAATATGCTGTCTTATCTAGGAGCTATAAAGTGAACCCACTGAGCTAACTAGGTCAGCCTGAGAATGCTAAATAAATGTCGAGAAATGAAAATCACTTTGTGCCTTGGAAACGAAAAGATGTGATTGGAAGTGTCATGCTTTGGGTGTCTGAGCAGGCATCCTGAGAGCCATATTCTCAAATAAACTGCTCTTTCCGAATAGCCAGGTGGAATTATTTTAACAGCGAAAAGGCAGAGAGGATCTTAGACATCTAAATTATTTGTTCTATATACACATGTTGTGAACGTACCTAAGAGAGTAGTTAACTCAGTACAAGGAGCACAAGCTGTCGAACCCTATAGAAAGGGAATGTTTGCATACATGAAGGATTACACTTTGGAAGCATGGGGCAGCTGATAGAATGTGCTACAAAAGCTGTGTTCTGTAAAGGTTTGTCATCCCATGGCAGAAAACATGCAGAATATAGATGGAGTTTTAGGTATGGCTCTACATGGGCCCCCAATTTCAGCTGCGGTCTCGCAATGCTGATGGAATACCAATAATAATTAATAATAGTATGTATGTATGTTCTGACAAATCAGAACTTTACAACTGATTTTATGACCAGTACAGCCCTTGAAACTCAATAAGAATCTTCGCAAAAAGAAAAGGAGTACTTGTGGCACCTTAGAGACTAACAAATTTATTAGAGCATAAGCTTTCGTGAGCTACAGCTCACTTCATCGGATGCATTCGGAAGCTGTAGCTCACGAAAGCTTATGCTCTAATAAATTTGTTAGTCTCTAAGGTGCCACAAGTACTCCTTTTCTTTTTGCGAATACAGACTAACACGGCTGCTACTCTGAAATAAGAATCTTGAGAGAACATCTGTGTATTTGCGTTACCCTGTATGTAATACCTAGCCAAAAGATTTTTGTTTCTTTCCCTTTATAATGACTTGGTCCATAAGGGTGATCAAATGTTTGTTTCACCAAGTACCTTGGGGCAATGCTGGAAGCCTGGCTGATCATCTTCTGTAGATGAGATGTAGCTCACTGCACTGGTATTGTGAATTGACTCATTAATTCTTGAGAGATGAGTTATTTAAAGAACCAGAGTGATTGGAAACTGGCCCAATTTGTAATATTCAAGCAGAAACACATGAGACCTTTCCATTTTGAAATAAAAAGTTACGCTTTTGCCCTTTTGAATTCTTAGAAAAATCTCCTTAACCTCTGTTCAGGGGGACACGTTGCGCTCTCGTCCTGCAGGGAGACAATGCTTCGAGCAAGTGGCTGGGAATCTAGGCTCCTGACTTCTATTTTCAGTTCTCCCATTGCCTCACTCTGGCTTTGGGCAAGTTTATGTCTAGTTTTACCCAGCTGTAAAAAGGCAGTCATTGTGACACTCTATATCTTGCACCCCCCATGTTCATCCTTATAATATGATTGTGTGGTGTCCAATGCAAAGTTTATTATGTCGTGTGTCTTCGGAAGGCTCATGATGCACTGAGCATTGTTGTTATAGTAATGTTGTAGGTTGTAATTTCATGTATATAGTTATGAGGCTGAAAATGTGTCCTCATGGCTTAAAAGAAGCCCGGGCAAAACTCTCCAGGAACAGAGGGGCAGTTTACATCTCATCAAGCATGTATGGGACAAATCCAGCCCAGCCTCACAGAACTGGGAGTTGGTCCTGCTTTGAGCAGGGGTTTGGACTAGATGACCTCCTGAGGTCCCTTCCAATCCTGATATTCTATGATTCTGTGAACAAAGGACACTGGCCTAGGCAGCAACAAATGATCTGTTGGACTCTCCAGTGAGTCATCCCCCTTTCCTTGGCCAGTTTGGGACTACGATGAGGTAATGTTCACCTGACCCTGAAGCGGGAGCAAAGCCCAAGAGAGAAGAAAGAACATGATAAAAGGGAGAGACGTTTGCAGTGCTCTTCCTCTCTCTTCCACCTCCATCTACAGACATCACCACCCAGCGACTGAAGCGCTGATCAAAGGGGAGAGCCTGGCTGAAGGGCAACCAGTCAGCCCAGAGGTGGGCAAACTATAGCCCGCAGGCCACATCCGGCCTATGGGACCATCCTGCCCAGCCCTTGAGCTCCCCACCGGGGAGGCTAACCCCTGGCCCCTCCCCTGTTGTCACGCCGCCGCGTGGGCAGCGCTCTGCGCGGCGGGGTTGCACGCTCCTGCAGGGCAACACGGCAGCATATCTGGTCCAGCCGGGCAGTGTGGCTGCCAGACATGCTGTTCTGAGGGGCATGGTAAGGGAGCTGGGGTGAGGCATCCTGGGGGGCAGTCAGGGAGCAGGGGGCGGTTGGATAGGTGTGGGAGTCCCAGGGGGCGGTTGGATGGGGTGAAGGTTCAGGGCGGGGGAAGTCAGGAGACAGCAAGTGGGGGAGGGTTGGATAGGCCTGGGAGTCCCAGTGGGCCTGTCAGGGATGGGGGTGTGGATAGGAGTCAGGGCAGTCAGGGGACGGGAGCGGGGGGGTTGGATAAGGGGTTGGGTCCTGGAAGGGGGCAGTTAGGGGTGGGAGGTCCCAGGAGGGGGCAGTCAGGGGACAAGGAGCAGGGGGGGTTGGATGGGTGGGGAGTTCTGAGGGGGGCATTCAGGGAAGGGGAAGTGGGAGGGGGCGGATAGGGGGTGGGGGTCAGGCTGTTTGGGGAGACACAGCCTTCCCTACCGGGCCCTCCATACAGTTTTGCAACCCCAGTGTGGCCCTTGGGACACTGCAAGATGGAGGTTCCTAGGGTTGTGTCTGGGACTGGAGATATTGGCTAGTGTCATTCGGTTGCAAGTAGCTGGGAGCAGCTTACATGCCAGAGGCTGTGCGTGACCAGCCCAGGAGTGGGGTTCTCCCAGAAGAGCAGGGTAAGGCTGGCTCCCAGAGTCAAGGATTGGAGTGACCTAGCAGATCACCGGTCCTGATAACACCAGAGGGGAACGTCACAGTCATAGCACTGTCTTCCTCCCAGAGATGTGGGACTTGATATTAACATTTTAAAACTGATTATGAGATACTCATGTAAAAGGTGCTACAAAAGCAGTAAGTGTCACTGTGAAAGGTGATTCAATTTGCTAGTTAATTTAAGCATATTAGGAGCAGGAAAGTATGAATATTCAAGGCCAAAGAGAGATTTGTCAAAGGACGGAAGAAGAGAGAAGACGTGGTCGTAAAGATTTGATCCTACATCACTATAACATATTTAGGGGTTTTTTTAGCTGTTCCATTTACCATAACAAAGGTGTCAGCAGAACTGGTCAAATGATGGGGGGAAAATTGCAAATACATTATTTACTGATTGGGGGAAAATATTGATTAATGGTATTTGACCAAGTATAGAACTGGGTCAACAGTGGGGGAAACTCCATTCACAAAGAAATCATTCCCTAGTATATGGGGAGGAAGATCTCTAATATCCTGTTTCACAAATACTATTCAGCCCAATCTAGGTGGCAGTGCAATGGATGACAACAGTCCATATCGATATGGGGCAAGACCCCTCTCATAGCTGCACTAGTATAGTTATATTTTCTGTGAAGCTCTAAGACCTAGAATCTCCAGCTGCTTTTTATGTTATATTTTGGTGGTAACAAGGTCCTGTCTCTGCAGCTAGATGACCTGTACTTGATAGCCATCTGCCACTGTCGGGGGATAAAGTCACTGCGAGACCTCACCGCTGAGCACCTGCCTTTGCTGAGGAACATCTTGCAAGAAGGAAAGGTGGGTATTATATCACTTATCTATCTGGCTTCTTATGGCCCTCATCACCTTAGTATATAAGCACCCATCAGGGTCTCTGTTTTACTTGTGGAAGATCAGTTTGGGAACTGCCTCGGTTTCCCATCAGCAGCCAACTTCACCCTGCTGATGCTGGCTTCCCCCAGTGAGGTTTTAGGGAGTCGACCTGGGCTGTCATGACAGCTGTTTGCTCAGGGAGCAGACTGGAAAGTGCCTGTATATTCCACAATCTCTCCGCGTGGGGTTTTGTCTGGAGTGTTTCATACCCACCAGCCTACCCACCCTGGGCCTGCATTTATAGTTTCGTCCTCCAGCCGCTCCTATTCTGCTGGGGACAGTAATTTGATTATGATTAATTTTCTGCCGTCAGATGTCACTGACAAAACAAAAGGTGACTCTTTCTGTGAGACCAGATGTTGGAAATGGGGTCTCCACAGCAGCTGTTACCCAAATGGAAACACAGAGTGGAGGAAATGGCTTAGAAGTGTAAGGATCCAGTTTGAAAGAGCTCTGCCTTTACTGCATACCTGGCATGTTTCTTCCTACCCCAGAGGTGGCTGCAATTCCAGTGACACTGAGTGCTGTTTGTGAAGCTCTTGGGGATGAAAATGGTTAGGTAAATATTAATTTATGCATGAATGTGGCTGCCCTGCCGGACACTGCCTAAGGCCTGTTGTGTTGCTGTATATGACGTGCCTGGTGGTGCTTCTGTGCTAGAGGGAGAAACTAGCAAAAGAAAAAGATAAAATCTAAAGTGTGATGCAAGATTTATTCACTAAAGGCCAGATGAGTTACAGTGGCCCTGCTTGAACTGCTTCAAGCAGTAATAAGGGCTCTGTGCGTAGGAAAGTAACATGTCTCTTTAGGGCCCTGGGAAGCATTTTCTGGTTTTCTCCCTGCTCCCATTGGACATAAGCAGGGAGTCTTCATTGTCTTGCCATCCTGCTTTCTGTCCTGAGGTCAGAGCACAGAGCTCCAAAGGCTAATGTGCTCTTCCGTAGCTTTACCAGTGTCCTCCTCGTGGGACAAACCCAATCTGCAGTTCCCAGTTCTGTGAACATGACCCAAGAATAGGAAAAAGGTTCCTCCAGCTTCAGAATTGGAGCCAGGACAAGGATTCTCCATGGCAGACTAGTGCATTTCTTATGCAGGGATGATGAGTTTTGATGACAGCAGCTTATCCTATAGTGGACTTGGCTCAAACTCTTGGTAGAGTCTGTCTCAAGGCCTAGAGCAGCAGCATCCATCTTCACTGAATTCAGCCTCCCACATGATTATTGTCTCTTGGCTTCCATGTCGCTGTATTAGCTGGCTCTATGATCAGCCATGGAGAGACGGTGGATGTAATCCTGGCTGCAGGATCCGATGAAGTGAGCTGTAGCTCACGAAAGCTTATGCTCTAATAAATTTGTTAGTCTCTAAGGTGCCACGGGTACTCCTTTTCTTTTTGCGAATACAGACTAACACGGCTGCTACTCTGAAACCTGTAATCCTGGCTGTGACATTACCCATTCTTTGGAGCAGAATCTTGGCACCTGGGCTTGGAGCACTGAAGTCTGAACACACAGTCTGACTTGGAATTGGGATTTTTAGCCAGACTTTAGCCAGATTTTTAGCCAACTTCACCCCTTCTCGCAAAGCCAGTCAATCCTTCACTGAGACTGTTTTTAGCATGTGCTGTATGAGGCTCCTCTTCCATTCCTTTCCAAAGCTGTAACTATAACAGCCCTGGCTTGAGCCACCAGCACTTAAAATGAAGCTCTGGCTGATGGGTGGGCCCATCGGAGAAAGCTCACTGCTGCTCTGCAGATTGCTGAACTCAAGGATGGCTGCAAGATATGAAACTCCTGGCTCTAGAGAGAGAAATGGGATGGTTAGAGCAGGGGACAGGGAGTCAGGACATCGCGGTTCTATTCCTGTTTGCCACTCACTTGTGTGATCATGGGCTTCCCCTCTCTGAGCCTCAGTTTTCCCATGTGCAACAGGGGGATAATACCTACTTTGCCAGGGTCTGAGAGATGCGCTAGGTAATATGTGAAGTACTTAGAAGAATTGGGAAACATGCCTTAGAGTCTTTTTAGCTTACCAAAGGAAAAGTGAAGGAGTGACATGATCACAGTCTGTAAGTACCTACATGGGGGACAGAAATTTGATGATGGGCTCTTCAGTCTATCAGACAAAGGTTTAACAAGATCCAGTGCCTGGCTGGAAGTTGAAGCCAGACAAATTCAGACTAGAATTACGATACAGATTCTTAAGGGAGGGTAACTAACCATTGGAACTACTCACCAAGGGTTGTGGTAGATTCTTCTGTCACAGGGTGTTTTTTAATCAAGTCTGTGTCATACTGGAGATCGGACTAGATGATCCCAGGGTCCCTTCTGGCCTTGGAATCTCTGAATACAAGTGCTGTAGAGGTGCTAAGCATTATGACCATGAGCCCTGCAGAAACTGCCCACTGGAGTTGGGGGGCAGTCACTTTCCTGAGTCATGCAGGAGGTTTGTCCCCTGCATTATTAACTTGCTTCTAAGTTCATGCCCATTTTTCTGCTCCTGATGATCTTTCTAGGCCCATGATATAGCATGTTCAGTAACAGGGACTTGAGCTTTTTCCCCTTCATTGTACTGGAAATTCAGGAAGTAATTGCATCAGGGAAAGCAGAGATTAATTAAAAGATGGGGTGAGGAATCTTAGCATTCCCAACCCGCACACGAGCGCAGCATGTTGGAAGGTCCCTGACAAGTTCTCTGTCGCTGTTTCTAGCTTTAATTACACCGATTGGTAACAGGATCCTGTAACTCACCCAGCAAACTGGAGCGATAAGTCTGGAATGGAGAACAACAAAAGCTGACAGGATGCATTCTTAAGGGTAAACATGCTGGGTGTGTTTTCCAGCCCCTACAACAAACAGGCCTCATTATGGAGGTAGTTAATGGGAAGGAGGCAGCCCTCTGCTCCTCAAACCCCCATTTCAGCAAATGGGCTTGTACGGGGGCAGCTCTGGACCTGTCTCACTGGTGACCCTGCGGGGACAGACTCAAGGGACTTCAGTAGCATGGCTCCAGATTTATACTAGCGGAGTTGAGATCAGAATCTGGCCTATAGTCACCTCTCTCCCTGTGCTGGGTATGTGCAGAGCTAGCACGCTTTGCTTTCCTACCCACGAGGATGTGTCCCGTGCGTATGGGCCTGGTGATTTGGCTTCCCTGCTGGAGCAGGCATCTGCCTTGGAGAATAAAGTTTGAGGGGACATGTGCCACTAGGCTCAGCTATGTGTGTGGGGTGGTGGCCAAAACTACTCCCACCTCTGCTCCCACAGTGACTTTCGGATTAGTTGGAGAAACTGTAACTTACCCTCCCTTTCCCCCTGCTCCTCTATATTTGGTGCTGGGATGCTTTCCCCCACAGCAGACACCATCTCCTCCCTTTCCACCTCCCCCCTCCCACTTGCTCGCCTCCTGCCTCCCAGCTTGTATTTTAAACATTAGATAACAGCTCAGATGCTCAAACATCATCACAGCCTTGACATCTGCTTTCATAAATCCTTTCTGGTAGAGCCCATGCAGTAAGCTCTCATCTCAGTCTGTTTTTACAGCTCTTTCCTTAATGTTTTCACTGCATGGTATGTGAACCTAAAGTAGTTCTCCACCCATTTAAATTCTTCAGCAGGCATGTACCTGATGGCCAGTGAGCTTGGCTGGTAACAGGCTTTTGGGCAGGGCTTGGGAGTCTGTTCCCCCCTTTCCCGCCTCTCTAATAAAGCTTTAGTGTGCAGCTGGCCTCTGTCTGCACCGGGTTAGAATTCTCAAAGAGACACTGAGCGGTGGATTTACAGCTGGGCGGACTGTCGGCCAAGCATCTAGTATTGCATGACCCTGTCCGTCAATTTCCTTCTGCAGGAATCTGAGAAGGGGAAAATATGTAAAAACACTGGAGAGCAAGTTCCTTAGTGTGTAATCAAAACCTCATCTTCTGACATTCTCAGACAAGACCTAGAACTGAGGGCTTGATCCCTCATGGTCATTACAGGTCCCATGGCACTTTTTGTAAAGCAGGAGTATTAATCCTGTTGTCCTGACTAAATTCCAGTCGAGTAATTGCATTCTGCTACCTAAATCTTATCCCCATCCCCTTGCTGTTTCAGCCAGTACTCTGCACTTTCTGTTCTAAATGATCCACAGCATCACTGTGAACTCAGTTTTTATATTCCACCTCACAGGTTACTGTATTTCAGCAATTCCTTTGTACAATTTGGAAATTGTATATTTTCAGATCTTTGGATGAAAGGAGTAGTACTGATGTCCCTTGATGTTAATTCACCATCACAAGAGACTGGGCTAGGTCATTGGATATACCAGTGTGCTTCTATCCAGTCCTCTGCCCTTGGATATGATGCTAAAACTTTTCAGTGTATTATTTGGGAGATTAAATTCTCTACCCTTTCTTCCCCAGGAAGCCATATTAAAGCGCTTTGGCGTGGCTGGCTCCCAGCTGCGGATTTACCTGCATTACCAGCCATCCTACTTCCACCTGCATGTGCATTTCACCGCTCTAAGCTACGATGCACCAGGCTGCTCAGTGGAGAGAGCTCACCTCCTGTCGGACGTTATTGACAATCTGGAGCTCGACCCCCAGTACTACCAGAAGCGTACACTGACCTTTGCCCTCCGGGCAGATGAAGCCTTGCTGAAAAAATTCCAGGAAGCAGGCAAAGCTTGAGATCCCAGGGACTGGAAGCGGGCTGCTTTTCTACCTTTTTATGTATGGATTATTTTTATTGTCTTTGACTTTTTTTTTAACTCAGTTTTGTAAGAATTGGGATTGTGTTCCCATCACCGTAGTAACCGTTCCCTTAATTTCTATCAATAAAATGTTGTTTGAGCAGAGACTGTTCATCCCTGTGTCCCATGGAATCATGTCCTCTGTGCTCTGTGGAAAGGTTCACTTAACTTCTGTGACAAACTAGAAGCTGGTGGGCTGACTCACAGGGCAGTTGATCAAATAAAGCTCCCAACAGCAGCAGAATTTCAGTCCCTTTCTTCAGAGATGATTTATTTCTGTAAACCAGATCCTGTTGTCCTGGTCCCTTTCCAGGTCCTTTCCCCGACCCCAGAGTCACCTGCAGGGCTCTCTTTGTTGATCTTTAATCTAAGGACCATGTAACCTGTAGGATATCACCTGATCCCTGGCCTCAGACCTATCACTTAGGACATAGGCACCTGCTTCCTCCTTGCCCTGGGGGTGCCCAATCCCCACTTTGCCCCATGCCCCGTCCCCACTCCACTCCTTCCCCCAAACCCCCACCCCCGCCCCCCTCTTCCCACCCAGTTTTGCCCCCTCCCCCAAGCTTACTCCATCCCCGCTCCTCCCCCTCATCCCAGAACCTCCTGCATGCCGTGGAGCAGCTGATCACAGTGGGCGGAAGGCACTGGGAGCCGGGGAGAGGAGTTGATCGGAGGGGCTGCTGGCAGAGGGGAGACGCTGGGGGGAGTGGGGGAGCTGGCTGCCAATGGGTGCTAAGCACTCACTAATTTTTTTCTATGGGTGCTCCAGCCCTGGAGCACCCAAGGAGTCGGCACCTATGACTTAGGAGGATAAGTCACAGGTGGAGCTAAACCCACCTCTCTTAAAGGTTTATCCCGTTCTGTGATATAAACACTCCCGGATTTTGCAGCAATTCCTCATCAGCTTTAGATAAATGAAAAAAAGAAGATTTTTACTGAGTTCAATCTGAAAATGAATAATCTGTAATGTTTAGATATTTTCACTGTCCCTGCATTTTCAATGCGTTGCAGGATGTACTCATAACACATAATTGCATATCAGGAGTTGTGTGAGGAGGAAGAGGGCTTGGCACCTGGGGAGCAGTTTGGGATCATGGAACAAACACATGAGTTGCTAATGTCTGCTAAAATAAGCAGCAATGCAATAGTTAACAGTGCTGACATTTAAATTGTCAACGGTTGGTTTCAGAGTTGTAGCTAACAGATAAATAGGGCGGTTCGTGTACGGAAGGTTTTCTTCACAACACCTTTTTAATGAAATTGCCTGCAAATTTTTGCAGCTGGTGAATGGCAGAATACTCGGGGACTTGCATGTCCGGAGTGAAAATCTGAATATAGCAAACCCAATAGTTTGTGGGGAGGACAGGGCAACTTACTATCAAGCAGCAGAGCTATGGAAGGGTGGAATTGCCAATTCAAATCTCCTTCTGGCTGCTACAGTAATTTCCCGCAATATCCAGGACAAACCTTATTGAAATAAGTGTCCCAGGAGTTCTTGTATTAAAAATTGAAATGTTCACAAATTATAGTGGGATTATATGTAACGTCTCTAGGAGGGAGACATGGCTCATGTCAACTCTGGGAAGTGTTATGAGCTTCAGCGAACTCTTTTAAACAATGTGCCAGGTAAGAGTGCACTTCTGGTTCAGTGGGTTCCTAGAAAATACTTGGGAGGAGGGGGAAGGCAGCTTCTCACCTCCGGACCCAGCCTTTTGAAGCTACGCCCTGAGGAGCAACCCATCGTCTGCTGATCACCTGTTCCCCAAGGCCCCACCTGTTGAAAGGAATGACAGAGCTGTGGGGGTGCTTATTCTGAGCTAACAGCTGTTCCCAAGTTGTGACCACAGAAAAATCCCTTGGTGGAGTTTGAAGGACTGTTCACCTGCCAGAACCCTTCCTGGAGTTGGGCTCATCATGTGTGTAGGTTTTTTTATTGTTTCAATATGTTTTCTCTGTAATGCTTTTATTTTAAGCTTTTCTAGCTTGTTATGGATCCCCTGCCATTCAGCCCCCAGTGTCTACTCACCCTCTAGCTCTCTGAACCAGCAGTGCTGTGAATGACAGTGCTCTCACTTCCTGATTTATTAAGGCCTTGTCTACACACACACATTGTACGGCTTAACTGTACTGGCATAGTTTACTGGCACAAACCTTGCCACCTGTTTGGATGCAGAGATACCAGTCTAAAGGTGCTTATTCTGCTATTTCCATACTGGAAGGAAACAAGCTATACCGGTATAAGGTATAAGGCATCTTTATGCCAGTATAACTGCAGTACAACTTTTCACTAAAAATAGTTACAGGTCTGGTCTATTCAGATTTTGAACGGGTATAAGCCAGAGAGTGAAAAGCCATTCACACAATCTTGTTAAACTTTTCTTCCATGTGCATCTCCAGACTTGGTTCTGACCAGTCCAATTCTGATCATTGCTTCCGGCATCCTGAAAATTCCCTCCTGCAGTTCCAGTTGGATGCGGTATTTTAATTCTCTTTCTGTCGCAATTAGCATTGTTGTGTGCTGTTAAATAGCTGCACTGTTCCCACCCAGTGGTGACTGCATTTTATTGTTGGGCAAAATGATTTCTGTGTATGTGTAAAGGCCTTGGGATCCTTCAGGGTCAAAGGTATATCTGCCTGTCTTTCTATTGTTTTTCTGACTGAACTGACCTGGACGTGCCTCAAACAACTTGAAAGTTCATGAGCTGAAGATGCTAAAAGGGTCTTTGGCTTGTCTGTTGGTGACCATTGATGTAACTGCCAGATTCATGCAGCTTTCTTTCCAGGAAGGCAGGTTATTTATTTTATGCAACTCACTGGAGCATGAGTCTCCTTGGAAAAGCCACAGATGGAGCCGAGTGGCCTTTTCTTTTTGATTCCATCACTGTTTCCTTCTCTTGTAAGAAATACAGGGAATTCATTTTTCTGACAATTACTCTAAGTGATGACCAACAGTTCTGCAATGGGAGTGGCACAAGAACAGTACAACAACATACTGTCACATGGACAGAATAGTCACAGCTGCCCCAGGAATTTATTCCACTCTGTCACCTGATTAATGAATATTCAGACTACAGTACCTTCTTGCAGCATTCCAGTGAAAGAGAGAAAGAGATGAAATATCCATAAGATCCACTTATTTCACAACAGAAATGCAGTGCATGTGATGCATCTAAATAAATAAAATGTTGCATGATCTGCTGTGGGTGTTTTCAGATTCATCAGTCATCTACAGCCTGAGCAGAATACATACAGATCAAGGGATGCTTTAAGAGACAGAAAACTATTGTAGCAGTTGGTCTTGGAAGTGGTCTTAATGGTTTGCTCCAGTGTAGCACTTTTCATCCATAGACCACAAGTTGCTTCGTAAGGGGAAGTAAATATTTGTGTCCCTTTTCCCAACACCACTGGCCTGTTTCTGACACTAGTGTCTTTCCTTTGTGAAGAGGTAGCAACTGTCTATGGCCTTGCAGGTCAGCTTCCCCGTGGAGGAGAAATCAATGATGCAGAGTCTGCCTCTGTTCTAATTTGTATCTTTTTATTTACATACAATAATCTGGAAACAGAGGTGGTCAAAAAGCATGGTCAAAGGGCAATCCCTTCTGCCAGGAATATTAGCCCAACACCAGTGCCTAGTTCCCAGGGAGCAACTCTGCCTCAAGAATTGACTCCGATGGGAACCCAAGACAGAACAAAATCTCCGGCTCCTTGTACAGGTCCCTCTATGCAGAACTTTATATAACTAGAAACATACAACATAGCATGTCTTCCCAAGACTGAACATTTGCTCAGATATTAAGAAAAAGAACTTGGAGGACTGTAACAGCACCACCTGGTGATGCATGCCATTGTAATATTACCTCTCCTTTATGGATTAAAATAGAGAAACAGAGAGGTGAAGTGACTTGCTGAAAGGTCACACACACTGTGAGAGGAGGAGCTGGGATTGAAACCCATGTCTTCTTTCTCCCACACCTATGTTCCTCCAAGGGACTGACTTGTTTGAACACAGCTGTCCTCCCTGACCACTCTCCACGTTCTGCCTCACAACAACAACAACAAAAAGATTTGATTTTAAAAAAAAAATCTTCCCTGATTTGCATTCTAACATGTTATTAGTAACATACACGATTGTTGAGTTTAAAATTTATATTAAAAGTTAATACAGTGTCTCTGAACAATTAACCCTCTGACAATGAAGTTTGTTAAATAATTCAAACAGAAGTTGATCTTTGATCTAAGTAAACAATATGGGGGTTTTGGGGCTGGTTTGAAAGTCTCTTGAAATTGGCGGAGTAGCTTTGTATTTGCACCGTCACGATACCAACGATGGGGACTTTGGTCTCTCGCAGTAAAGTGTCCTCACTCTAAAGCAGTGGTTTTCAAACTTTTTAGGCTGTGTACCCCTTTCCAAGTAGTTTACTGCATACCCCCATCTGAGATAGGGTCCTAATATACCTATGATTAGATTACCAAGTCTTACTAAATAGAGTGCATTGTCCGCCATCGCAGGATTTTTCTCGTTTACCCCAAGGAGAGCTCACGTAACCCAGTTTGAACACCACTGAGCCCTCTTTTCCTGTACCTTCAGCTTATGTGGGGGGGGTGTACCTCTAGGGCTTAGATGGATTTTAACTTTGTTGATTTGAAACAATCAGAACACCCAAATGAGTCCCGTTTTCATGTTGTTCAGTTTGGGGTAGGGGATAGTGCGCTGGAGTGTGGGACTCTTAGCCACATGGGTTCTACTCCCAGCTCTATTACAGACATGATGTTGGCCAACTGACTTCTCTGCTGTGTGCCTCAGAGGAGGAAACCCTAAAATAGGGATAGCCAGACCAAGATTGGGCCCCCACTCTGCTTGGCACAGTATGTGCAGCTGCTTGGTGATACTCGGACTGCGGGTCGCGAGTGGTTCTTTAATGGGTCTCCTGCAGCACCTGGTATTAAAACTATTTAGTTATTAATTAACCTATGTTATTAACCAATGAGGATGCTTTTATTATGTTATTAACCAATTAAGTCGTCAACTTGCACTGTTATATATTAATTCTCACAGCAAAACTAAATATTTTCCCCGTCACACTGTTTAAATATGCATAGTACTATAGTAGATGACACAATGAACTCACACGACTGTGGCTTTTTTAGGTAATGCTGATGCCTAATTCAGCTCCTGAATTACTGAGGTCTGAGTATCACTGAGCTAAATAGAGGAGCGGTAGTGGGTGAGAGGGGAAAGAGAGGGACAGGCAGTGATTGGCCCAAGCTCACACAGCAGGTCCGGGACAGTGCCGGGAACAGAACCCAGGTGTTTCAAGTCCCAGTCCGGTGCCCTGTCTGCTCGAGTCGAGACCATGCTGCTCCTGGGCTGTGGCAACAAGCGAGGCGGTTTCAGCCCAGTAACATAACTCATCAGAGCCTTAGCAACCACTCTTCATGCTCCACAATCTGCATAATTCCCCTCAGGGTTCAGGGCCAACGTGGAAGAAGTCTGGATGCTCCTCCAAACCCCTAGAGTCCTACTGTCCTCTCACACGGCCTAACAGCCATTTTCTTGAGGGAGCAGATAAGTCTAGTAGCCTCCTGTTCCCGCCTGTGTGTGTGGGTCAGACAGCACGCTCATTTCCCTCCAAGGATGGTGACCTGGCCTGTTCCTCCATCTAGCACCTGCATCTGCCACCACCCCTATATACTCCCATCTCTGCTTAGGGAGCATATGAAACTGGAATCTCCTTGGCTGCATTTGTCCTCACGACAATGCTGCACCTGGTGTGGGAAGCCAAGGCAGAGCACGTGATGCAGGCAGCCCCAGCAGCAGCCTCCAATGACTGTAGGAGGTAACCACTGCTAACATTTCCTGGAGTATCTAGGGGCATTCTGGACCCTGGCCCAGCTTCAGTGGGATTGGTGGCATGGATGGGCAGCAGTAGATTTTTTAGAACCTGCCCACTGAGAATTAGGCCAAACTCACTCTACATGGGTCACTGACTGTCTAGTGGATGGTTCCAGCTTCAGCTCACTGCTGAGCTTGAGCCAGATGTGAAAAGCTCCAGGTCCCTTCATGGATCCTTCTAGCCTCCCATACATTTGACTCTTATCACCTTCTGCCGTGTTTCCATCGTGGGGTGAAACACAGAGGGCCTATCCCGCCCCTGCTTTGTCACTTTCTATTTAGGTGGGAGCAGTTAGTGGCATTCTGAGGCTAGTTTAAGCCCCATTGTAGTTTGGTTGTGATTCCCCCAGAGTTTGGGGTTTGTGAGGGAACTGCTTGCTTTTCTGCTCTATACTGTTTTGGTTGCCAGCTCTAGTCTGTCCGAGCCTGATGATAGAGGAAGCAGCTCAGATTTATCAGCGAGCATCGCTGACATTCCACTTTGGGAGCAGCTCAGACCCTGCCTATTTCTTCCAATCACACCCAAGCCTGGTCAGGATCAAGGACTTGTCTGACCTAGGAGGAGCTTTCAGCAGCCTTGGCTCCACTGTTCAAACAGTATCTTGCTGCTATGGAAAGATGTTCCTGTGTTTGAGGCCGAAAAGGCACCTTTCTAGCAACAACAAGAAAAGCAACCTGGTGTATCCTTCTCTCCTGCGATGACCAACCCCTACTGGAGCAAGGGGTTTTCTACCAGCAGGGTCATTGTCTGCACAGAAGCCAATGGAGATAGGGGGTATTGGAGGCGATGTCTGGACCTCACTCCAGATTGCAGCTGATTTGGTAAATGGGACGGAGTCAGCTTTATTAGCTATTAGCCAGGATGGCCAGAGATGGTGTCCCTAGCCTGTTTGCCAGAAGCTGGGAATGGACGACAGGGGATGGATCACTTGATGATTACCTGTTCTGTTTATTCCCTCTGGGGCATCTGACATTGGCCACTGTCGGAAGACAGGATACTGAGCTAGATGGACCTTTGGTCTGACCCAGTATGGCCATTCTTATGTAGGTTGCTTCTCTAAGCAACCAAATTAGCTTAAATTTATAGACCAGGCCATGGAGGTATAATGCTTCTGACTCTTCTTGGAGCACAAAGCAGGGAAGGGCCTGTTTCCTCCCGACATGGCTTCTTAGGGGTGGTGATTTGGAGCAAGCTGGCAAATCTAGACCCCTTAAGGGAGTAGGGACAGATCGATGATAACGCTTGTATCAGGGAGGAACTGCCATTGGCTGGTGAGGGGAGTGATATCACCCAGGGGAGAAACAGTTGAAACTCTAGCCTCCCAGCCATGTAATCTGAACGTGACTAAAGTGGCCTGTGGACAAGTATTCCAACAAAACTAATAGCATCAGCTCCAGGGGAGAATCTGATAGTAATGAGCTTTAATTAATGAGTATTTCCTGCAATGGCGTTGTGACAGCTCTTTGGACATCACATGTTTGATAGCTTTAGGAGGATATCCGAAACTTTGGACACATTTTTAACTCAACCAACCTCTTTCAAGGAAATAGAGCATCATAAAGTTGTAAAGGAGAACTCTGATGACTTCGTATAATATTGTTTGGGTCTGCTGATATTACCGCTGCTGGCAGTTCAAGTGCAGTTAATGGTACCTCTTCTCTTAGTTTTAGAAGAGTTCAAACACATGTGTATAATTAAGGGGCATGTGGTACTTTCACTTTGTGGCTATCGTACTACTCTGTGCTTGTGCTACAATTTAGGAATTTTATAGCTTGGCTTTTATTGTTCCCAAAAGTCATTTCCCTCAAGTCCAGCTTTTGAATGAGTCTCAACTCTGTAGTAAAGAGATTTCATAGAGCAGTTTGATAAGAAACCTCACAAAGTATGTGGAACAAGCTCCATCTATAGGCTTGGAAGGATTAGATTTTTATCAGTAAATGTCGATAAATGTTGATTTTAGTCATCTATGCACAAACCAACAAAAAGCTATTTCCATCAATGATAATTGAAATGTGCAGCTAGGCAAAATAAGAAAAATGCAGCTTGAGAACTTACTAGAGTTGGATTTAAGGATATTTACTTTGTCTATTTTGACATGCGATGTTGACAATTTGTGTTTCAATGCTTAGAAAGCTTTAACTTTTTGAATCTCAATGTCTCCTGTCATTAAATAATTTTTGTCTGATCCTCCCATAATTTTCCACAACTATGAAAATTTAAATAGATAAAAATTGAAAATGTTGATATTATCCATCAAAATTAAAAAAAAAATCCCGACAAGCCATCTATAAGCATTTTTATAAAACATACTGGGGAGGGAAAGACCAACACGGAGATGACCTCTCAGCAGTGATTTCAATTTAATTTTCAAATTTATTTGATGCCTTCATTTGTCAAAGTTCAAAATGTATTGTGTGTAAAAAATCAAGCTTGTTAAAGTTGTCTTCCCAATGCGCAGCACTCTAGCAGACACAGCATCTCCGGAGATGGCAGCATTCTGGTGAGACTCCAAGAAAACATCAGATGGTTCTCTCGCCATTTAGCAAACATCAGCATGTTATTTCTTTGCTCCCGATCCCCCTGCTTCTGTTTCCTTCAGCTGAGTCATCCCAGGCTGGAGTCCTGTTAGACCTCATAAGAGGGTTTTGTTATAGTGTTGCCCCTTCGGCCTGTTGCCCCTTCGGCCTGACCAGATAGCTAGAATTTGGGGCCTTGCAGGGTTGTTTCTGGTAGGAAGAAAAGTCGAAGATCCAAATGAGGCCTCAATCTGGTGTAACATTGTTTATTTACAAAGAATAGACACAAAGTCCTTTTTCTCTGAATTCAGTAGAAACAAACAGCAACAAGCAGTTTCCTTGCTCAGAAATCCCCAAATCTGCCCCTCCAACAAGCTCTGTGCCCAAGAAGCTTTCTCTCTCTGTTTCCTCTTGGGATCACACTTACAACTCCATCTCATGGCTTCCTGCCTCCAACACGCACAACCTTGTCTCTGCCTTGGCAACCAGAGAAACCCCTCAGTCCACATGGCTTAGTTCTGACTTGCCATGGGGCCTAGATCCTTGGGCTGTATCCCACAGCCTCCAGCTCTTTTTACAACATAACAGGGCTTAACTGCTCCTTCTGCTCAGCCTTAAAGAGAGCACTTGGCACCCATTGGCTTTAATGAGGGCTGTGATTGTCTTGGATCCAGGACTCACCTGCTGGCAGCCATTAGCACGTTGCAGCCTAATGCTATGTTTGTACAGCACCGAGCACAATGGGCCTAGTGCCTCTTAGTGCCACCCCAATACGAATCAATAATAATAATAATACTCTGGCATGGGGGGTAAGAGGTGCAGTGCAGAGGGAGGTGCCTGACTGATTGTGATCATTAAAGGTCCCTTGGCATTTTTCACAAGAGTCAGGGTGCTACTGGTGTCCTGGCCAAATTCCTAGTTAGTGAGTGAGTTTGAACATTTTAATTTTTAAGCAGTTTTATTATGGTGAACTCCTCTTGTACGGCTGGGACAAATAGCTTTAAAGGCAGTGAGATGGTACTCATTATGAATTCATTTTTCAGATGTTTTCTCCCTCTTTAAATTACTTCTGAGTGATCGTGCTGAATTAATCTAACTGGCAAATCTTTCCTTTGTGTGCTTTGTAAATTAAATATTAGAGCAGTGTGGATTAGTTAGCAATGACTGACTTTATCAAGAATGCTACTGGCAATCAACTAGCACACAAAATATATTTTAAAAATATGTATTTTCAGTGTAAAGGTAATCTTTGTACAGGTTTTCTAAATAATGGATTACAGTCTGTCATGACAATGAGTTTTAAAAATGCACCATCTGTTAGAATTACTATAGGTAATTATAATTGCTTCTGCTATCAAACACGACTGCTTAGTTAAATTTCAGAGTAGCAGCTGTGTTAGTCTGTATTCGCAAAAAGAAAAGGAGTACTTGTGGCACCTTAGAGACTAACAAATTTATTTGAGCGTAAGCTTTCGTGAGCTACAGCATCCGATGAAGTGAGCTGTAGCTCACGAAAGCTTATGCTCAAATAAATTTGTTAGTCTCTAAGGTGCCACAAGTACTTCTTTTCTTTTTGCATAGTTAAGGTTACTTTCAAGCAGTCTTTTACAGAAATTCTCCTTTTCTGCTGGGAATTCCTATGCCGGGTCTCACCTCCAAGGAGAATATTTTGAAGGTGACTTAGCAAAATCCACTCACTTGTTTTTGAAGGGGTGGAAAAAAGAACCATCAGCCTTTCACAACAGAACCTCCTGGACTCTCTGCAGCACTGTCAACCATAAGAATTTGCTGTCTCACCTGAGAGAGGTGGCAGGGGTTCAGGATGGTTTGAGTCCTTCCTGGAGGAACGCACCCAATAAGTAGTGATGGAAAACTGCACATCTACCACCTGATTCCTCTCTTGTGGAGAGCCACAAGAAACAGTTCTTTCTCCGGTCTTATTCAACATCTACCACAGCCACTAGGTGAACTGGTCAGATGACACGGACTTGGGTGCCAACAATATGAAGGTGACACACAGCTCTACCTATCCTTTACCACATACAACCACAACACTACCACCAAGATGGTCCAATGCTTGGATGAGATCAGTTCATCGATGACAAACAGCTGGTTGATGCTGAACCCAAGCAAGACAGAGGTGATGCTGGTGGGCAAAGGACAGCAGTTTAAGAGTTTTCAGCCATGGTGTGTTGGTTGAAGGTACACACACACTACTGGTTAATTCAGTCCACAGTTCAGGCGTGCTCCTGGATTTCTTGATGATGCTAACCTTTCACGTAGCACCATCCATGAGTAATGCTTTCTACCATCTCTGGTCAGCTAGGACACTCCATCCCATACTGGCAATGACCTGATCTCAGTTACTCATGCCTTTGTCTCCTCTTCAGCAATGTGATATAGCTGGGCATGAGTCATAGAATCACAGAAATGAAGGTCTGGAAGGAACCTCAAGAGGTCGTCAAATCCATCCCCCTGCACTGAGGCAGGACCAAGTTAACCTAGACCATCCCTGACAGGTGTTTTTGTCTAACTTCTTAAAAACCTCCAGCGATGGACATTCCAGAACCTCTCTTGGTAAACTATTCCAGTACTTAACTATCCGTATCCTTTTCCAGTCCTTAATTACTGCTAGAGTTAGAAAGATTTTCCCAGCATCTAACCTAAATCACCTCTGCTGTAGATTAAGCTGGTTACTTCATGTCCCACCTCTTCCCCCCCCCCCTTTTATCTTTACCCAGAGAATTTCAACTGGTATGCCTCTCACCTCCTTCTGGATCTCAGAACAAGTGTATGTATTCTTGATGTATAATGCAACACCTACTCCCCTTTTCCCCCCGCCTGTCCTTCCTGAACAGGCTATACCCCTCTGTACCAATACTCCAATCATGAGATCTACCCCACCAAGTCTCTGTGATGGCAATTAAGTCATAATTTAGCTTATGAACTAAGACTTCCAGTCTTCCTGTTCATCCCCCATTCTCCTTGAATTTATGTAGAGACAGCTACGATGTTGAGCAGATTGCCCCACTGTTTTCCCTTCACTTGTTGCTCGTGTGACCCTATTGCATCCATCTTGTTGCATCCTGTGCTCCTGACCTCCAGCCCTTCAGGGCTAGGGAAACTGAGAACATACACAAGGGAGTGAGAGTCAAGCACCCCATACCTGTCAATGCAAAAGGACCTTTTAGCACATTTGGTATCACTCCGGCAGATGGGGGTGCCCTTAGGTCTTCGCAGCGCCTACCCAGTTGGAGGTGCCTCGCAGAAGCTGAGAACTGTGACAGAGTGTGAATCAAAACAAAACCCTCCCCTGCGCACACTGCTCCCAGGGGAGGGGAAAGGACACAAGACAGATGCATAGTCACATTGCTGAAAGCATGACTGGAAGGTGCTCAGATATTATGGTGGTGCATGCAGTGTATGAACCTGTATTGAATAGAATAGAATAGAACAAAATCAACCCTCATTAATTGAAGGCAATTTGGTTTTGCACACGTGCAGGATGCAAATGGCATGTGATGAGGTTTGCAAGGCCTAGGCTCCCCAGACACATCCTGCTCCTTCTTTACATGCTGGGGAAACTCCTCTTTGCCAGTGAACAAAGTGCCAGGACGTTTACTGGCTGCAGAAGGAACCAGTATCCGGCACCTGGGAAGAGCATTGCTGTGGCCATGCAATCTAGACCAGGTTTTAGAGATCTCTCTGCAGACTAAATGGATCTCTTGAGGGACAGCTGAGCCTCCTAGGCAAATCAGCCAGGCAGGCTAGGTAAGGAGCTTAAGAGAACCACAGAGAGCTTGGCTGGAGAGTTATCCAACCCTGTGGTCTTGCCAGGAGAAACCAGGATGTGGGAGGTGGCCGGGGACCGGGGTAGGAGGCAATGAAGGAGGACTCCTGATTTTACTCACTGCATGGCTTCATTCTTAACCATGCTGTGCCTGGGGTCCTGTGTGTGAGATGAGGATCTGCCATGTTGTTGTAGTTGTGTTGGTCCCAGGAGAGTAGACACACAAGCTGGGGGAGGTAATAGCTTTTATTCCACCAACTTCTGTTGGTGAAAGACTCTCAAATGAACTCTTACAGGAAAATGATAAAAGACAAAAACACCCTATCACCTGTGGGTGAACACTTCCCACAAAACGATCCCTCTACACCTGACCTCTCAGTCCTCGTCCTCAAAGGACACCTGCCCAACACCTGCCAAAGACAAGCCTGGGAGCTTAAATTCAGAACTTTGCTAGACACTAAAAATCATGATTTTAATAAAGATACTTTTTTTTGGTCCTGTGACTGCAGGGGTGTTAATGGGCCACTTCACCTTGAATGGTCCATTGGAATATGTGTTAACTACTTACCCTTTAAACAATCTGTTCCAACTTGTATTTAGCTTTAATACCTTTCCCAGTCCTGAAGAAGAACTCTGTGTAGCTCGAAAGCTTCTCTCTTACACAACAGAAGTTGGTCCAGTAAAAGACATTACCTCACCCACTTTCTTGCCTCTCTGAAATGGGGGTGTCCGTTTACATTCACTAATATCTGGTTGGCGTGACAAGTTCTACAAAGTGTTGCTAAAGGGTGAGAGAAAGGCAGGTGCCTCAGTTCTCCACCAGAGGTGGGTGCAGTCTGCAAAAGATGGCAGGTTAGTAGATGCTGCCCTGTTTCAGGGGAAGCGTCCTCTGTCCAGTTGTTACTGTCTGGTTTTGATCCAGCTTACCTCCTTCTCAGGGAGGTTGTAAGGCTTGTTTAATGCTCTGGAAGCGCAGTGAAGGTGCTGTCTGGGCTCAGGAACAACCACTCAGGTGCGGTATGATCTGTTTGGAACTCAGCTGAGCTCTGCTATAGGAGATATGATGCAACTGGTGCTTCCCGACTTGCAAACCCTATGCACCAACAGGGGGATTTCCTTTAGGAGGAGCCAATGTGATCTGTGTGGAGATCCTGCCTCCTTTCCCCTCCCTAAGGGGAAAAAGCAAAGCTACCCTCCTCCTCGAGAGCGATGATGTAGAATTCATGGGTGGGTGAGAGCCTTGTACCAAAGGGCCATCCAGCTTCCATCTCCCTCCCCTTCAGACGGATGCTAGAAGCACAGGTTTAAATCCTGGCAGGATTAATTCAATTTATGCTTCTGAAGCAGCTGAATCAAAATCTAAGCAGCTTTTTGTGTGTGCGTCTTTTTGAATGAGACCTTAAAAATACAAAGATTGTTCTGGCAGGAGTCACCAGATGGCACTGTTGCACGTACTCTTACATGTTCTTTTTCTGAGGGCTTGTCTAGACTCTAAGAACCGTTGGTGGGTAGCAAGCCAGGGTGTAAATCTACAGCAAGTTTCAATGCATAGTAGATCAAAGTGCACTGGGGAACTTTTAATGCTCAGTAGCAGGGTTTACACAGACAGTGCACAGCATGCTAACGCACTGCAGATTTACACCCCAGCTTGCATGCACTAACTGTTCATCTAGATCAGTGGAAGAACACTTATCCCCGGGATTCAAAACAATAATATCTTCTGACTAGAGGTTTCATCAAATCCCAATAAACACATGCTAGCTTTAACCACTTCACTTCAAGTGATAACTAAATGTAGAGATTGACGATACGCTACTTGTAAAACATTTTAAAATACAGCACGAATACTGTAAAAAGGACATTCAGGTTGAGTCTCACTTCTTCAATGTGATGGATGGGCCTGCCTGCCTGTTCATGAGCTCGTTCCAATCTGAATCATAAAATGAAAGTGCTAATCGCAGATCAGGTGTGCTGTTGGGTCCGTTTCTTTCCTTTGTAACCCTGTCAACATCAAAAATCACAGTTCGCACATGGAGGTTGTTGTGAACCGTAGCAACAACAGAACACTGATCTTAACGGTGGATAGTCTCTGAAAACACTTATCCAAAACAATGACAAATTTAATGACTTGTGGCATGTTTTGAGTGTGCTATGACAGGTGACTTGCAGCAGCTCTTTTTCTTGCTCAGGCATCAAGTTTAGCTCCAGTATTGAGTTGGGATTTTTGAAAGCAAAAGGATCTCTCACCCAATGCATTTTCTTCAAGTTTTGAAACCCCTCTGCAGGGAAGTAGCGATTAAAATGGTCAGACCAAGCAGCGAGGTGTGACTGTCTGTCACTTCTCATTTCATTCACTTTTTCTTCACCGATGCTGTTCTCCTCCGTGTGTTGTAACAGGGTTGGGAACATGTAGTAGCTCGGATTATCAGTCGTGCTTGCCACAGTTCTAATGACTTTTGGAATGCGTGTATCCGTTCATAATGTCGAGGACAAATCATTACCTCTTCCTTGTGACTTCAAATTCAGGTCATTTAAAATAGAGAAAACGTCAGCTAGAGATGCCAACTTTTTTAACCATCAGGGTCAAACAAGTTTGCCGAGTTAGGCTGCTTCTCTACCAGAAAAGTGTGGATCTCCTTTCTGAGTTCATACACCCTTGTAAGTGCCCAGCCCCATGACTGCTGCTGGACTTGAGTGTGAAACAGTCAATGAATGTGTTCTGCTTCTATTTCTGAGCATAACGCTTCAAAAAGCCTGCTGTTCAATGAGCTTCCTTTACGAAAAGTAACAGTTTTCACTACTTCGTTCAGCACTGCCATACAATCAGGGAAAATACCCTTGGACACCAAAGCTTCGCAGTGAATGAAACAGTGATTTCAAACATCATTACCAGCTGCCTCAGGTATTTTTTTTCACAACTCCGCTATTTCTATCTTGCTGCACCATCACTTGTAATTCCTTTGCAATTTGCCTAGTCCAATTTGTATTTTCAGCCTATGCAGTAATGCAGTGGTTCTGATATCTGTGTTCCTGTTGTATTTGTTGGTAAACGTAGCAAATCTTTCATAAAGACACCTTGACGTCTATATCATCCATAAACGAACAGTATTGCACAATTTGGGTAGCAAAATCCACAGCTGATTGTAACCAAGTAATATGCTGGGCTTTCAAATACTCTGCAGTATCCCATATTGGCCGAGAAGTTGTGTTATTACTCACACACACAAAAACCACCGTTTGGAAAATCAAGCCTTAGAGATCCTAAAATCGGGTGCGCTCCCTGCGGCATCCTTGACCAAACGTCCCCCATTCTCCTCTCCCCTGCAGCCAGAAGTGTGGTTATACTCAGGGCAACCCAGTCTCCTCCCCAGAGCTGACTGCACTGGGCAGTGCTGGATGGATGTATCTTGCAAACACTGTAGGATGAAAGGAGCTATACAGGCCATCAGGTTGCATGGCAGTGGGCCCAGTACTAAACATGAATAACAGTGTAAAATAATTACTGTTATTATGCCGGCTGAGCAAGAAGCAAAGGTCACCAAATTGGATAGAAGCTGCGCTGGCATTAATCTAAACCACCATTTAGTCATTCCCAAAAGTACCCTGCAGACTGATCATAACCCCAGGCTCACCTGGATATAACCAAGGCTGCCTCGACTGACCTCTGTGGCTGGGCCAGCTGCCAATCCATTTTGATTTCAAGACAAGCGCAGGCTTGAAACATGGTGGAAAGCCAAGCAAAGGAAGCACTACAGCATCTTTGCAGGGCATTAAGTGGGAAGCTCTCTGACAGCAAACAGGGAGCATTGTCTCCAACAGATTGCTTCATAACAAGCCCCAGGGTAATAGCATTCAGAGGCAATCCGTGCAGAACGAGGGAACGCACAGCAGGCAACAAATGAAAAGATAAACCATGCCATCTTAACACAGACCCTGCTTAACATCTCCAAGAGAGACTAGCTTCTGTCATGCCTGGGCACCCAGAAACTGGTAGGCGATGATAATTAATGTGCAACTGACATCTGAGGTTCACTGGCATGTTTGTCTATTGGTTACCTTTCCCACTCAGTCAGAGCTGTTCTCTTTTCCTGCACGCATCCCCTGCAGTTTACTGCTCTGCCATTCTTCCCTAGCATGATGCCTTGTTCCTCCACCCCAGTCAGGTTGTAGTGCAATCACCCCTGGCTCCTCGGCTGGATCTCCACAAGCTAACCTAGTCTGTGGCCTCGGAAGGCAGCAGACTTTGTCCTGATAGAAGGAACTATTACTTCAGAGAGTGTACTCACCACCACAAGATCATGTTGGGGGATATGGGCTTTGAAGGATTTGAACGTTTAGATGGGTAATGTGAACATCCAAAGTGACAATAGTTTTGGAAGGTGTGTAAATCCTGCTGCTTTGGGAAATGATCAAAGCTCTGACTAATTAAGGGGGCTGAAGGAACTCCCATTCTACAGTCGCTCTTTGGAGTAGAACTGCAAGTTGAGTTGGATACTATAGAACATATGGATGCAACTAGCAAATTTACTCCAGTGTCTTCTTTTCGGGCCTTCCCAAGCATCTGCCAACGGGATTTAAGCTCTTAAGGACAGGGAACAGGTATTGCTCTCTGCTTGTAAAGTGCTGTGCACATTACTACACAATTGACTTTTTTCTTTATATATAATGAAGCCCTATAGTCGTCGTTCTGAACTGGCATTTCCAGCCTCAAAATTAAAAGCATCAAATTCCACTCTTGGTGACACTAACACGGTTTGGGCCATGGCGTATCTGATGCATTCATGGATCGCTATTGCTTATAGTGCCACAGTTACTTTACACTGTATCATACCTGCAAATTGGATTATTCCAGGGGAGAAGAACAAAATATCTGACCAAAAATTAGTATTAGCATATGAGATTAACCTAGATTCCCTGATCTGCTCAGAATCACCCTTACAGGCTGCACTGTCTGCTTCCATTGTTGCTTGGACTTTGGTGGCTGTTTTCTGTGTCCCCAATAAGTCAAAATCTCACAATATTCGTGTAGAATTCTCTAAGTGCTTCTGGATCCATGAAGGACCCTTTGCCACATCTCCCCTGCCTGGAATTTCTTTTAATCTTTTGCCAGTTCTCTCTCCCTGGCATGTTTCTGCACTGAGTTCAAAGGACAAGGGTGAGGGGTTTTTCATCTCCTCACATGTCAGCTTGTTGAGTTGATCTGCGGTTTCCCTTAGAGCAGGGGTTCTCAAACTGGGGGGTCGGGACCTCTCAGGGAGTTCCCACATGTAATAACCTTGCGTCACGAGTTGTCAACCTCCACCCCAAATCCCACTTTGCCTCCAGAATTTATAATGGTGTTAAATATATAAAAAAGTGTTTTTAATTTATAAGGGGGGGTCGCACTTAGAGACTTGCTATGCGAAAGGGGTCACCAGTATAAAAGTTTGAGAGCCACTGCCTTAGAGTATGCATCGTGTGGTCTCATGGCAGATGTCAACGCCATAGACAAATGGCTGTTTCCAGGGCTCACTCCAGTGAGAATCAGGTGTGTCAGGGACTCTGGGGGGACTTGAATGATCAGATACAACACTCCTTCCATCTGAGGATCTTTCCCAAAATTTCTTAATTAAACCTCAGACTGCCCCGTGAGGTAGGGCGGAGATAGCAGAACTCTCTGCGCAACAGTTCAGAGCAGGAAAAGAAGAATCCTGTGTCCAGATTAAACTGCAGAGCTTTGTTACCTCCTTGGAGCTAACCAGAAATCCAGCGTGGTTACATTTTATCCTCCTCACAAGAGTTGGCAGCTAAGATGCTGAATAGACGGGGGCAGGGGACTGGTCTGTTGGGTAAGAGCCATGGAGCTGTGGTTCTGGGATGGGTTCAAGATCCCTGCCCCTGCACAGAGCAGGGTGAGGGAGAATAACAACAACACCTGGCACTTTTCACCAGTAGATCTCAAAGCGCTCAATAAATGAGGTCAACATCATTTTACAGATGGGGAAACTGAGGCACAGAGCAGGGCCATGACTTGCCCAAGGTCGCCCAGCAGCAGAGCCAGGAATAGAATCCAGGACTCCTGGGTCCCAGTCTCGTGTACTATCCACTAGGCCATGCTACCTCCCAACCAATCAGCAGCAGCTGCTGCTAATGTAGCCAGTGTTGGCTCTGGGAGGGTGGCATTGAGCATTAGCATTGTACTCCTACAGTAGCAACAGATTGAGCACTTTCACTCTGGGCTTAGCCATGGTGATGGTGTCCATATATAGGCCCAGTGCTGGCCTTCTGTATGGGGGCCAATTGCACCCTGAATGAGCCAGAACTGCAAAAATAATGGTACATGCTCATGTCATTTAAAAATGGTGGTGCCCTGCAGACACGGGTGGAGCGGAGCTAAAGTTACCTGGGCTTTGGAACTTCCTGGAGTTGTTCGAGTGTGTTTTGTTTTTATGTGCTCACTTTTTTGCAAGCTGACTGCTGTTTTGATCTAGTATTTTTGTATGGAGAGGAAGTGTCATGATTACAATTGTATTGAATGTTGTTATTGTCTTCAGGCACCACAAAACTTGCAGTGAGGAACCCAAGCAACTGAATATTTGGCTCTGGACACCATTCAGACAGGTCCTAGTTCCCCGTGTGGGATTGGGGCCCCACTTATTTCCACTGGATCTTCTTGTTACAGCCTGACATTGGAGATGCAGTTCGCATGTTGCCATTCATAACGGTCCCCACGGATGAGCCCACTCCGTTGCCTCACTTCCTGCCACAAAGAAAACCCTAGTGCCAGGTATGCTGAAATACCAGACATATGGGGAATAAGTAGCTTAGTGGATAAAGCCCGAGCTTTAGCAGAGGTTACACAGATATTACTGCACTTGACAGAGACACTGTGATCACTGATATAGCAGCCCACAGGGGATGGCACCTTCTCTAACTCTAGAGAGTGGAACCTTTATAAAGTAGAGATGATCAGGAAGAGCTGCTGATGCTGGCCACAGGAGCTGGTTGTGAGATCATCCCTATGAGTAACCATCCCAGAAACAACACACCCTTTGGCATAATTCAGCTTGACTTGTGGTCTCTGCTGAAGGGAAGCTCAGGACTGGAATGGCAGGGGGGCTGTAGGTCAGGATGATCTACCAGTTCCCTGCACTCAAAGCAGGACTAAATATTATCTAGACCATCCCCGACAGGTGTTTGTCCAACCTGCTCTTAAAAATCCCCAATGATGGAGATTCCACCACCTCCCTGGGTATTTATTCCAGTGCTTAACCACTCTGACAGGAAGTTTTTCCTAATGTCCCAGCTAAACCGCCCTTGCTGCAATTTAAACCCATTGCTATCCTCAGAGGTTAAGGAAGACAAGTTTTCTCCCTCCTCCTTGTAACAACCTTTTATGTACTTGAAAACTGTTATGTCCCCCCATCAGTCTTCTCTTCTCCAGACTAAACAAACCCACTTCTTTCAATTTTCCCTCACAGGTCACGTTTCCTAGACCTTTCATCTTTTTTGTTGCTCTTCTCTGGACTTTCTCCAGTTTGTCCACATCTTTCCTGAAATGCTGTACACAGAACTGGACACAATACTCCAGCTGAGGTCTAATCAGCGCGGAGCGGAGCGGAAGAATGACTTCTCGTGTCTTGCTTACAATACTCCTGCTGATACATCCCAGAATGATGTTCGCTTTTTTTGCAACAGCATTACACTGTTGACGCATATTTACCTTGTGGTCCACTATGACCCCCAGATCCCTTTCCGCAGTTCTCCTTCCGAGGCACTCATGTGCCATTTTGTATCTGTGCAACTGATTGCTCCTTACTAAGTGGAGTACTTTGTATTTGTCCTTGTTGATTTCACAAATTTCCTATTTACTTCACACCATTTCTCCAATTTGTCCAGAGCATTTTGAATTTTAATCCTATCCTCCAAAGCACTTGGAACCCCTCCCAGTTTGGTATCATCCACAAACTTTATAAGTGTACTCTCCATGCCATTATCTAAATAACTGATGAAGATATGGAACAGAATTGAACCTAAAACTGATCCCTGCAGGACCCCACTCGTTATGTCCTTCCAGCTTGACTGTGAACCACTGATAACTGCTCTCTAGGAACAATTTTCCAATCAGTTATGCATCCACCTTATAGTAGCTCCATCTAGGTTGTAGATCGCTAGTTTTATGAGAAAGTCATGCAGGACAGTATCAAAAGCTTTACTAAAGTCAAGATATACCATGTCTACCACTTCCCCATATCCACAAGGTTTGTTGACCTGTCAAAGAAAACCATTAGGTTGGTTTGGCATGATTTATTCTTGACAAATCCATGCTGACTGTTACATATCACCTTATTATATTCTAGATGTTTGCAAATTGGTTGCTTGATTATTTGCTCCATTATCTTTCTAAAGGACTGATAAGATCATTTTTGTTTTATTAACACTGCTAATCCTAACCATTTCAGTGACTGTTGATAGGTTTGTCAATTAATCTGGTTGTTACTGGACACATAGGTGCCGACTCCGTGGGTGCTCCGGGGCTAGAGCACCCACAGGGAAAAATTAGTGAGTGCTCTGCACCCACCAGCATCCAAGCTCTCCTTCCTTCTCCCTCACCGAGCGTGCCATGTCCCCGATCCTCCCCCTCCCTCCCAGCGCTTCCTGCCTGCCGCCTAACTGCTGTTTGGTGGCTCTTAGGACTTTCCAGGAGGGAGTGGGAGGAGTGGGGACGCAGCACGATCAGGAGAGGAGGTGGAGAAGAGGCGGGGCAGGGGCGGGGACTTGGGGGACGGAGGTGAAATGGGGGAGGGGAAGGTGGCAGGGCAGGGGTGAAAAGGTGGGGTGAGGGTGGGGCGGGGCGGGAAGAGGCAGGGCAGGGGCGGAGCCAGGAGGGGTCGAGCATCCACTGGGCAGAGGGGAAGTCGGTACCTATGATTGGACATATCTGTCATCAAATGAATGCCCCAGCATGTGAGCTTCTATTCACATAGCCCATTTTCCAGCCCTCATGAATTTGTAGAACAACTCGATAATGGGAACCAAGTGTAAACAGATGAAATGTTCTGTTCTTAACTCTTCAAACATCCTGGTACAACTGCTTTGAGAGACCTGTGGACAGCCCCGCTCTTCTCATTTAGGTTGCTAACATTTTACATCAGAGCCAGACTAAGCAATGGTGTAGGACCCCAAGCAGCTCTAGGGGGCCCCATTACTTATTAGTGTGTTGTGTATGGCGCCTCCCAAAATATTCTTGCTTAGGGCCCTCAACGGGCTCGCACTGGCACTGTTTTATGTTGTCATCATTAGGTTTCAGCATCAACATTGTTAGCTGTGTCACCCCTGATTTCAGCAGAAAGATCCAGATGATGAGAAACTTCAGAGGGCAAAGTGCTAGAATGACAAATTCTTTATTTAATGTAGATGTTCAAAGATTGTCAAGGGCCTGCAAAACATTGGATGGCCACTTTTTCAAAAGAAAAAATGATATTTTGTAAAAATCCAAGTAAGTAAATAAATATGATGGAGGCACCAAAGTTGTCCTGCAGGAAAGCTGCACTGATGTTTGCCTTTACAGCAATGACTTAACCTTGGGGGGGGAGGGGAGGTGTTAATATTGGCAATATAGTGCATCCTCCCCAAACTCCCATCTTTTCTCTTTTGAATATATAATTCATTTTCTGAGACAACAGGTAAATCTGCTAATTAGATTATTGATCCATAGAATTTTAAGGCCAAAGGGACCATTATGACTATCTAGCCCCCAGGGATCTCAAGCTGGGGTCACCAGCAGGCTGAGGGTGGTGGTGAGCACCATTCCTCACTTTATGGTTGGGGGGATAGCGGCCATTTTCTGTTTCAGCAGGGGGTCACAGTTTGGAAAAAGTTGAGAACCACCAATTTAGTCAGACCTCCTGAGCCCCAGGATAGCACCATTAATTCCTGCAGTGGAGGGAATTGTTTTTCACTACTATGTTATCTAGCGCTTAAGCCCAATAAGCCCAAGATAAACTGCATTTTAAAATTACTCCTTTTCTGGGAGCGGGGAGGAAGTGGGAGACAATGGAGTCTAATATAATAGATTATTCCAAAACCTAAGGCTATTTGAAATGTTTATTCACAGACATGTTTTTGACGAGTGACACCTGTAGCCAGAACCACGTCCATTTCTGCTGCCGAGTCTGTCAGAGAATCATTGTTCCATCTAATGGATTTGGGTTGGGTTTTTTTTGGCAATTGCATCTACATAGACATTCAAGTCAAGCATGTTAGTCTAAGTCTTGGCCATCGAGTTGCTGAGGGAAGAGCACTGTGCAAGCCCATGGGGGGAACCAGGCACTCCAGCCCAATGAGTGCGGCCTGCATCTTCTGACTGGCCACAGCAGCAAAAGGGAGAGTCGTGAAAGTCCCACTTATAGTCATTTGCAGCACATCTGATCACTCTACATTTCAAGTGATTAAGCTTGGCCCACAGATGGGGCAGAAGGTCAAAACCAGGGGGCTGGACTGTTGGATCTGTCATACAATAGGCATTGGCTCCTATGGCACCTGAGGATGACATCGAGTTTCGTTAAAGAAATTGTCCAAACAGGCACAGCTTGGGCTAAAATGGTAGATTGGTGTGTTAGGCACATATTTAACCATAAGGAGCAGACTCTGCACGAGGACTTGTCAGAAGGGGGGGGAGGATGTTGGACAGGACTGGAAGCCAGACCAGGCTGGTTGGTTGGTGTCATAGTACCAGTTATTATACCCACGGTTTCATTCATCTGTCAATAGCGAACAGGTCATGGAGAATGTCACTGCAGGATAAATCCCTGATGAAGAACGCTTTCTCTGCCAGCTTCCCATCAGGGCTGCCTTAGAACTCAGCCAGTTCTCTGAGTCACTGCCTCGCTGGCTGGGCTCCAAGCAAGGACCCCTGCCTGAAACTTGTTCCTTGGACATTGAGAAGTCTCTCGGAAAGGAGCTGCTCCCCGATCTCTCTAAGGTACCTATCTGGCCCCTGTGAGCATAGTATCTGAGCACCTCACCATACCCTTGTGAGGTAGGGCAGTGCTATTATTCCCATTGTACGGATGGGGAACAGACACAGATTCTCAAGCGTCTAACTCCCATTGGTTTCCCTGAAGTTAGGAACTTAAATATCTTTGTGAATCTGAGCCAAAGAGACTTGCCCAAGCTCATGCAGGGAAAGCTGTGGTGGAACAGAGAACTGTACCCAGGTCTCCCACCAATGGACCATCATTCCTCACTGAGATCTTCAGGAGAAGTCCCCTCTTTAGGTGAGCAGGATGGGAGCTCCTCAAGTGCAGACATGGGGAAATGTCTTTAGCAAATACTACCCCACAGCAGCTTTGCACTCACCTTGTGGCTTTGGCCAAGACCTTGTGCTTTTCTGTGCCTCAGTTTCTCCATCCATACAATAGGGATGAACACTCTCATTGTGAGGCTTGTGAGGCGGTGAAGTGCACTGAGATCCTGGAGCCAGGATGAAACCATCAGAGCTGCCCTTGAATTTTAGGCTCCTTGGGGCGGGTGTGTGTGTGATTTGTGATACAAAAGCAGCCCACATAACTTCCTCTCCTGCTGCTTAGCCCTGTCTAATTTTAGGCTGCAAGCTGCCCAGCATAGGGCCTATACCATTACATGTCGGGCCACTGCCAGAACCCATGGACTCTGCGGGTCTTCCAGAACAGCAGCAGGTGAGCGGCAGTGTTGCCAGAGGGGGCAGGAGCGCACCTGCGGGTGGGGGAGGAGATGCTTTTCCCTGGTGAACTGCCCCCAGGCTGTGCTGCACTGGGAGGTTGCATGCAACCAGGGTTGTCTCCTCTGGAGGGGCCTGTATCTTGGGGGTAAAGAGGGTGGGGAGAAAGGTGTAAGGAAACAAAGAGAAAGGCCTTACTTAGTGCAAGGGATTTCTGTTAGCCCCACACCCCTCTTCAGTTAGGATGCATTTTAAAGATTTATCTTTTTTCCAACCCCAAAGCAGGGAAACAAGATCAATACCCTCCATCTCCCTTGGGAAAGAGGTAAACAGAGACCTTGGGAAAGGGAGACAGCTATGAAAGGGGCTATTCTTATCTTGGGAGCAGACCTTTCCCTCCACACCTATTGTTCATTCATGCACCCAGCACAGGAGGTGGGGGGAGTGAGGGAACCCCTCTGTGCTCCAACCTCCCCGGGATCAACCCCTTTCCCCCACCTCCTGCTGGCATCTCCCTCCTGCTCCCCCCACCCCAACTCTCTCTCTCTCTCACTCTCACACTCACTCACACACACACACACACACAGCTGACCTAGGCTGCCAGCTGCTCTATGCGCAAGCGTGGTCAGCAGGGGCGGACCAACTTCATCCGTTTGCCCCAGCCCACACTCCTCTCTTCCCAGCTCATGCTAACTTTATATAGGGCCATTATTTCGCATCCCTCCCTCCCTCCCTCCCTCCTTTGCAAAGCAGCTCCGTTCTGCAGCCCTTCCTCCGGGGAGCCCTGCAGCCCCCCGCACAATTCGGATTACAATCCTTTCTTCCCTTTGCAGACGGCTTTGGCTAGCAAATAGCGGATCGGAGCCCCCTCCTCCCCCTAGGCACCCGGATGGCTGCTTGAAGGTGAGTTCAAGCAGCTCAGCTGAGCAGACCTGGGGTGGGGGGATGCGCATAAGCCCCTGTACCCGAACCCGCCCCAAGCGTTAGGCGTTTTAAAGGGGGAAATTGGTCAATTGCATTCCTCTGGCTGCAGCACCGGGGTGGGAGGGTGGGTGTGTAATTGACATGCTGCCTGGGACCAACCCAGGAGGGGCGTGCGGGTCTGGTTTTTGTTTTTGTTTACTCCTGAGCTAAAAATAAAATTAAAGCGGATTTAAAGGCTGCAACAAAAGGCGCCCATAAACTGGGCTCATGTCCACCGCTGATCCAGAATCCACCTTTAAAGCACTGCAGGGAGCAGCCTCTTGTGCCTGAAATGTTCTGGATGTGTTTGAACTTGGACCTCTGTCTCTGCTTTTCTGATTTTAAGACTAGAAGGATCTAGTGAGAAATACTGCAGGTCTTTTTGATAGGCTTGTTTGGGGTATCTGGTTATCTAGACTTCTTAAGGGGGTGGGGGGTAAAATAAACAGCCACCACCAAACTTCAAGCTTGGAAAAGATGAGACTCAGGAAGGGTGATGTATTGGCATGTGTCTGATCTGCGCATAGCATCACTGGCTGCTTGGTATAGGAAACAGCTTCTAGTGGTTCTGAAACTAATGTTAAGGTATCATGGGGGAGCTAGTAGAAGGCATGTGAGAACAACTAGATGCATGCTGAGTTACTGGAATTTACTGCTAAAAGGAAATCACAGGAATGGAATGGACAGACACACACATGAGTTTGGTTTTCATTAGGCTCTGGCATCAAAAAAATGTGATCTTGCTGGATTCGAATATTGGCAATAGATCAGTATTATTATTTAAGCAGGTTTTGCATTGATTTTGTAGATCAGTGCTTATTAGGGAAAAGGAGCCCTAAAACCAGGACAGAGATTATTTTGGGTGCCTCTAAATGCGACCTGAAAAAGAGCTCTGTGTAGCTTGAAAGCTTGTCTCTCTCGCCAACAGAAAATTGGTCCAGTAAAATATGTCACCTCCCCCATCTTGTCTTTCTAAATGTGTCACACCTTTAAGTATATGGCTAATAGTCACACTTGGATATTTTGACAGGGGCATTGCAGATTTGTGTGTCAGCAAATAGCCCCTCAGATTTGTGGTCTAGGCGCTGATACAAATACAATTTGGTTTTTGCTTTTCAGTTTCTTTCTGTTTACTTGTTGCTTTGCAAAAGAATGTCTCTGCTGAGGGTTCAGGTCTCTGTAATGCACACGCATGAATGAACTCTAGATGCTCCACTGCAGGAGGAACCGTTAAGAGCCATTGGAAATTCAGAAATCTTGGGAGGTGGGTGGGGAAGAAGGAAAGTTGTCCGTTGGGGTCTTGCATGGGATGGATTTGTCAGGATGAGGGCATGGTGAATTAAGGGATCAGAGCATCTGGGAGGAGGATTGTGAAGTGTTTGAGTGGACTAGATTCAATGCAGGCACACAGCTGTGTGTATAACTATGCAAAGATTCGACCCTGTGTATGTGCATTAGAATCCTCCTACACCACCAGTAACAGTCCAGCACAGCAACCTGCTGACTTGTTGGTGACATGAGCTAATCTGTGTTGCCTCCCTCCGTGGCTCCATATTTTGGGAGCACTGATGTGTGTGTGTTTGGAACATACTGATAACATAGTAGCAAACACTAAGCACGATTGATTTGTAAATCAAACCAGCCTTCTTTACAAGGCCCCAACCCTTCTCAGGACTTCCTCTGACTGCGGCTCTTGAGAGATTTCCTTGCCTAATAAGCCACTGTGCTTCTATGGCATCTTTTTGCTTGACACAAGGGCATAAGGATCCCTTCCCCTATGGGGCATCTGGTGCAGTGATAAGTGGCTTGCTCAAGGCCAAAGAGCAAACCAGTACCAGCTGGGAATGGAACCCAGGTGTCCTGAGTCCCCTTCTCCTGCTGAATCTGCTCAGTCATGTGTGCAGCTCCTGGGATTGAGTTGATAAGAGAAGTGGTTTGTGGGTGGAGATAAAGAGAAATGAGAAGAAAAGGAAAGTGGACTGCTTCTTTTTGAGGTCACCATCCCATCACTGGGGCAGTGCTAGTCAGGGGCAAGGTTTTGTGTTTCTTTTTAATTTAAACTGGTGGCTCTGCCCTGTGATGTAGGCAGCCCCCACATGGGACTGATCGATTGTAAATATCGGGCAGTCCCGGCCTCCCGCCAAAGGCATGTGCATCCTCCCCATGGCCGCCAGGGAAGGCTTCCTCTTTCGGGCTGCACGTTCCAGCCTGCTCCTCCTTAGGAGCGGGTGCGGCCTTGCTGAGAATGGCTTGACCTGCTGTTATTGCTGATGGGGGAGTATCTTTCCGCTGTTCTACAGGTTTTTCCTCTAATGAGCAATTGAAAACACACATGGTCTGTTGGGGCCCAGGCAATTAGCTGTCGCCTGCTATGTCCAGAGAGGCATTTTCCTCTCAACAAACACACTTAAAATTGGGTTGGGCAATGCAGTGTCCCTGGCAATAGAAAAGCGATAGGATCTGGCTGTAATGAATATAAAGGGGGTGTTTTATTGAGGCTGCTGGGTGCAGACAGATCTTGTCATCCTTTCTAGCTCCCAGGCTGGTTGTACTACCTAGCATCACCACTCAGGCTCTCCTGAAGTCCTGGCCTGAATTATATAGTCATGGACCTGCTGACTGTATTACCAGCAAGTGCCCCTGTGAAATGGCTCCAATGCCTGCTGATGGGCTGGAAGCAAAGAATACCCAGGTAGTTTCATGTGAAGTGCCCATCAGGGACCAGAGGAAATCACTTGCCTGTGGAATCTGACTGATGTAGGGCCAATAGCTCATTTAGTTGGGGATTGGTCCTGCTTTGAGCAGTGGCTGGGACTAGATGACCTGAGGTCCCTTCCACCCCTGAGATTCTAGGATTCTATGATCGTTTGGACGAAGCAGCAGGGAAAAGCTCGCTAATGGGTACTGGGGGATAGAGCTGCTTAGTGAGTTGGTTCGGGATGAAAACAGTGAGAACTCCAAACTAATATGTGGGGTGGATGTGGGGGTGAGAAGGAACGTGATGTGCAGGGAGGAAGATGCTTTGGAGGTGGAGAAGTGATCTTGGTGTGGTTGTGGGTGCAAACAAGATGGGAACTTGCAGTATGGCAGGAAGGGCTGTCCCCAACACCATTGCTTGGGGAACAGTGCATAAAGATCTGGGTAACTCTCACGCCAGGAAAGTCCTGCCAAGGGAGAGGGGCTCCTGACAAAGGAGAGAGTCAAGTGTGCGTCACCTCAATGGTGGATGGGGAGCAGAGTCTGCATGCTCAGAATACGGGCCACATCTAGTGCCTCTCATCTGATGTTCCCAAAGCACCTCACGCAGGTGGGGGTGATCTTGGGCATACTGAGAGCAAAGTGGCTTCCAAAGGTGACCCAGCAATAGAACCATGTCTGGAGCCCAGGTCTCCTGACCCTGTGCTCTAACCACTAGCTCATGCTGCCCCATGTGACAGGCTGCTGTTGCCTTCATGCCTTGCATGCTGCTGCTGTCCCTTCCTATAACAGTCTTGATTTCCTACTCTGACCCTCCTCATAACCCCCTATGTCTCCCTTATCCACCTCTTCATGTCCCCACTTGTCTTTGCCTACTGCTTTCTGTCTGGACCAGCCTACCAGCGTCTCCCTGCTCCAAGCCCCACCCGCCTCTTGTTCTCTCTCCTGCTGTCTTGCATACAAGAAAACAAACTGCAAGCTACGTGCCAGATCTCAACAATTCAGGTTTCCAGGGCCTTGGCTTGTCTCTGCTGTGCCCATAGTGTGTTAGCAAGCTCATAAAGTTCTGCAAAGCGCCATGCACGCTGATTAAACAGGGAAGGAGAGGGATCGCACAGGGTGATTTGGAAAGGAAGAGCTTAGAGGAATGGGATGAGACTGAACAAAGGAAAACTCTGGCTGGGGTGAAGGAGAGGAACCATTTCCTCATGCCAAGGTCAGTCACACTGTGGAACTGGTGTCCCAGGGGTAAGTTGTGGAATCTGGGTTGCTAGATGTTAGTCGTTCACTGCCCAGGGTTTTATTTAGTCTGTGATGTGTAGATCAGTGGCTCTCAACCTTTCCAGATTACAGAACTCCTTCCAGGAGACTGATTTGTCTTGCGTACCCCTGAGTTTTACCTCACTTAAAAATTAGTAGCTTACAAAATCAGACATCAAAATACAAAAGTGTCCCAGCACACTATTATTGAAAAAATACTTATTTTCTCATTTTTACCATATAACTGTAAAAGAAATCAATTTAATATAAATATTGTACTTACATTTCAGTGTATAGTATATAGAGCAATACAAACACATCATTGCCTGTATGAAATTTTAGTTTGTACTGACTTTGCTAGTGCTTTTATGTAGCCTGTTGTAAAACTAGGCAAATACCTAGATGAGTAGATGTACGCCCGGAAGACCTCTGCATAGCCTCAGGGATATATGTACCCATGGTTGAGAACCACTGGTGTAGGGGATGATCCTGCTGCTCTAAGCTGGGTATGCCTGGATGGTGGAATGCTCTGTAGGGCCAAGCTGCTCAGCTGGGCCTTGCAGCCCTTTTCTGGGTGCTCTAATGAGGAGATCTGCGGGGCGGGGGCATGCACAAGGGGAGACCGGGCAAGGGGCATTGGAAGAAGACATGGAGGGAGCCAAAAGAAAATGGAGCAGACAGATTGGGTGACTATAGAGCTAACTGGAGGCAGGGGGCTTCTAAAGGCTCAGTGTGACACTGTATCTCGGGGGAACAATCTTCACCCCCAAGTTCATCCTTATAATATGATTCTGTGGTATTCAATGCAAAGTTTGTCATATCGGGTGTCTTCGGAAGACTCATGATGACTGAGCATTGTTGTTATAGTAATGTTATAGGTTGTAATATGATGTATATAGTTATGAGGCTGAAAATGTGACCTCGTGGCTTAAAACAAGCCCAGGCAAAACTCTCCAGGAACAGAGGGGCAGTTCACACTTCATCAGGGCATGTATGGGACAAACCCAGCCCAGCCTCACAGGAACAAAGGACACTGGCCTAGGCAGCAACAAAGGATCTGTTGAACTCTCCAGTGAGTCACCCCCCTTCCCTCAGTCAGTTTGGGGCTACAGTGAGGTAATGCTCACCTGACCCTGAATGGAGAGCAAAACCAAGAGGGAAGAAAGAACATGATAAAAGGGAGAGACATTTGCCATGCTCTTCCTCTCTCTTCCACCTCCATCTACAGACACCACCACCTAGTGACTAAAGTGCTGATCAAAGGGGAGAGCTTGGCTGAAGGGCAGCCAGCCAGCCTGTGGTGAGAAGCATGTGTATTTGTAAGGGCACTGAAAGTGTTAAGATCAGCTTAGAATGTGTTTTGCTTTTATTTCATTTGACCAAATCCAATTTGTTAATCTTTGACTTCTAATCACTTAAGATCTATCTTTTATAGTTAATAAATTTGTTTCTTTATTCTACCTGAAACAGTGCATTTGTTTTGAAGCATGTCAGAGACTCCCCTTGGGATAACCAGCCTGGTACATATCAATTTCTCTATTAAAATGATGAATTCATATAAGCTTGCCGCGTCCAGTGAGCATAACTGGACACTGCAAGACGGAGGTTGTGTCTGGGACTGGAGATATTGGCTAGTGTCATTCGGTTGCACAATCCAAGCAGCCACTGGCCAAAAGTCCTCACTCATACTGGGAGCACCTTACATGCTAGAGGCTGTGCGCGAACAGCCCAGGAGTGGGAGTTCTCACCGCAGAGCAGGGTAAGGCTGGCTCCCAGAGTCGAGGATTGGCGTGACCGGTCCAGATAACGCCAGGGGAACATCACACTCGGGATGTCAGATGTGTCCCAGAAAGCCCAGCTGTGCATATGGTGGTTTGGGCTGGTAGGGTCACAGGATCTGTAGTCTCTGCCTACACCTTGCAGTGCAGATACGCTTATACTCACCCTAATTTCAGAACCCTGTTGGTGTACTTAGCTGCATTAAAGGAGACCCCCAAACTGACAACAGTGACTGGAAAGAGCATGGCCTCCAGACACCCTCCCCTCTAGGTGACCAGGGCTTCCCCAAGCTTGCAAGGCCCTCCACCCGCTGCGAGAGCTGGAGCAAACAGTCCTCGTGAAGGGACGCAAACTCTGGCTGTGTTGGACCAGTGGAGTTGGCTGAGGGCGTGAGTTCCAGAGCTGAGAGCCCTGCCCCCAGGCAATCAGGTCTAGGAGCAGTCTGGGCTGGGGTGGTGGAATGTCGCCCTGCAGTATTCAGCAGCCCGGGGCACAGTGGCCTAATGCACCCCCTCTCCTTCCCACACACACCACTGAGCAAGTAGGCGGCCACCTTCTGCAGCAGTCAGAGCTTCTGGGTTGGTTGCAAAACATTAGCAGCATCCCTGCTAACTTTGCTGCTGATTCTTTGTGGGGCTGGGCCAGAGTGTCTGGTTGTCAATTAAGCTGGTCATAGAAAGAAAAGGAGTACTTGTGGCACCTTAGAGACTAACAAATTTATTTGAGCAAAAGCTTTCGTGATCTACAGCTCACTTCATCGGATGCATCCGATGAAGTGAGCTGTAGCTCATGAAAGCTTATGCTCAAATAAATTTGTTAGTCTCTAAGGTGCCACAAGTACTCCTTTTCTTTTTGCGAATACAGACTAACACGGTTGCTACTCTGAAAGCTGGTCATAGAATCATTGAATATCAGGAGGTCATTTAGTCCAATACCCTGCTCAAAGCAGGACCAATCCCCAACTAAAATCATCTTGATTCAGCAGCAAGAACTGTGGCCATGTGATCTCACGCAGACTAGAACTAAAATTTCTGGTACAATAAGCCCTGTGCTCAACCTCTTTCCATTTGTGGCTTTGCAGCTTTGGCCGGGTATTTTCCTGATCATTGTTGCTGACAGCATCATGTGTCACAGAACCAACCAACGCCCTTCCTTCCCTTCCTCCTTCTAAGTAACTCAAGTAACAAGCTTCTTATCAGAGGCAGTGTTCAGTTACACTCCACCTCAGGCAGATCACTTGCTCTCAGGATGGTATGGACTAGTGCTGTGGTCCCTCTGACCCAATCTTCCACTCCTAGATGGGAGCTGCTCCCAGCCAAGAGACATTTGACATTTGCTTCTAAGTCAATAGAAATATGAGTAAATGCCATGACTTTTACCTAAAGATCTTACAATTCTGTCCTGAGGTATGTGGTTGCAGATTCAATCAATTGCCTCATATGGCAGTGGTTCTCAACCCGCAGGCTGCTGGTGGCCTAATCAGCACAGAGCTGTGGGCCCTATGACATCTTCAGGGCCATACAGGTAGTATTGGAGGCAGCCCACATAACACATTGTGGGCCACATATGTGGCCCCCCATGGTAAATACATTAAGAATCACTGGGTTAGAGCAAAGCATGGAGAAGTCTTCAGTGCTGGGGTCTCTTCTGAGCTCTGCCATGGACCTGCTGTGTGGCCAGCTCACTCACATGAAAAATATCCGGACTGGGAGGTAGAATGCCTAGCACAGTGGGGTCTTAGTCTCTGATTGGGTTGCCTCGGTATAAATAACTTAATTCTAATTATAAGTGTTTAATGGGAGCTGCTGGGTGTTCAGCATCTTGGAAAATCAAGTCACTTTTATTTAGAGCTAAATACAGATTTAGGAGACTAGGTTCAGGTGGCTAATTTTGGCAAACCCTGGCCTTAATCCCTCTGTTCCTCAGTTTCCCCACCTGGTTAACCACTATGGTGGTAAAAATGCCCTTGTCCCAGCTGCTGTAACATTCCTACTGTTGCTGCCACCGGGGGAGGTTTCCTGGTGATGGCTACTATAGATGTGGCATGTGGTCAGGGACGGAGCTGGGCTAATGTTCCTTGGCTTTCAATTCATGCCACTTTTGCATCTCCCTGAAACTTTTCCTCCAAGTTTTGGGTTGGAATTAACTAAAATTGTCAAAGAAAACTCAAGCCTAAAATGGGGAGCTGCACCTGGCTCTGCCTTGGAACTGTGCAAAATCTGCACAATTTGCCTGGCTGTCCATGAGCAGGGTGAGACAATGTGGTGATTAAAAAAGATCAAGGCCTTGTCTTCACTCGTGCCCTCACTGGGGTGGGGTAGCATTGCTTGCTAGTTTGTATGCAACCCGCTGTTTAGTGTCTTTGCATATGCCCCTTCTGTGACTATTCTGACCACTTGTTTCTGCCTGCTGCTAAAACGGACTTGTCCAGAGCTCAGTGGGGACAGCTCCGTGTGGAAAGCCCTGAGTTCGAACCCGGCCACCTGCCTATGATAGTGATGGTTACAGAAATGGTGGCCAGTAGCCAGCAGGTGCCTGGGCCAGACTTCCTCTCCCTTGGCAGGGTAAGTGGCTTCTGTGTTGTATGTAGATACAGCTGTAGTGTTGAGGTGCTAACGTTCTCGAGAATATAGTGACCAGCATTTGCCACGTGTTCTGAATCTCAGCAAAGCATTAACAGAGCTGCTGGGATTCTTGAAGCTGTTTGCATGAAGGGGTTGGTTTTTTGAAACTTTTGAAGAAGTTTTGAAATTAGTTGCGCATCCTGTTTCCACGTTTTTAACATGAAAAGTGTTTTGGGGTTTTTTTGGTTCCTACTGATATTTTTTTATTTTTATATTTTAGTTACCTCTTACTAAAAAAGGTTAAATATAAAAAGGTCAACATCAAAACAAAATATTGTGCAATTATTAAAATTAAAATGTCTTGACTGACCTGATCTAATACTTTTGTTGTTATTGGTTCATGAATATTTTTGAGATTATCCTGATTTGGGACAGAAAAAACGTTTTGAAATCTCAAACTCTCCTGAGATGGGGAAATCATTTCCTATCTAGCTCTAATAATTAAGATGAGATGATTAATTTCTAGAAATTAGTTTCTTCTCTGATGGACAATGGTGATGAGATCTCTATAGTGCTACACTTTTTTTTTTTTTTTTAATCAAGTGGCTTTTCAAAAGAAGGCAAATTACAGACTCTGTCAACTGCTCTGCCATTCACACTGCAAACTGCAAGCAACTCTTCTGATTTAAGTCCTAGACTTTAAGGTCACAAGGGATCATCGTGATCATCTAGCCAGGGTGCTGGAACAATTTGTATAATGAGGGGTGCTGTAAACCCTGTATATGATGGAAATCACGTCAAGTCCGGGGGTGCAGCAGCACCCGTAGTTCCAGCATCTATGTCATCTAGTCTGACCTTCTGCACGTTGCAGGCCATAGAACCTCACTCACCCACTCCTGAAATAGATCCCTAACCTCTGGCAGAGTTAGTGAAGTCCTCAACTCATGGTTTAAAGACTTCAGGCTACAGAGAATTCACCATTTACACTAGTTTAAACCTGCAAGTGACCTGTTCCCCACGCTGCAGAGGAAACTCCAGGGTCTCTGCCAATCTGACATGGGGGGAAAACTCCTTCCTGACCCCAAATATGGCAGTTTGGTTAGACCCTGAGCATGTGGGCAAGATCCACCAACCAGACACTGGGGAAAGAATTCTCTGTAATAACTCAGCACCCTCCCCATTTCGTGTCCTATCTCCATGATCCCTGTGCATGAGAGTCAAAGGCTTTGAGCTCCAATTATAGGATGGTGACTAAATTTTTCTGCATACGCCGTGGAGTGGATTATGTAATCACATCTAAGCAACTTTCTCTTTCTACATTTGTTTAAAGAACAGGTAAGCAGCTGATCAGAAACTTAAAAGCTGCTGTTTTTTGCTAAATGGCTGATTGCTGAACTTTTAGAAACAGAGGCACTGATTCTCCTCTTGGGATGCCAGTATAAGTTGGGCGTAACGCACTGAAACTGACCATTAAAAAGTTGTAAAATGGATCTCGATCCTGGCTCAGGATGTATTCCAAATAGACTTTAACAGTAGTGTTCGAGTAAAGCTGCCCCTTGATATGTTGGGGAAAAGGTTCTCCTTTGGTTCAGTTTCTTGTTTAATTTTTAAATAGGGGTTGATCTAGGGTGACCAGATAGCAAGTGTGAAAAATCGGGACAGGAGGTGGGGAGTAATAGCACCTATATAAGAAAAAACCCCAAATATCGGGACTGTCCCTATAAAATTGGGACACCTGGTCACCCTAGGTTGATCAGAGGCATGTGCTTGTCTTGAATGTTCCTCTTAGTCCTGACCGTAGTGATGTATTGCTTTGTCTCTATCTTGATCTAGCGCTGGTTTTAACTCCTCTTGTAGTGTTTTGTTTTGTTCCTTTTTCTCTGTGTTCTGTGGGAGGCAGTTTCTGCTTGGTGCAGCGTTGCTGGCACGCGCTAGGTGTTTGAACTTTGATCAGAGAGAGGAGGGATCTGAATAGAAGACCTGGAGCTAGGAGCTGCTGGGTTCCATCTCTAGCCCTGCCACCGACTTTCTTGGAAGTGCAACCTTGGTGTCCTCCGGCAGTCGTGTACGTCTGGACTACAGCTGGGAACAAGTCTTCTGGCTTGGGGTAGACACACTCGAACAAGTGCACTAAAAACAGCAGTGTAGACGCTGCAGCTCGGGTGGGGGCTCCGGCTCACCCGACTCCCTGGGTCTGAGCTTGAGTGGCTATCCTGAGTCTCCGCCAGCGTCCACACACCTATTTTTAGTGCGCTAGCTTGAGTCTTTGTTCCCGGGCTGCTGTCATTCCCAGCAGCAGTGTGGACAAACCTCAGTAGGCCTCAGTCCTGTCTCAGAAGTGCCACCCTGAGGAGCAAGAGCATAGTGCAGTGTCCTATGGCCCGTTCAATTCTCTGCCTCCGCTTAGCCTGCCCGCAGGGGATGTCGCTTGTGATTGATGGCTTGAGCGATATATGGTAGACAGCCATGGGCGGTGCATGAGTTCCCCCCCCCCCCTTTGGGAGGCTAGCCACGCAACCCTGCCCCACTCACCAGAGCTCCCCCAAGGCTCGCCGGAGCCCCGAGCCCCCGTCGTGGCCGGAGTAGCCCTGGCCAAACAGCTCTGGTGCGCTCACGGGCCCCAGCACAGGGTCTCTCGCCAACCCCAACTTGTGGGAGGGGGCGCAGCATGGGTGAGGTCAGGGCTTGGTTTGGGGGGGCTTAGCCTCCGCTGTCATATTATACCCGCCACCCGTGGTAAAGGCCTGTCTGCCAGGGACTTGACTGAGACCTGCCAGACTCATTTCAGATAGGCTGCTGGTCAGCCATTAGCTGGGGGCACTGCCAACCTAGACTGGCTTTGTGCCAGTGAAGCACAGGTCAGAGAACTTGCGCCTCTGATTCTGTGCTAGCCCTTTTTCTGGAGAATCCCATGCACTTCGGTGTCTAGCGCATCCTTGTGTATTGCTCTTCTGCCAGCGGTGGCTTGCTCATGTACCTCACTGCTGCTTTCTGCTTTGATTGCATTGAACAGTCCTCATCCCTTTGGCCTCCAGCCCAGCCTTGGTCTCTCCCTGCTGGCGGGTCCGGGGTGCTTACCGTATTTGTCAATTACCGTGTGTCTCTGGAATTCAGATTCCTCCCTGTTGCTCTGGTCTCATTTCCATCACTGAAAGACAAAGCTTGGTATGTGTCCCTGATAAGACTTTGCTCCAAGTGCCCCAGTTTGGGTTTCTTTAGACTGGCAAAAATCTACCTCTCACTGGGAACCTGCTGAGCAATCTTATTGTACTGGCATTGTTTTGCAATCTCTTATTTCCTAAAGTGAAAACAAAACTGTGACATAATTCTACTTGTCTCACCTCTGTGTAACTGAAGGTTGGTCTTATTTCCCGGGAGTCCTGTGAATTCTTCCCCATTTATCCAAGTCCCTGGATCTTTTCCCTGTACATGCTTGAGAAAAACAGGATTGTGCTATGTGTGGCTAAGATTGCTCCCTGACCACTGAATTTTTTTCGTTTGGGGGAATGAAAGAATTGCATTCATGACTGGGTGCTTAAAAGCGGCATCTAGAGAGGAAGCTACAAAATAAACATGTTGGTATGGAGGGCAATACAGTGGTGCCTGATCTTCTCCCCTGCCAAAAAGTTAACGTGGATGGCAGAGAGAAGGGGCAAGCATCAAGAGGGCATGAAGTAGAGGGCAGGTGTGAAAGGAACTACTGTTATGCTGTCAGGTGTAAATGGCTGCCATCAAGCGGGTCTTTGATCTGTAGACAATTGCAAATCTGGTTAGTGCCCATGAGTATGCTAAGAATCCTGCTTTCAGGCTAAATAACAGGAGCAATTAAATCCCTTTAGGTACTGATAGCTGGAAATGAGAAGCTACCACCCAAGGCCTCGTGACAAGGCCTGATCAGAAGCTATAGTTGTGTGGGCTGAGCAGTTCCCTGATTGCAAATGCAGGGATAGGGGATTGTTTGGCAAGGTATGTGTGTGAGGCAAAAAGCCAGCAGACAGAGAAGCAGTTGCGAGCATGGCCTGAGACTGTGCAGAGCAGCAGAGCTCCTTGGGCACAGAGCTCGATGCAAAGGCAGGCATGGGGATTTCTGAGCAATGGAACTTCCTGCTGTTTGGTTCCACTGGAAACAGGAGTTTGTTGACATTTCTTATAAATAAACAGGGTAGAGCTAAATAATGTACCTGACTCACATCATCCATTTCTCCTCTTAAAAGAACCAGTCTTGCAAGGCTCTGAATATTGCCTAAGCTCTCAGGCCAAAGGGGCAGTGCTACTAACCGTAGCAGCCCGTGTGGAACTTGGAAGGAGGTACACAGGTTGCCGAAGGGAAGAGGTTGGAAGAGGCACCGAGAAGTCAGTCTCCCTGCACATGGCTAGAATGCTAGCTGCAGTTGCATAATCTCTGTAACTAGTTCTCTTAACAAAGAGTCAGGTGAGTTTTAGAAATGTGGTGTCCTCTCAGGTTATTACCCAGGACCCGGTACGTGAACCACTAAAGAGTAGTAGAAATGTCAGTGTAAAGGTTGGGTGCATCAGGAGTGCCTGAAATGCATTAACCTAAATTCTGGACCATACACACAATTACCACTTGCAGTCTACTCTTGGAGCAAGGAAGCAAGAAATGACAAGGGTACTTCAGTCCTTCAAACAACCAGTGAGTGAGAGGTCATTTTACAGCGACAGTGCAGGAGGAGTTGGAGCCATTCAGTTTGTCTCCAGCCCCAAGTGAGGTTGCCAAGGTACTGGAGAAAGACGGCAAAAAACTAAGCCTTGAACATGCACTTTCCACCCTTCTCATCAGGCTGAGCCCCGCTGGAGGTGTGCAGCCATGTTCTCTGAAGCCATGCGAGATGAGCTCTTCTCTCTTTTCCTGCTGTACTGCTGTGAAAGAACCCTTGCACCTGCTTATGTGGAAAGCGCTGTGGAGGGAGAAGAATTCCTTAACCTTGGAGGATAGGACAAGCAGCAATGGGCTTTAATTGCAGCAAGGGAGGTTTAGGTTGGACATTAGGAAAACTGCCTAACTGTCAGGGTGGTTAAGCCCTGGAATAAATTGCCTAGGGAGTGGTGGAATCTCCATCATTGGGGATTTTTAAGAGCAGGTTCGACAAACACCTGTCAGGGATGGTCTAGATAATACTTAGTCCTGCCTTGAGTGCAGAGGACAGAACTAGATGACCTCTCGAGGTCCTTTCCAGTCCTATGTTTCTGTGATCATGGGGCTGGGAATTTCCCTTAAACATCTGTAAAGCTGGGATACAATAACTTCTCTTCAAACCTCCAGGCAACAGAGGGAAAGACCCCTATGTTTCAGGGAGTCTGATTCATTCTATCCAGGCAGGGGCAGTACACGCCTGGTTTCCCACGTGTTTAGGGCTTTGTCTTTCTACAGGGGGCAGGGAAACTAAATGAGTCTCTGGTTCGTACTGTGGAAAATGGATTTCAAAATGGCCGTGCTCATGGGACTAAATCCAGGAAAGTTGTGTCTCCACCTTTGAAATGGCTCCCTCCCTCCCACCGAAACAAATGCCTGGAGGGAAGGAGGTGGCTTAAGTGGCTCCTTGAGAGGCTGTTGAACTTTCAGTCTGGTTGAAGATTATTAGTGAATAAAGCTGATAAAGGTTTTCAGGGCGGAAAGCAGAGTCGGTGTGCTCTGACTGCGCGTTGGCATCTCCTCTTAGGTGGTTGGGTTCTGTGCTGTCAGTTTCTTGAGTGTTTTCTGGCTCTCCCAGCGTTTATTGTAGGCAGGACTCTCTAGCTGCCAACAAAAGAAGAAAGGGAACTGATTCTGGTCTGACATGGGCTTACTTCTCATTCCTCTTCTCTCTGCCACTCCCCCGCTGCAGCAAGCTGGCTGCCTTGGCATGTGGCTCAGAGGTGCTGGTTCTGACATAAAAGCCTCATTTGCAGAGAGATTCCACAGTCTGTTTTTAGTGGAATTACTAATATTTTTTTTTTCTGAGCAGCGTCAGCGTCTCTGGTGCCACCCTCAGCATGGAATCAAAACAGCCCCTGCCGTGAAGAGCTGAGCAATGGGCACAAGGAGAGGATGCAGTGGGAAGCCCAAAGAAGAGGAGTTAAGTTCATGTAATCCACCGCTCAGCCTGTCCCTCTTTGAGTCTGATCCATAGAGGCTATAAATCTGTTACAGCTCCTAGATTAGTCAACTCGCTCCTTCAGCCCAAACTGTAACGTGTTGTGAGCCCCGGACACCCCCCGTTCAGTCCCCAGCCACAACAAAGGTGCCAGTTTTCACATTAGCCTTTTTCTTTTTAAAATGATTGACTCCCTCACGTGACCTCTCATCACCTGGCTGGTTAGGGTGTCCCAGGAGGGCCGATGTCTGCAGCCGTCTGGGTTCTCCTCCAACTCTCTCCCTCTTGGTATGATCACTTTCACCCCTTGGGCCCAATTCTGCCCTCAGAGATGTGCGCACACCCTGCTCATCCAGGTCACGTGTCTGTGTATCTGAAGGTTGGATTCCCCAGGGGAAAGTCTTATCTTCCTGTTCTGTGACCTACTGAGGACCTGAGCTGTGAACGCTCTGTTACAGAATGACAGGTTTCAGAGTAGCAGCTGTGTTAGTCTGTATTCGCAAAAAGAAAAGGAGTACTTGTGGCACCTTAGAGACTAACAAATTTATTAGAGCATAAGCTTTCGTGAGCTACAGCTCACTGCATCCGATGAAGGGAGTTGTAGCTCACGAAAGCTTATGCTCTAATAAATTTGTTAGTCTCTAAGGTGCCACAAGTACTCCTTTTCTTTCTGTTACAGAATGTATCACTTACTCTGGAGTTCCACCCACAGGGACTAAGCACTATGCCTGGCAGTGTTTACAGGGTCGGGCCCTTAGTCACAGCTTTCCTGGGTAGCCTTAAAAAAGGCTAGGTACAAGTGCACACCTAAAGGCTGTGATGGATGCATTGTTTTGCCCAATCTCTCCCCATAGGAGATGGGGGTGGGGAAACCTAGACTATGCACAGGACTGGAAGGGACTCCCTGGGTTATCAAGTCCAGTCCTCTGCTATCACAAGCAACCCTGTTGTATGATTTCCTTCATAAATATATCCCGCTCCACCTTAAAACCAGTGAGGTTTATTGCCCCCACTGCTCCTCTTGGGAGACTGTTCCAGAGCCTGCTTCCCGGCTTCCAATTTCCAGCCTAAATTTACACATGATCAGTTTGCCCCATCTGTTCTTGAGTCCGCATTATCCTTCAGCTTAAAGAGCTCATCACCTTCCCTGAAACTGACTCTTCTGATGTATTACCCAAAACCACTGGATCCCTCCGAGCCTTCATTGTGCTAGGCTAAACAAGCCAAGCTCCCAGTGGTATTCTCTCTGCTTTTGTTTCTTGTGTCTGGCTTTTACACTAGTGCTCTTGCCTTTGAGTTGTGCTCTGCCCGTGCCTCAAGCATCGGTTCTCTGCAGTGTCATATCTGTCTTGCTGCAGCGGAATCCAATTGTTCTGTAGTCTCTTCTCTTACTTGCCCTCTGCGGGCTGAGGTGTCATTCTTTAGCATTTGTGACGTCCCCTTGAGAGCCTCCCATGAAAGATGCTAGTGAAGGGCCAAGTTATTTTTATAAGTGTCTTGGCCAAAGTCCCAGGAGGAAGAGCCAGGAATGGAACCCAGGAGTCCCTCTATGTACTCCTCTCTGAGAGCCGCATTCCTTGAGATTGTTTGTTTTTAAATGAGCTCTCTGTTAATGAACACTTCTTCACTGCTTGCCAGCTTAACTTGTTGCAATCCTGGAGATAGTTTTGAAACAAGAAATCCATTTACTCCCCCACCCCGCATCTTATCTTTCTAGTGCCTGAGCAATATCGTTGGTCCGGTATCACCCAATTACAGTGCACTGCACTTTGAGTTGCAATTGTGCAATAAAAACATCACACGTTCTCCTAAGCTGTTTGGAAAATGCCTGCAATCAAAGAGTTAAGCAGCTTTGATTTCCCTTTACAAAGCTAAGGAGTACTTGTGGCACCTTAGAGACTAACAAATTTATTTGAGCGTAAGCTTTCGTGAGCTACAGCCACTTCATCGGATGAATGAATGAGCTGTAGCTCACGAAAACTTACGCTCAAATAAATTTGTTAGTCTCTAAGGTGCCACAAGTACTCCTTTTCTTTTTGCGAATACAGACTAACACGGCTGCTGCTCTGAAACCTTTACAAAGCTAACTCTCATGTATTTTTCCTCTGGTAAAATACATTCCTGCTGTGACATTTGAAGGTACAGGTGGCTCGGAAACCCCTGCAATGGTTTTCAGTGACTGACTAAGAATAAATAAGGTCTTTAAAATGTTTGAAATTTTTCTCCCCTTTCCTGACTCCTGGCTCCTAGATGAACTGAGCATGGCCTAAACGCACCTGGACCAAGGACTGGCTGCACAGCCGTCTCCTGTGTAACATGGTCCTCTCTTGGTGAGCCACCGCGGTGCACCCTGGGAGTCCCTGGTGTGTTGCCTCATAGGGGATGCTGCCCAGCTGGGGACAAGAATGGGACCCTGATGAGGCCTTGCGGCAGCCCGCACACCAAAATAACAACTTCTTTCCTGTTACCAGGTGCCTGGGTTTTTGGATGGAAAGTTGGCATTTGCCTGCGGAAAGCGCACTTTGCAGGAAAAATTTAATTGAGTCAAAAACTCTATTTGCCTTCAGAAACCTGTTTTGGATGGAAAACTTTTCAACCAGTCCTAGTTTTAATCATGGTGTGGTGGACGCTAACAGTGTTTCGAGCTAGCCAGGCCAGTAACGAATCACAACCTCGGTCGTAGCATGGACAGGGCCTGGGCAGGCACAGTGGAATCTTACTACCCAGGCACTTGATAAGCAACACCATAAAGACAGGTTTCAGAGTAGCAGCTGTGTTAGTCTGTATGTGCAAAAAGAAAAGGAGGACTTGTGGCACCTTAGAGACTAACAAATTTATTAGAGCGTAAGCTTTGTGAGAAATGCATCCGATGAAGTGAGCTGTAGCTCACGAAAGCTTATGCTCAAATAAATTTGTTAGTCTCTGAGGTGCCACAAGTACTCCTTTTCTTTTTGCCAACACCATAAAATGGTTCAAGTGAGACTTAATAGCAGATGCTATAGTCGGGTCTTGCATGGAATTCCGTACAGTACATTTGCAGCGACATGAGGCACCATAACATTTAAACTGTTATCTAGCAAAAGCACATTTTAAGTTTATAATGATTTCCGTTTATTTGGATAGGAATGAGTGCGATATATAAGCCCTTAAATTCTAACATACTAGTTCTTCTGGTCCCTGTATTCTTTTTTTAGTACTGCCTGTGTTACTGTATAACAAAACCTGACCGCTGTGTAACAACCAAGAAAACCAGCCAGGGCTGTAAGTGAACTGTGGAAATAAGAAATGATCTGTGACGCCCAATAAGATAGTTGAGAATATAAGCAGTGATTAAATCACTCCTTGTTACCCAATATGGTGTGCCCAGGGGGATTGTTCTCTGCTCTGTCTGCAAACTCCTTGTGGCAGGGCTAACTTTAACGTTTCTTGGGGCTTAACCAATAAGAACCTCTGTGCTATTGCCACACTATAAAACAAGCAGAAGGAGTTGAATGTGACTTGAGGCATTACCTTGCCTTTCTAAATGATTGTGTGTCATGTGCCTCAGTTTCCCCATTGGAAAAATGTGGCTAATGGTACTGACCTCCTTGGAAATGTGCTTTTGAGATCTGTGAATGAAAGGGTGTAAAAGATCTAGAGATTATTATTTATTATTTTTATTTTATTACTTGCTACCTTGAAGTGGCTCACATATGGAACTAGTGAGGTTCTGCTTCACGTCCCTGGTGGGTCAAATCTAGTTCCCACTGGAGTCAAAGGCAATCCCCTTTTTGACTTAATCAGAGCCTGACTCAGGCCCTAATATACTGTAGGATCTATAATTTGTGCACCTAAATTCCTCGCAGGAGTAGGATTCATTCACATTTACCTGACGATGTGGCATTTTCTCCTTTATCGGGTCACTTTCTTTCCTTTGATGGGCCCTGCTTACACCCTTAAGTCTACCTGTCAGAAAAGTGGCTCCATGTGAAAACGGACCCAGAAGCCACCTTTCCACTTCCTATGCATCTGAATCTCACCTCCTGAAATGAGTGATAGAGACAAGATGTTATCTTGTTAGCCCTGTAAAATTGATACAGGTACAGGAAGGGAAGGTGGATTCTCTTCTGCCTCACACGTCGTTTAATAAATTGGCAATATAGCTCTCATTGCAGGATCTTTATGGCAAGGGAGGGCACTAAAAGTGGAAAGATCCACTGAGTTTTCTACTCCTCACTGAAGATTTTGTGCTACGTATTCTGTTTTCGGTTATTGCAGTCCTTAGAATTAAAGGTATAGTTGTCTGTAGAGTCAAGCTGCCATTTTGTATTCTGTTCAGTGCAGACTGTTCACAGAAGAGACGCACTGTGCGCTCTTAAAGAGATCTCCTTTTCTCTCATTTTATTATTCTAAACCAAAAGGCGCTTATCTTGACTTTAGTAAGGCTTTTGATACTGTTTTGCATGACCTTCTCATAAACAAACTAGGGAAATACAACCTAGATGGAGCTACTATAAGGTGGGTGCATAACTGGTTGGAAAATTGTTCCCAGAGAGTAGTTATCGGTGGTTCACAGTCATGCTGGAAGGGCATAACGAGTGGAGTCCTGCAGGGATCAGTTCTGGGTCAGGTTCTGTTCAATATCTTCATCAATGATATAGATAATGGCATAGAGAATACACTTTTATAAAGTTTGTGGACGTACCAAGCTGGGAGGGGTTGCAAGTGCTTTGGAGGATAGGATTAAAATTCCAAATCGTCCGGACAAACTAGAGAAATGGTCTGAAGTAAATAGGATGAAATTCAATCGGGACAAATGCAAAGTACTCCGCTTAGGCGATAATCAGTTGCACACATACGAAGTGGGAAATGACCTCCTAGGAAGGAGTATTGCGGAATGGGATCTGGGAGTCATAGTGGATCACAAGCTAAATATGAGTCAACATTGTAAAGCTGTTGCAAAAAAAAAGTGAACATCATTCTGGGATGTATTAGCAGGAGTATTGTAAGCAAGACACGAGAAGTAATTCTTCCGCTCTACTCCACGCTGATTCCGCCTCAACTGGAGTATTCTGTCCAGTTCTGGGCATCACATTTCAGGAAAGATGTGGACAAATTGGAAAAAGTCCAGAGAAGAGCAACAAAAATTATTAAAGGTCTAGAAAACATGACCTATGAGGGAATATTGAAGAAGTTTGTTTAGTCTGGAGAAGAGAAGACTGAGAGGGGACATAACCATTTTAAAGTACTTAAAAGGTTGTTACAAGAAGGAGGGATAGAAATTGTTCTTCTTAACCTCTGAGGATAGGACAAGAAGCAATGGGCTTAAATTGCAGCAAGGGTGGTTTAGGTTTTACATTAGGAAAAACTTCCTAATTGTCAGAGTGGTTAAGCACTGGAATAAATTACCCAGGGAGGTGGTGGAATCTCCAACATTGTGGATTTTTAAGAGCAGGTTGGACAAACACCTGTCAGGGATGGTCTGGATAATACTTAGTCCTGCCTTGAGTGCAGGGGACTGAACTAGATGTCCTCTCGGGGTCCCTTCCAGTTCTGTGATTCTATATCTGTGGAGATGTATCCTGTTGATCTCTTTTAAAAAAAAAAAAAAAAAAGAAAAGAGTACTTCTGGCACCTTAGAAACTAACAAATTTATTTGAGCATAAGCTTTCGTGAGCTACAGCTCACAGAACAACTCTTACTGATGGGATGAGATGAGTCTCCTAATGCATTCTGTAGCTGCGCTGGGGGGAGGGCAGAGGAGGGGGAAGTGTTTCTGCAGCTCATTAAGCTATGGAGAGAGGAATACATATAAATTTGGGATTAGACCTAGGTCACAGAGGGGTTTAAGGATTAATTAGGTGATATCTGTAAAGCTTAGTGCAACTGACAAGTATTTTCATTGTTTATTGCCTACAGCCTGCTCCTAATCCCCAGTAATTAATATCTAATTTAGACTGTCAGTGCCCTGGGCCAGGAACATTGTCTTCCTACATGGTTGTGAAATGTCATCTACACCTATGGAGCGAGACACATACAGTAAACTATCAGTTTGGCTGGATCCTGCAAGATGCAGCGTGTCCTTGGCTGCTCCTAATGCCCATTGACTATGGGGATGCTCATCACCCCTGAATCCGGATTGGGCCTCAGCCATACCTCACTGCAAGGCAGTGTCAGTGGTGAATTATTTGCTTCCAAGTCTCAACGCAATCGTGTCTGGGAAACAACGTATAAAGCGGCAGGGGAACGTGATGAATCCACAAATTGGCCAAGCCGCTAGAAGGGGGTTTGTCAACCCAAGAGCTCCCTCTGTCTAATGGCCTTGTCCCTGATCCTGGGAGCATTATGCAGGGATGTGGTCGGATCCTTTTACATTGTAGCGAGAATCCCGGTCAGAGCCACAATTGTAAATGAAATGCTGGGAAGAACCCACCCCTCCTTTAAAATTCCTGAGTGACTAGATTATCTTTATCCGCTAGAGCAGTGTTTCGATACCAGAGACTTGCTTTCTCAACTGCGTCAGGGAGACCAGCGCCAGCCCATGGACTGATGGTTGAGAAACACTGCTGTAGAAGACTATCCCCTCTTCCTCCTCCCTGACCCCCCCAAAATGGTGTGGTCATGTCCTCATTAGGGAACAATAGACACGTGCCGGAAGCTGGGGTGTGTGTATCATGCCCTTAAAGAGACAGACACTGCAAGAAGTGTGCACCTAACAGACTACTTTGGTTTGGTTTGGGGTAGGCAGGTTGACATCTCTAGGACTAAGCATTAGGTTCATTTGTTTGGTGAAATGCAGCACTCCAGGCATGGGGAAAACTGGAAGTGGAAGGGACTCCCCGTCTGGGTCTGTTCTGCTGCTCTTGCCGCTGTGGGGGGTGGGATTTGGAAGGGGAGACTGGCCAGGTTAAACCATCCAGAGATGGATCCTTACTTGGCTGATCTGAGAATGTGTCCAGGATCGATTGATTGCAACCTGGGGCTCTGAATAACAAACTGAGGCTAAGGAGAGAAGAGGGGGTTGGGGTGCAGCCTGAGCGGTGTGAGGTAGGTTCCTAGAGCATCCCCCGCAAGTGGGGATGGAGGTTGGGCTGCTGGGGAATGGAGCAGCTGGAGAGACCTTTTGGGAGAGCCTTGGTTTAGGATGTGAACATGCCAGTTGTGAAGCGCCTCCTGCAGGCTGCTGTGGGCGGGACGGGGACAGAGCCGCTTCACAAAATTGGACCCTTAGAGTGTGAGGTGTCTTTCTATGTCAACCAATCTACCAGACCCCCCTCACAGTCCCCCAGTGTAGGGAAGGCAGATAGTGTTGCCAACCCTCCAGGATTGTCCTGGAATCTTCTGTCATGTGATGAAGCCTCCAGGAATATGTCCAACCACAATTGGTATCCCTGAGGGAGAGCATATTTCTTCAGCTGCTGTGGTCATGTGTGCCTTTCAATTCCTGCCCTGGAGCGTGAGGGGGGCTCCTGGCACATGGGTAACCTCTTAAAGCCAGTGCTGAGAGGTCAAGGCCTGAGGGATAGATCATCCCAGACTGGGGTAGCTCTGCAGCAAATTGTCACATGCCTTAAACTCAATCCAGTGAAGAGAAACGGAGAAGTAATTATCTGCTTCCTGTAGTCTGTGCTCCCAGCCATTCCTCATTCTTGATGACAGCTTTGACTGCCCTTCCTTTCTTCCCAGGATTGTATAATCCCGTGATTGTGTAACAATTAGCGATCTCTTTTGCTGATTGTGGAAACTGCACCTCTTTGTTTTCTCTGATTAGGAGCATTTGGCTCCTGCCTCAGGACTTTTTCAGGTGGCTCCATGAACTCTTTGAGGCTTTCCAGTTTGAGACATGCTTGGGGGCATCACTTTCTACAGCTGCTGGAGCTATGAGATGAGTTTGGCAGGTCTCAGTTCTGTTGGTGGTGGAGAGGAGGATCTTAAGCCACTAGTGCACTTTAGCAGAGTTACCTGGCTCAGCTGCTCCTTGGGAGTGAAACTCTGTGAGATGCTTGCAGTGTGCTCACTATGTGCCAGTGGGAGGCGCTGTTTGCCCTGCAAAAATGAGGTGTGTTTAACCCTTGTTCTAGCAGAGGATGCTACACAACTGGCAGACGGTGAGAGCTCATGCACAGTGGGTGTTAAACATGGCTTATCCTGTCCACAGCAGCAAGGCAACAGTCTTGAGCAGTGTGTGGTTGGAGACAGGGAATGTGTGTAGACACTCTTTGATTTTTACAGTTGAGGGACAACCACATGGAGTTGCTCACACTTTGCCTATCCAGACTGACTAGTTTGCTGGAGGGGGCTGTTGGCTAGCTAACTTTTACAGGTACTTGGCTTTTGGTAACTGGCCCTGGGGCCCTTCCCAGCCCCAAAGCTGCAGGAAGAGGGGGAATGCCACATGCTTGATGACACTCTGGAATCCCCTTCTGGGATCCCCTTGGCTCCTACATACAAGACAGGTCACTTCCATTTTGTTGTTCATATGGAAAAGTATCCTGACTTTTGCATGGAAGTTTGGAGCCCTGGGAATGTCCCAATCAGAAGGTTCAAGTGTAGGTAGACGGCACACACACAAGCAGGAAGATCTGATGATGGCTGTGTGGGAGGACATGGTGGCAGGGAGCTAAAGAAGACCTCCCAGTGAAGGTGAGAGTGGGCCACTTGCCCATTTTCCTGCCCATCCCGTGATGCAGAGGCAGTCCTGTGGGGAAGTTGTTTATACCCAGGGTTACTAAAAAGGGATCACGTCAGACCTGCTAAAGCCCTCAACTTGCATCCAGAGCTGCAAATGTTCCATTCTGGAGAGAGCGGGAATCCTGAAAGCCTGGTGAGCAGTGAGGGGGAGGGAATGTTCGATCTCAGGTGGGAAATGGCTGACCACACCAAGATCTTGAACTGTCGCCACCTGGACAGTCAGGCTGACAGAAGGAACAGAAGAATCTAAACCAAACCAAGGAAGGCGCCAGCTCTCTTGACATTCTTGACAGAATGGCATTCAGTCTGTGTGTGCTGATGGAAATCACACGTGCCCACCCAGTCATGGCCAGTGGAGGAGCAGGCTCAGCAAGCAGACATTAGGTGGCTCCAGGCCACCCCAGTGGCTGACCAAGCCGCAGCAGAAGGAACTGTGCAGAGAACGAGCGGCCATGTGATCACGAAGCCGTTGATGTTCAGAGCTAGTAGCTACTGACAGACATCCAATGAGAGGCACAGTAATCCTCTCATTTGTCAGGTGTTCAGGTCATCTACTCATCTGCCTCCTAAGTATCCCTGTGCCTTGTCTAATTGGCCATATTTGTGACTGGTTGTGGTTAAGAAGAGAAGAACAGCCATATGGTGTCAGACCAGTGGTCCATCTAGCCCAGGATCCTGTCTTCCAACAGTGGCAAGTGCCAGATGCTTCAGAGGAAATGAACAGAGCACGGCAATTTTTTGAGTGATCCGTCCCCTGTCATCCCGTCTCAGCTTCTGGCAGTCAGAGGTTTAGGGACACCCAGAGCATGGGGTTGCATCCCTGCCCATCTTGGCTAACAGCCATTGATGGACCTTCTCCTCCATGAACTTGTCTAATTCTTTTTTCCCCCAGTTATACTTTTGGCCTTCAGAACAACCCGTGGTAGCAAGTTTCACAGGTTCACTGTGCACTATGAAGAAGTACATTGAGCAGATGTTTTCAGAGAACTATCTACAATGACTCCGAGATCTTTCTTAAGTGCTAATTTTAGACCCCATTATTTTGTATGGATAGGTGGGATTATGTTTTCCAATGTGCATTACTTTGCATTTATCAACATTGAATTTCATCTGCCAGTTTGCTGCCTAGTCGCCCTGTTTTGTGAGATCCCTTTGTAACCCTTCACAGTCTGCTTTGGACTTAACCATCTTGATCAGTTTTGTATCCCCTGCAAACATTGTCAATACACGGTTTTCCCGTTTTTCTGGATCATTTATGCAATATTATGTTGGTGTTTTTTCCCCCAAAAGGAGGGGGAGATGTAATTGTAAGCCCTGCCTACCGAGTGTGGTGCTTTTCCCCCCCACTAGTGGTGGCTGCGTTACAGACATTGATTAGCCAGCTATAGCCTTGGCTAGGAGACCTGGGTCTTCTAGCATAAGCACCAGAGACTCTGACATGAATATCCAGATGTCCCAGATTCAATCCCTGTAGCTGATGACCCATGCAGGCTGTGGTATTACACAACCCCAGCCCCTGGAGCAAAGGGATACTGTGTTCAGTGAGTGCCTTCTCATTGCCTCATAAGTCCTCCCAGAATTACCTGCCACACTTCTTGTCAGACTTGTTTTCCTGGAGCCAGACACAAATGCAAAAAAAGGACGTTTGAAGGACCTCCCGTGGCTGCTGGTTGGTTTTATTTTTTTTGCAACATCATAGAATTGATGCTATTGTACAGGTAGTTCTTTTAAAGATTAAATTACAGGATATGGCAAATAACTTGGCCAAATCTCATATACACTTTTTGTTTTTCTTCTTCTCTAAAGGAGACTCTGAAATACTTGAAATGTTAGCTTACAGCCAGATCTCTTGCGTGTTGGTGTTAGCTTTTGTATCAAAGCAGGGACTCTTTCAGATGGTGAACAATTTAAGCCTGATTTTGCTAGCCTAAGGTTCTTCCAGTAAAAGGTTCTTCCACTAATTTTTTATGTTGGTATAGCATCTTCCATCCAGCAGGATCTCAATGAGGTGGTTGTTTTTGAAATGCAGAGTGGGACCTTGAGGGGAAGCGCTGTTCTAAAACTAACTTGCCAATGCTGAGTTCTTCGTCACTTTCAAGCCCTCCATTATAATGAATGTCCCAACTTTTCAGTCCACTCCAGTGTTCTAACCACCAAACCAGCCTTTGTCTCGCTTAATTTTTTATTGACTTCCTAAAAAGGACTCGTGTCATTTTAAAAATTTCTCTCTTCTCTAGTGCCACATAGGTTCTACTCAGCACTTTGAAGCCCAAGCACCAATAGTAAAATAACTTGATTGTTTCAGAAACTGCTGACTCAGAGAGGAATGTGTGACGTTGCACTCCATATATTTTATGAAAATATGCTTATGAGTGTAAATATGATGTAACTGAAATATTCTTTATGCAAAAGGTCTCTTGTAAGGTATCATAACAAAGGTTATGATGTATTGAATATATTTCTCCTATAAAAAGAAAAGGAGTACTTGTGGCACCTTAGAGTGCTTCAGCTCACTTCATTGGACGAAAGCTTATGCTCAAATAAATATGTTAGTCTCTAAGGTGCCACAAGTACTCCTTTTCTTTTTGCGAATACAGACTAACACGGCTGCTACTCTGAAACCTATTTCCCTTATTTGTATGCATGTATCATTCTTGTAGCTGAAGCTAGAAATGTGAAGTATAACTCTGAGGTCCTATTGTAATTATGCAAAGTGTGGGCCATTAATGGTGATTTAGAATCTTGATGGCTCCCAATGACTAGGACAATTTGGTTGTAAATGGTTTATTTACCTGCAAACCTTCCTGTATATGCTTGGGCCAACCCAGGAAGAATGGAGACTGGAGGGGGGGGGGTGTCTGACAGTGCCATGTGACCATGTCAAATGATACTGGAATCCATCTTAATCCTTGTTGTTTTCTATTGATGAGGCAGGGGTTGGGATAAGCACAGACAAAAGATTCCCACCTTGTGCCAAAGCTATAAAAGAGGGTAGAGCAGGACAAAGGGGAATGCCAGTCATGAGAAAACCCCTGCCTACCACCTGAGATGTCCGCTGGATCTAACAAAGACTGTACCAGGGGAAAGGATTGGGCCCAGACTAAGAAGGAGTCTAGTCTGTGAAAGAAGCTTATTGAGGCTGAGATATTATCGGTAATCAGTTTCTTAATGTATTAGGCTTAGACTTGCGGGTTTTGGTTTGTTTTGCTCTGTGACTTACTTTGTTCTAACTGTTATTGCTTGAAACCACTTAAATCCTACATTTTATACTTAATAAAATCACTTTTGTTTATTAATAAACCCAGAGTGAGTGATTAATACCTGGGGGAGCAAACAGCTGCGCATATCTCTCTCTCAGTGATATAGAGGGTGAACAATTTACAAATTTATTCTGTATAAGCTTTATACAGAGTAAAATGGATTTATTTGGGGTTTGGAACCCATTGGGAGCTGGGTGTCTGGGTGCTGGAGACAGGTAACCTGCTGAGCTGTTTTTAGTTAAAGTCTGCAGCTTTGGGGGTGTGACCCAGATCTTAGGTCTGTGTTGCAGCAGGCTAGCGTGTCTGGCTCAACAAGGCAGGGTTCTGGAGTCCCATGCTGGCAGGGAAAACGGGCTCAGAGGTAATTTCAGCACATCAGGTGATAGTCCCAAGGGGATCTCTGCGGCCGACCCCTTCACAGAATTAAACTCACTTTTGGAAGTTGCTGCGTCTTTGCTGGGTTCAGAGGTGGACCCACTGGTCTGAGTTTCGCGTGGTGCTTTGCTGCTCAGACGTCGGTTCCACAAAGCTGCTGCATGGACAACAGCACCAAGGAAGGGCCGTCTCAGAAATGGAGTGAGATGCAACCTAACCTGAGCACAGGATGTTCCGCCTCTCTGGGAGTTCCTTAACTGTTGTTTTCTTTGCAAACACTGAAGCTGACCCTGATGAATTTTGAACTTTTGGTCCTAGGAAGACAGTGTTTTGGTGGTGGTAATTATTTATATTGCAGTAGCACCAAGGTGCTCCAGTCAAAGACCAGGGCCCCACTGTTCTAGGTTCTGTACAAACACAAATGTGTGATTAAGTTTTTAAGCCATACCCTCTGCGACACTGATTTCTAATTTTCATGTTTTTTTAATAGAGAAGATTAAAATAAATATTATACCTATAAATAAAAGCACAGATTTTTTTTTTTTAAGAAAATACTCTAAAATCAAGAAAATAGTATTCTGTTCCTCCTCCCTAAAGGTATATACAGAAATGGTGGTAAAGAAGGGTCACTTACTAAATCTTTGTAACTGAAAACTTGTGTCTGGAATGAGAGGAGCATTTACTTTCTTTAGGGGCAAATTTTGTTTTGTATGTTTAAAAATATTTTTTTTCGTAAATATTTTTTTGTTTGCCTTCTAAACGAGTCTTTAACCTGAGCTCACAGTGTTGGAATTCACTTCTGTGGATGGGTGTGGCTCCTTGGCCACAATTATTTCCATCTGTAACTCTCACTTCTGTAGTTCCTCTTGCAACATTTCTCCAAAGCCTCTCCCACCTCCAAAATCTGGCAAAGTCCATCCTTTGTAGTTGATCTCTCCAGCTGTAAATGACCCAGTGGCTACCACTGGGATTAAACTGTTGAGAATCATCCATGTGGCTCATGTATTGACCACCGTTGTAGCAAAAAATGTATGTGTTTTGGTTGTGGACTTGTATGGCTCTATTTCTGTGTGTTTTGTTCTCCCCTGAGGCTCTACAAGCTGTATACAATACTGATTTTCCAATTCATCCCTGATCTAACTTTGCTGAAGTCAATGGAGTAATACTGGGGATGAATTTGACCCCTTATGTTGCTAGCGAGAGGTCAAAACTAGAGCATTGAATCTTAAAACCAGGGAGAAGCGGAGGTCTGATTTGCATCCCTGGTTCTGAACCCGCCCTTCTGGCTCTGCTTAGGTTTCATTCAGAGAATTTTCTGTTCCCAGTTTCAGTTTGGTTGAGGTTGAACTACAAGTGCAGCTGATCTCACAAGTCTTGTGCCGAAGGTCTGGTGAGAATTTCACACTGTTGAACACTAACCCTCTGTCTGATTCTGCTTCAATCCCTAGACCAAACCCAATTCTGACACAGAGCCAAACACCACCTCTAGTGAACGTAAGCTATTTGGCGTCTTCCCAGAGTGCAGAAAAGCTAATGCAGGCAGGTCCTGTAACTTCAGACATTCCTGGGCCCTTTCCGTACCAAAGTGCCAATGGGGCATATTTTAAATTTCCTTTTACAAATAAAATCATTGATGAGCTTAAGGCTGAACTGTAGCAGCAATCTGTCTGGCACAGATGGATGGTCCTGTAACCATAGGCCCTGATTAGCAAAGCACTTGATCATGGTGTTAACTTTAAGCACTTGAAGTCAATGGGACTTAAGCACATGCTTAATGTTAAACATATGCTGAAGTACTTCGCTCTGTTGGGACCAGAACAGGGATCTCACAGGCAGCTGCTCTGCAAGCTTCCCTCACCTTGCCTGCTGGAAGTGCCATCTCCTTGACTTGGAAGGACTGCTCTAGGAATGAGGAGACTTCAGTCTCCATGGCCCATTCAAACTTTGTTGTCTCTGAGCTGGCAAAGAAGATAGCCCATTAGTGATGGTGACTTTGTGACTTGGATGCTTAGCTGATGCCGACTGGACTGAGTCTTCTGAGTTGTGCAGAATCAATAATTTATTTGCCAAATTGTGCCTTTTTTCCTGCTCATGAATTGTCTATGAACTGATTTGCAAAATTCCTGATTTCATTTCTCATTCAAAATTACTTCTGATTACATTCCTGGGATGAAATGTTGTGGGTTGGGTGGTCCCATAACTCAAGCAATCAAGGGAACAAAAACAGATCAGTGTAACTAGCCAATGTCCCAGGGCTTGGGAATTTTACAGTCTCACAATTTGACATTAATTTCTGGAAAATATTCAAGTGTAAAATTAGCTCTGAGTGTTCGCACCAGTAAAGGAGAAACACTCATCTTTGTGGAAAGAACCAAGAATACAATGAATCCGATTTGGCTTTCAAATTCATGAATAAATGTGTATTCCCATAACATATTTAACCTCTCTGCCCATTTCATTTCATGCAGAGGCCAATCCCTGCAACACCTTCAACTCACTAGTGTTCTGATACGAGATTTAAACTGATAAACGACTGCCACTTAGCTCATTACCGGTCCTTTTAGCCATCCACTACCTCCTTGTGTAGGTACCTTAAACACTATAATACTTCTGAACGGGTGAAAGAAGCAAGCTTTTCTCTTAACTGGTACAAATTCTTTGGCTGCAGTAATAGCAGTCAACTCAAAATGAGTGATGCCTGCAAATTCCTGTGGAACCTCCCTGGAACGTATCATAATAGTCTGGGAGACCAAAGCAACCTGACATTCCCAATTTAATGCTCCTGATTTCTCCCAGGTGCAACAGAGTGAATGCAGCTACTGGAATACTGTTGGCTTGATTCTCAGCATTCCAGGCTTTAACAATGTTGTCGTCTAATCTCTGGGTCTTAGTTCAACGCGTTCAATTGTTGCACTTGTTGGCGGCGTCATAATTGGTAGGAAACGAGATCTTAACTGGGTCACATCTTCTAAAAGGAATTATCTTCCTGGTGCCACCTGATCCTAGAATTCTGATGTTTCACTTCTCTCTAGCCGTTAGTATGGCATTTATCATGGTAGTATGTGAATCCGTGCTGGGCTTTTGTCCTCACTACTGGGAGCACGGTGCTGCTGTGATAACAGGCTGTAGCTCTTCTGTTGATGCTGGGATCGTTTAGACAACCTGGCAGTGCAGGGTGCTTCCTAGATAATTGCCATCTAGAGCAATGCTTTTCATTCTCTCCTACAACTCCCCTTCACAGGGAAAAGGGAGAACGTACAGCTGGTAAAATATGGACTAATGCATCCTAAGTGATAAGACGTTCACATGGCATGCTCTGGATTTAGTACCATCTGCTGCTTGTCAAGTTATCAGGACTATTCTCTTGGCCAGCATGTACTGTTCTGGAGGTTGGCATAAGCCTTGGCTTCTGATGAAAAGACTATTGTTCATGTTGTAGCAATGAGCTCCTGGGATCTTCACTGCCCCACCAAAAAATAAGTATAGCTCTTCCCCATTTTATTCTTCTTTGAGATGTTTGCAAGTGAGCTTAGGCCAGGATATCCTGGGCTTTGATCCAGGGTTTTCGCTCTCTTTGGGACACGGGCAAGTGAGGTCTCTTCCAATCTGCTTCTGTTCCCCTCTGTCGGACAAACAACCTTGTGTCCAACTGCTGTGAGTATCTGCTGGCATCTGTTTGCCTTTCCCTGGGCCTCTACATTGCTGAAATAATTCATTGCTCCCTTCCAGTCCCAAAGCTTCCCCTTCTGAACTATGGAGCCTCTTCCAGGTCCTGGGAAGTTGTTGGGGCTGTGTATGTTGGGCAGAGAAACCCAGGTGGCTTGGGCATGATGTAAGTATTGCTTTGACATCAGATTTTCTGCAGTCTCTGCCCAACCAGAATCTTCCTTGTGTGCATTTCGTGGAAGGAGCTGGGAGACTAGCAGTGTGGGGGCTGATGGACAGGCCAGCGTGGAGCTGTTCAGTGAAGGCTGAGCCTCCACTACCATTTTCCCCAGAGTATATGGTAATGGAGCTGTACCACTTGTGGGAATTTAGATTCACGAAGGGCTTTAGTGCCCAGGAAATCATACACAGCCTGAGTTAGGTGCTCACGCTGCCGATCCGGTGAATGGAGGGAGATTGGCACCTCAGAATGGGATTCACAGAAGCCAGCACGCTGAGCAGAGAGCCGCCTAGGCTAGCCAATGGGAGATGCCAAAGAGAAGGGTATGATCTAAGCTCCATTCCCTCTCAAGTAGTTCAGTGCCTAAATTAAGCTATAGCCACCTTCTGCATCAGCTGTGAACCCTCTCCTGGCCTTAGGTGCCTAAAGCATTTCTTGTAGCTCAGGAATTAGGGGACTTACCCAGGATGAGGGAGACCCCCTGTTTGAGTCCCCCCTCCGAGATGGAATTTGAACTGGGCTCAGGTGAACAGGTGAGGGTCCTACCCACAGAGCTATGGGACAGTCAGATGTGGGGCTTTTTCCGTATCTCTTGTTGATGCTGTTCAACTGTGGCTAAACAAACAAATAGCCATTGGAGCCTGGGTCTCCCCCAGGCATGCCTGCCCCACCAGGCTACAGAGTCATTCCCTCGTGGCCCAATGACTCTTTAATTATCCAGATTATTAACAGCTTCCACAGGAGAGATTTAGCTGCATCAGGCTCTCCAATAGCCCAGTGGTTAGAGTGCTCACCCGAGAGGTGGTAGATCCCTGTCAAATCCCTTCTCCTCATCAGGCAGGGTGGGACTTGAGGATGTCTCCAACATCCTGGGTGAATACCCTCACCACCAGGCTAAAGTTACAAGGCAGGTCCCCCCTCACGCTCCGGTTTTGTGTGGAGCTAGATGTGCTCTATGGACGGGGCCCCGCAGGCAGGTTAAGCAGAGGAAGACCCTGTCTCCCCCCGTTGGTGAATTGCTCTGGGGTGAAGGGTCTGGGTGGCTGGAGTGAGTGCTCAGGCCCAGAGGCAGAAACATAGGCACCGAGGAAACTTTTATTGCAAAGCGTAGGTGCCTGCAGCGGCCGAGCGGGAGTTCTGGGAAAACCCGTGGCACTTAAATCTGGGACTTAGGCACCTAACTGCCGCTTTAGGCACTTAAGCCCCTTTGTGAATCTAGCCCTCACAATCCCTGGGCTCCACGCTGCAGCCAATAGAAGCATCATGCTTACAGCCACAATCAAATCCAGATCTTCTTCAAAAAGCATGTGTTACTGCCACAGGAGCTCAAGGGAATAGCCCTTAGCCGTGCAGGGCCGGAGACACACAGGTAACAGCTCTGGTTCCCTTCCGTAGAGGGCAGTGGCCTGCCAAGTCATTCCAATCCTGGGCATTCTGCAGCGCAGATCACTTGGTAAGGATTAAGTCATTGGATCGGGGCATATCCCAGCTGCGTACGATCATGACTGACTGCACAGTCTCGTGTGACAAATGGAGCAGAAATTGGCTAGCGGGACAATGCCAGATCTCTCAGTTCATGAATCTTAGCATTGCGTATGGTAGGGAATTTGGCCAATACTGATCAGTGTCGTAACTACTAAATCCTGTGCTTCTGTAAACACCAAGCCCTTTAGGAGAAGGTTTGGCTGTGTGGCAGCGCTCTGGTGAGGATCATTTCAGCTGGGTTGTGGGTTAAGGAGTGGAACTCAAGTGGAAAATACTGGGGTGTTCTGGGGAGATCCTCTCTTACCTTTCTCCTTCTTTCCAATCATTGCTAGTGCTTAAACTGGTGAAAGGGAGGAGTGTAGAACAGAGAACTGGGAGTCTGGACTCCCAGCTCCACCTCTGACTAGCTGGTTGACCCTGGGAAACTTCTATCTGTAGGTTTCAGAGTCGCAGCCGTGTTAGTCTGTATCCGCAAAAAGAACAGGAGGACTTGTGGCACCTTAGAGACTAACAAATTTATTTGAGCGTAAGCTTTCGTGAGCTACAGCTCACTTCATCGGATGCATTCAGTGGAAAATACAGTGGGGAGATTTATATATGCAGAGAACATGAAACAATGGGCATTACCATACCTGATCACTCTCGTTACAGTGTGTATGATAACACCCATTGTTTCATGTTCTCTGTGTCTATAAATCTCCCCACTGTATTTTCCACTGAATGCATCCGATGAAGTGAGCTGTAGCTCACGAAAGCTTACGCTCAAATAAATTTGTTAGTCTCTAAGGTGCCACAAGTTCTCCTGTTCTTTTTTTCTATACTGTAGTTTCCTTCTCTGTACAGTGGTTTTCCCTTCCCAGCACCTCCCATCCCCAGCCATGGGCCAGGAACCCGTTGGTCTAGGCATTGTACAAGCAGAGAATAAAAAGATGGTCCCTAGTATTCTGTATGATACACACCCCTCTTGTGTGTGGATTTAGGCTGCACTTCATTTCCATTCTGCGGGATCTAGCTGGTGTCTGTCTCTACGAACACCTTTCCCAGCCCCCGTGATCTTGATCCCCTATGGATGACCCATGGACTGGGATGTTTCAATGTCTGGCTCCTTTAATGGCAATCCTGATTGTGTGCCGCTCGCATTCCCCTTGCTGCACAGATGGGCCCTAGATTTACTGTGCTGTTCTTTCCATTCACATCTGTGCGGAGCTGAAATCTGAGAGGGCTGTTTTGGCTATCTCGATGGCTGGGTTGCTGCTGGCCTCCTGCTTCCACCCAGGTGACGTTTGTCGCAGGAATGTGCCCTTTATCTATGCTAATTAGATTCTTCCTCATCAGCTCCTCCCCATCTCAGGCAAGCGGGCCAATTTTTGCTAACAAGTTAAAGTAAAAAGAAAAGGAGTACTTGTGGCACCTTAGAGACTAACAAATTTATTAGAGCATAAGCTTTCGTGAGCTACTGAAGTGAGCTGTAGCTCACGAAAGCTTATGCTCTAATAAATTTGTTAGTCTCTAAGGTGCCACAAGTACTCCTTTTCTTTTTGCGAATACAGACTAACACGGCTGCTACTCTGAAAATTTAAAGTAAGCATCCCTTCTCCTTGACACATTTCACTCCCTGTTTAGTTCTGGCTTAGGGCGTTTATGTCAAATACTGATGGGCTGTCTAGAGCGTGGTAGCTTGAGGCATGCAATCTATTTATTTATTTATTTATTTATTGTAGTATCAGTGTGTGGCTTTTCAAAGTGGCTGGTGACAACCCCACGGGCCGAGAACCATTCTCTAGCCACAGAGCCGGTAGAGCGTGGGCGGTGGCAGGACACTGAAAATGGGCCTTTTCCCCAGCTTTAGTGGAACCACCTTCAGGAGAGGTATCTGCATAGCTCAAGTTGCCTTGGCCTGTTTTTTGATAGCAATTGTGATGTGGATAGCCCATTAGGCACTGGACTGGGGCACTCCTCTCATTCCACTTGCACCATATTCGGTCCCAGGTGATCAGATGGAACATGCTCATTCTGCAGGTATATGGACAGATGAAAAACCCCAGAAAAATCCATAGGGAGCCCCCAAGCTCGACCCCTGGTCCTTAATCTTCAGAGCCACAGGCCTCCTCCCCTTGAACTGAAGGAGATCACCTTTAGCTGACTGTAGGAGCGGGGCCTTTTAGTCTCTCTAGGCCCAGTTGCTAAAGGTCTGCTCCAAAAACACCCACGCATCCAGAACGTTACCCTGAAACTTGCCCACCAGCAGCCTAGAAGGGGCAGGTGCCAAATCCGAGCCATCCAGTCAATTTTCAGCCATTCTGAAGCCAGTGTCACCTTTCTGCCACGTAGTAGCAGGTGTCTCTGGCCTTGCAGCTGGTGGAGGAGAAATCAGTGACGTGGAGTCTGGGAGTATATATAGCTGTAGCTTGTATGTGTGTGAATAAAGCACCAGTCCCGGAATGAGGTGGTCAACCAGCATGCAGGGCAGACCCTGCTGCCAGGAATCTCTGCGCCAGGGCCCACTTCCCAGAGAGCAGCTGTGGCTCAGGGCTTGACTCTAGTCAGAGCCCCTGGCGGTGAGTGAACCCTCCTGCTGCTCACACAGCTTCTCCTCTCCCAAGCTGTCTCTACATCAAGACCTTGCAAAAGTCAGAACTGCCACAGCACATCTTCCCAAGAGTCAAAAGTTGCTCGTAGGCTAAGAAAATGACCTTGGAACACCAGGAGCACTGTCTGCCGTAACAACAGGCTGTGACTAGTTGCTACTTAGTTGCTAAATCTAACCCCAATCCGCACTCTAGCCTCTGGTGTCCAGTGCTTCATTTTAAATGGGACTGGGTTTCCCTTTTCTTGTTCAGGGTTTCGGGTACAGAGACCTTGGCCTGCTTAGTCCCTTGACAAACAATCACCATTAAAAATCTCTTCAGCCTTTCATTAAAGACAAAGAAAAAGGAGGAAGAGTTAAAGCATTTGCCATGTGAAGTATTCAGCAAGGTGCCCTTTCCCTTGACCCAGAGAGAGCTGTAATAACCATCCTGTTGTGGGGAAAGAAAAGAGGGGAGTTGAGACAGTCTGGAGATGTTCTTGAAGTCCAGGCCTGCTTCCTTGAAGAAAAGCAAGACACACAGACAAAAGGGGACAGATAAGGGCAGTGAAGATAGAAACTGCAGCTTCTGGGGCTGCCTCTCATGGGGTGAGGGCAAGGCGTGGCGGCATGCCCACGCTAGCCTTGAGCAAGCTCACTGAAGGGAGCAATGCAGACGTGGTGGCATAAGCTTGCCACCAGAGTACAGTCCTGCCCGAGACGCTAGGTGTGTACTCAGCTGGCTCACCTGGTCTGCCACGGCTACCCTGCTATTTTTACTGAGCTAGCGCAGCTGAGCCTACATGGGTTGTCCTGGCTGGATTTATGGCTCAGTGCAGCAATCTATAACCCACTAAACCTCTTTTTGTCCTATCACTGCAGTGGTGTTAACTGCCCCTTTCAAGTTGATTAGTCTCTTACAACATGTCAGCTCCTCATGCTAAACCAGAGGTCGGCAACCTGCGGCACACGTGCCAAAGGTAGCACCCGAGCTGATTTTAGTGGCACTCTGCTGCCAGCCGGGGTCCCGGCTGCCGGCCCCGTTCAGCCTGCTGCCAGCCTGGATGGACGGAACCCCGGGCTGAGCAGGGCTGGCGGCTGGGACCCCAGCTGGCAGGGGCTGGCGGATGGAACCCCAGACCGGCAGCGGGCTGAGCGGCTCCGCCTGCCGCCGGTCTGGGGTTCTGTCTGCCGCCCCTGTAAATGTAAAATATTATTACTGACATGCGAAACCTTAAATCACAGTAAATAAATGAAGACTTGGCACACCACTTCTCAAAGGTTGTCGACCCTAATCTGTTCCAAACTTCCACCTTGTAGTTAGCTGTGACACTCTGAGCATGGCCCGGTCTACACTACGGACCTAGCGTGGTATAACTACATCGCTCAGGGGTGTGAAAATCCACACCCAGGAGCAACGTAGTTATACCAACCTAACCCCCCTGTGTAGACAGCGCCAGGTCATAGCTACTGGCTCTCAGGGAGGTGGATTAATTATGCTGACGGGAGAAGCTCTGCTGTTGGCATAGGAACATCTTTAGTTAAGTGCGACAGCGTTTTAAGTGTAGACCTGCCCTACTTTTCCTAGACCTGGAGATGAGCTCTGTGTAAGCTCAAAAGCTTGTCTCGCTCCCCAGCAGAAGTTGGCCTAATAATAGATATTACCTCGCCTTCCTTGTCTCGCCTGTGTTCTTTAACAGAAGGAAGTATATACTGAGGGGAAGCTGTTGCAGTCTCTGCAGCCCTGTTTCACTTGTGCTTCTCCATCAGCCGGGCGAGTCCCTGGGCTTTATGCCTGCATACAGCCTGGAATGGTCTCTTCAGCCAAAGGCACAGGGGCTGTGCCCAGAACTGTCTTATTCGCCCACTTGGTTAGCTTTGGCAGGTGGATGAGGTGAGATGAGAGGGAGCCCTGAGGCCTAATCCCAGCGCTGACATAAGCGCTCTGGGTGGTGTCGGGGAAGTTGTGGAGCTCCCCTGGCTTGGTTTTCCTCCTCTGTGGAATGGGGGAGCACTCCTTGACTCTGCAGCCCATGCCCCGGGAGCCCTACTCAGCTGATCTGAACCAGCTGCTGTGTGGTGGGTTTTTTATCACACAGACTCGGGACCAGCGGGCAGAGCATGCCTGTCAGCTCCTTTGATTTAGGAGAGACTTTTGCTTGTCCCCAAAAAAGGTGGGACAAACAAATCCAGGAGTGGAAGTCAAGGCTGGGCCCCCTCCCAAACAAAATCAGTTGGGGTTTATGGGCTATTCTAGGGCACCACCGATGCTTCTGTACTATGAATTTATTGCTGTGTTTCTGTTCAGGAGGGACCTGGTTTTGTGCCACTGATGCTGGCAGGCCAGTCAAAAGAAATTTGATGCCCCGATAAATCCATGTTTGCTGGGGCTCCACCTCCTGCCATTTCATCCCAGTTATAGATGTTTTGGGGGGTCCTGAGTTCAGGGCCCCAGTACCGTTGTCCCCTCCTTTCTCCCCCTTCTGCATGCCATGGCTGTGACGGGCTGCAAGCAGAGTGCTGGCCCTTTAGCTGTTAGCCAGGAGCCCCTCTGCCAGAGCATCACTGTGGGAAGACATTAAATCTTTTAAAAGGGAATAAATAAATGGAGGAAACGCGCTGCCGTCCCCGGGGCTGGGAGTGAAAGCTGCCATGTCTGCTGGATTGAAGAGCTATTGAAGAGCTGTGGCAAATCCTCCCAGCACTGGAGAGCGAGTACCACAGTGAGCAGCAGGGCCTGCTAGGGAAGCAGTATCCCCTGTGCTTTAAATAAAGGCTAATTCTGTAGCTCTCAGTGCTGGGCTTTTCTCTCCACCCTTGCAGGGGATATTTGAAGCTGCTGTTGCAAATCTCGGTTTTCTTGCTGCTGGGTGTCTTTGGCAATGTGTCTGCTGCATGCCTGCTTAGCTGTGCATGGTTCAGCTGAGTGTGGTCTGCACACCTGCTCTGTGAAACCCCAACGGCTTGGTGGTGTTTTGAGGTTGCAGACCTCCGCCGTGCCATTCTGTCCTGTCATCTTGCAGGTTTGCGTCATCCAAAGCCATAACTGCTTTTTGTACAGTTTTGATCAAATCTGGAGGTCGTGTCAGATGGGAGAGCCTGGGTTCTCCTAGACCTCTTGTCTTCAGTCAGGTGGGTGGTAGAGGATGGGGAGAGGGAAGGAGCGAAGCAGGGCAGGGAAAGATAGCCAGGGGAAATCAGAAAAGGAGTGAGCCCCAAGTCAGGAGATTTTTAAAACCTCTGGTTTTTTAGCCCTTAAGCGTCACATTTTGAAGCTGTTCTCTGCAGCCACGTGGGGTAGATTTTATTTATTTATTAAATGAAAACTGCAATTTCCCCATCTTTGCCTGTCTCCAGCAGGGGGCTTTAAGCAGCGGAAAACCAAATATCGCGAGATTCATGATAAAATCATGGGATTGTCAAGACCGGGTCTGTAGCATCCCAAAGGAATTGGAGTGGGAGGGGAGGGGTGGCCCTTTCCCTGTCTATTTGGGGCTTAGAAAATCAAATCCTTGTGAAAGCAGCATGGAAATGCTGGCGGAAACCATCTGTCTGTAAAATTCCAAACCACCCTTCCTGCTGCTGGCTCTGTTCTGTATCTCGATGCACGTTGTCTTTGGCAATACTCTCGGCATGTTTCACGTGGTTTAATTTCCCTGAGACCTTTCCTCTTGGCTTTCTCCTCCTCCTGTTAAAACCCGCTGTCTAAGGCACTTTGCTGACCTATCCTGTCTCTATTTGCCTGACCTTTATACGCCTTTTTGTCTCCCCCTGCTCTTCTCCTTCCCAGCATTATCCTGGTCTGTTCCCTCCCTTTCTAGCTCCCCCATGCCCGATCCTCTTAGGATCAGGACAAAGTGTGTGTCCTGCTCACCCTCCCAATCAGGCTGGTGGTGAATTAACAGGTGTTGCACTCAAGTGAGTTGACCGCCCTGCTTTTACAGTACAATGTTGCCTAGGAGATAGAGCACTGGGCTGGGATTCAGGCGATCTAGGAGCGATTCCCAGCTCTGCCACTGGCTTGCTGGTTGACCTTGGGCATATCACTTTACCTCCCCATGCCTCAGTTTCCCCTTCTGTAAATGGGGATAACACTGCCTGCCTCCTTTATAAAGTGCGGAGGCCAGCCCGCTGAAGGGATTGCCCCCCCCTTCCATACTACCAGCCTGCTGGAGCGCTCAATTAGATCCCCCTCGTTATAAAAGAAGGGGTGGCTGGCAAGGTGTTCTCTGTGAGGGCTTGGGACTCCGGACTTTGCTCTTCCCTTTGGGCCCAAGTCTTGGGCCCAAGTTTGCTGACCTTCCAGGCTGCAAAGGACAGCTGATTGCCAGGAATCCGGGAGAGGGCTGAGGGTGTGCTCCCGTAGCCGTGAAGGGGAGAAAGGAGTAATTGTAGGCAGCTAGTGCCCAGGGTCTAACTCCAGGCCACAAGAGGGAAAGGGCCTCTTGCTGTGGGTGTCAGCTACTGCTTTATAACTTTTGGTGGGGGGTGGGCACGGACATGAACCCGCATGTGCACCGCTGCTGACCACGTGCATGTAGCCCTGGAGAATGCAGCTTGTGATCTTAAACGTTAGTAGGCTATTTACGTAGCCCTCCCCCATCAGGTGTCAGTAATCTTTGGACTTATGCTCGGTTCAGGCCACTGAAGGGGGAGAGAGACTGGTGGAGGTCAGGGATGTACGTGTAAACACCCAAGCGCCCCACGGCCTGGTGAGGAAGAGACGGGGCGTTCTCTGTCTGTGAAGGCCCTGTACTATGAGGGTCTGCCCAGAACTGGGTTCCTGCACTTCCCAGTCCCGCCCAACTGCTGGGCCTCTGGGTCCTCAGTGGGATTTAGAAAGAAATAGCTCCAGTTGTGAGTACTTGCAAGCAAAGGCTGGAAGAGGCCTATACTTGGTGGAGGTGTTGCACATGAAGTGATGTGTGAATGCTCACTGTATGTTTCCCACAGCTTCAAGTCCCAACTTCAGGCCTGTAGTTTATACCGAGCGTGCTGCCTTCGAGCCTCCGGATTGGTGCAGTATTTCTGCACCAGTTTGTCTACACGGCAGTCAGGGCATCTGACTACCTGACATGCCCGAGATAGCTTTACACTGGGTCCCCAAGCAGTGAAGCCGCGGTACAAACCTGCCTGGATCCCTGGATAACATTCACGGAGCTAGCGCTCTCTGCTGAGACTTCACTGCTCCAAGACCCGAGCTAGCTAGACTGAAGCTAGCCCAGGGATGTCCGCACGAGCTGCAGTCACATCCAGTAACTGCAGTAAAGCCAGGCCCTGTAACTACGTCAGGATAAACTGGACCATTGCATACACTGCATGGCAAACCTCTGAGCCAGTCACCAGCCTCAATCTCTCACAGCCTGGTGTCCACGCCCTACAAGCCACATCCCCATTGGTACTGATGGAGTCTCAGCAAAGGCTCCCTCTGGGAATGAATGGGCCATGGAGGCTGAACTCCTTCCGGTGCAGGGATTTCTCTTTAAAAGAAGACCGAGGTGCATTGGTAGGGAGCTGTGGTGGGAACTTCCCCTGCTGCCATGCCCATCCTGAAGCTAAGGAGAGTAGTTCAAGGCCAGGTCTGTCAATGGGACACCTTTCACCAGCACTAAATTCACCTTAAAAATAAAATATCAGGGGGCAGCTTTATTTATTTATTTATTTTGGTCATTGTTCTACTTACCTGGGCTCCCATTGCCTGAAGAACTTCTGTAAGGTGCTTTGAGGTAGAGAAGCATCTGCGCCTGCATTTGACAGCTGGGGAAACTGAGGCAGACACATGCATGGCCTGCTTTCCAGGGACATTGAGCACCCACGGGTCCCACAGGACGTTTATCAGGCCCAAGGTCACACAATGAGCCACTGGGATGGCCAGGAAAAGAACCCAGGTGTCCTGCTGTAATAGCCAGGCTATAGCATTCTGGTCGGCATGGCCTGCTTTCTCCCCAGTAGGGTGGAAGCACCTGGGGAAAGAGAGTAAATGTCCCTTGGCATCTGTTCTCTTTCTTCATGCATGCAGCCTCCCTGAGCTCTGTGGTGTGGTATCCAGATGCTGCGGGCACAGGATTGGTGGCACATACCCCTCCTGTGCACTTGTGCTCGCAGCCATTCCTGGAACCCAATCTTTTCGCCAGAGAGGCTGGTGACTCTTGATGTGTCCGCACTGTTCTCTGCAGAGCCCCAGCAACCCCTGAGAGCAGAGTGCAGTGTGAACGTAGGAGGAATGCTGGGGTGTGAATGACCGAGATCAGAGTGGCACAGATGAGATCACCTCAGTAGAGCAGCCGGTGTGGCGCTTTGAGGGGACTGGCAGGGAATCAGGGAAGGTGAACCATGGCTGTGAAAGTGAGTTGTGCTGAGATTTCCACCCCATGGCACCTGCTGCAGAAGTACTGCAGATATGGGGAGGTTCTGTCCACATGCTGGGGCTTTGGCTCCTGATCCGACTGCATCAGTCAGCCCTCTTCGGTGCAGCAAACAAGCTGGACAGACAGTAGGCAGGAAGGAAACTAGGATAAACCTACTGGAGTTGTTTCTCCTCTGTTTTTTTTTTTTTACCTCCCTTGCTGGGGCAGGGAGGAGTTGTGATGAAGGGGTTAGAGGAAGTGCCCTTACATGCTTTGTGCAGAACCTCCTAAGGAATCTGCTGGTTTATTTATTTTTGGAGGTTCCTCTTATAAACGAGCCATGAAACAGGAGTCTTGGCCATACATGGGATCTTTAAAGTCCAGGCCGGGGTAGCCTCCGTGCCCTGGCCTTCTTGTGGAACAAAAAATTCCAAGTTTGGCAATGTCAGAATGTCAATTTGAACTGAAATGTTTTTGGTTCGAATTGACACTTGGACATGGAATGTTTCATTTTATTTCAAAATGTTAACATGAGAAACTTAATTGAAACTGACATTTTTTTCTTATGGAAAATTTCAGTGAACTCATTTTCTGTTGATTATTTTTTATTCTGGTTGCTGGGCACCGATTAATGAGCCGCTGTGCTCCACCCCAGAGGAGGCTGCATTCCAGTGGTGGCAGACATCCCTCCTCTAAAGTGCCCCTGAAATCCTTTGGGAGAAAAAGTGCTCAAAATTGCAAACTCTTACGACTGGATTCCTCCTTACCCAGCTCACATTGCACTTTGTGGGAAACTGTCCTACGTGCTAATCATAGCAGCCTTCCCCCATAGTGAGAGAGGTGGTGTTAAGAGACCAGAAAGGTCTTATTTATTTTTGCACTGTGCCCTCTCCTCCAGCTCTGGCTGAGGAACCAGGAATGCTACGGCTTTGTCTCCCCAGATCCTTTTGGGGAAATCTCGCACCATTGCTGTAGCATCCATGCAGCTCCACTGAGGAGAACAATAGGGGAAAGCTGTAGAGTAGATGGACAACTAGTGACTGCTGGCATTCCAAACCTTGTGTGATTTAGACCTGACTGGAGCAGAGTTCAATGATACAGTGAGCATTAAAGTGTGGCTCTGCTAAAGATGGCATTGTGGCTTTGTAGTGGTTGTGTCTCCAGATGCAGCTGTGCTCAGTTTACAAGTGAAGAACTTTCCACTGTCAGTCCTGCGGCGCGCTCAGGGACTCTCATGCAACCCTCTGTTTTTAACTTCTTCCATTGACTTCAGTGATTCTGGTGCCACCCTCGGTGCCTTCAGTGGGTTTTCATGTGTGTGATGGGTCGGAACTCTTCTGATAATGTTCAAGGAGTGGATTCTGGCTCCCTCACGCTGAATCTAAGGTTATTCTACACTGGAGATGTTATTTCTAGCTTGGGTAGACATATCTGCACTAGTGGTAGGACAGGTGGGAGGTGGGTCAGGCTACCTGCTCTGAGTACAATGCCGTAGGTAGCATTTAAGATTTAAAAAAGTCTAATCAGTGTGGCCAGTAAGAACTACCCAACTTCTCTGGCTGCCATGTGCCATTCCGTGTTTGTACAAATATAAGATCCCTTAATATCTTTGCGAAGGGCGTGGCTAGATCCGAACACTGTACTCTTAGGTCTGTGCTTCCAAAATCTGTTTAGGATGCAGCTCTGCAGGGACCACCTTGGATTCAGCAATCTGCTGTCTGAGTATTTAGCACCAATAAACTGAATCGGTTTGCGGGTTAAAATAACTAATAAAATAATAAAATAAAAAAACTTCTCCTGTCTGCTTCCTTGAAAAGATCTGAAAGTGCTTCATAAGGAGCAGGAATTAAGCCGCTCAATAGTACGTGTGGAAGGCAAATATTATCTGTGTGGAGAAACTGAGGCATAGAGGGAGCCTGGACCTGTCTTTAGGGGTGTCTCAGTCTATTGGCCTGCTCTACCCCCGTATCTCACAAATCACTCCACTGCACTGTACAGCCCTGTCACCATTTCACATGCTGACCTCCCAAGTGGCCTGTGCTAGCCATCACAACAGAATTAATGCGGTGACATGCTGTGAAATTGATTCGTTGCGAAAGTTCTCACGCATGTAATCAGCAGGGGTTGTTACTCTGTCTCTTATTTCACATAAATGAGAATAAGCTATTAACAGCCTATGCAGAGGTTGGTTTGGGGGTGAGGAGGAGACTGGAGATTGAGACACATGTGCTTTGAAGCTTTGGTATGATCTAATTGGGTGGGGATGGGTATTACACCAGCGAGAATGGGAAAATAACATGAAGAGTCTAGGGCCTAGAATCTATTGTACGCTTTTATGTACACTTAGGCAGGAAACTATGTTATGGTCCTGCAACATTTGACATTTTGATACATTTCCTGTTTTGCATCAGGAGAGAGAGAGAGCAAGAGAGAGACAGATTCACCCCCAGAAAACCTGGTGGTTGGGCTACTCACCTACTACATAGGAGACCCAGGTTAGGTCCCTGCTGCAAATTGGGCAAAGAAGGGATCTGAACCTGGATATCCCACGTGAATGCCCAAACCACCAGGCTATTGGCTATTCTGAGGTGGTCTCTCCTGGTTTAGACCTTAATTCCATACTGGATTTGAGAAACCTCGCTGAAGAAAGTGTTGTCAAAACTGCAAAAAGTTCTGTTTTCAACAAATCAGTCCTTTTCTGACAAACTGTTTTGTTGAGGAATTCCCGAATTCCCAGTCAACTCAACAGCCCTCATCCTAATAGCATTTTAAATAATCTTTACTGTATTTATCTTCACAACATCCCTGTGAGGTAGGGCCGGGCTATTGTCCCTATTGTACAGATGGGGAACAGAGAGACTTGGTGACTTGTCTAAAGTCATACAGGGAGTCAGTGACAGAACAAGGAACTGAACCTGCATCTTCCAGTTTGTAGACTAGTGCCCTAACCCGTGGAACAGTGTCCTCCTCTGAATGCCACAATGGGAACAGCTAAGTGGCTGTTGGAAAGTGGAATTTCACTTATTATGTAGTGAGACAGGAGGGTCTTGTGGTTAAGGCACTGGACCGGGAGCCAGGGGATCTGGATTTAGTTCCCGGCTCTGCTACAGATTATTCATGTGACACCTGGCAGGCAGGAGGCCTAGCTGTTCCAAGTGCAAGTTGTCCTCCCAATAGTTTTCTGAATGAATTCAGCATAAAACACTGAATGTCTCCAGCATTGACTCCTGGCAAAAGAACAGCTTTGACCGTGCCTACGCTAGAGCTGACTGAAAACTGTCCATCAAAACTTTTATTGATGGAAAATTTGATTTTTGACTAAATGCATTTTTGTTGTGACAAACGTCTGCTTTCTAAAGGGAACTTTTGAGGGGGGGGGTCAAAAATGGAATGTCTGAAAGCCAAAAAAGTCTCAGTTTTCATCCCAAACCCCAAATATTTAGTTTCTGAAATACTGCAGTGGTGCTTCATGGGAGTTGTAGTTCAGATGCCTCATGCTTCCGTTCTCTTCTGTGGGCTGGGCTCCCCAGCTGGACTTCTTTTCCCAGGATGCACCTAGAGGGTAGGCTGTGGTGCATCATGGGAGATGTAATCCAAGCAGGCTGCCCAGACTCTAGAGGAGATTAGAATGTGACACTTGAACGGCAACTCCCATGAGGCCGGGGATGGCATTTCTTGAATATTGAATATTTTAGTTATTGCTTTTTTTCCTCCCTAAACCTCAAAATTTTCAATGGAGGAAAAGCCCATTTTCCAACCAGCTCTAATCTTTGTTCATTTGCTTAGTCTCTTCTCTCCAAATATTGTTCTCCTACTGATCCATCATGGCATTGGACTGTTCGCTCCTAGTAAGCACAGAAAACTTTTCATTAGGCATAGCAGCGCATCTTGAACGAATGTTGCTTGAAATGAAAAGCAGGACTTCTCAGGTGCCCTGAAAATTTCCTGGAACATGGTCATCATGTGGAAAACCAGGATGCTTTGCGTGTGTGTGTTTATTTCATTGTTGCCAGCTCTCACAATTTGAGAGTGAGTTTCACCCTAGTTGATGGCTTTTTTCTTTTTTTTTTTTCTCAGAATGCTCCTGCTTCTGGAGTCGTGTGATTGTGAGTTTGATTTTTAAAAGAAAAAGAAAACAATCTCTAACCCTTGTGGTTGCAGAGAAAAGCTTGAGAAATGTGACCCTCAAAGGCTCAAAAAGCAGCAGGCAAATGGAGACTCTCAAACGTATAAATACACTTTAAAATCTCATGATTTTTAAGCCAATGTTAAGGTTTGTGCGGGAGGACCCTTGATTCATGATTTATCAATGCGTAGGGCTGGCAGTACGGTCATGTGGGGCCTGACCTTAGCAGTATGGAGTGTCTGAGCTCTCTTGGCTCCCTCTGAATGCAGCGAGATTCCCTTCCCTGTGCCCTATCTACTTGGCCCGACAAACGGACCATGGGGCTTCCTGCCTGCGGCGCACTTGGGAGGGGCTAAGGTTACAGCAGCCTCTGTGCCAGCTGCTCCCTCCAGCTCCATGGCGCACAAGGTCAGAATGACCGATTTCAGAGTAGCAGCCGTGTTAGTCTGTATTCGCAAAAAGAACAGGAGGACTTGTGGCACCTTAGAGACTAACACATTTATTAGAGCGTAAGTTTTCGTGAGCTACAGCTCACTTCATCGGATGCATTCAGGCCAGAATGTTGCTGGCACCTGCCCAGCTCTTCGTGCTCTCCCGCTGGTGTTGGTCTCGTTCATAATGTCCATGGCACCAGGCCAAGGGGGAAATAGCATCTGAATCCCCTCTCCCCCTGCAGATGGTCCCTCCAGGGCAATGACTTATGGCACTAGGGAGCAGTGAGTGGGGGAAATGAGCTGTGCTGTGCCTGTTCTCTGGATGCCACGGGGGCATCAGTCCCTGTAGAAGAAAATACCCTCTGAGCCTGCTTCTTGTGTTCTGTTCATTCCGCTGTCCAGGCAGCAGCTGGTGGAAGTGCTACCTAGTGACTAGAGCAAGAGGGATTGGGAGCCACAGATCCTGCCACTGCTCTGCTGTGTGACCTTGGGCCAGTCGCTCTCTCTATGTAAAAAGAAAAGGAGTACTTGTGGCACCTTAGAGACTAACAAATTTATTTAAGCATAAGCTTTCGTGAGCTACAGCTCACTTCATCGGATGCATGAAAGCTTATGCTCAAATAAATTTGTTAGTCTCTAGTCTCCACAAGTACTCCTTTTCTTTTTACAAATACAGACTAACACGGGTGCTACTCTGAAATCTCTCTATGTAGAGATCGCTGGAAAGGCGGTGTTATATGGGAGGACAAAGAAGTATTGTTGGTGGGGGAGGAGAACTCAATAGATGGTCCCTCTGGTTCAGGAGGCACAAGGCAACAGAGACCCTAGCTTAGGTTCTCCTCTCCTGCATTGCTAGGCCAGGAAGCAGCCTCTTCCCCCCCCCCAAGCTCTCACCCCCCCCAGACACTCACTGGCTTCCCCCTTTGGGTCAGTCTCTGTTTCACTTCTCATTCCACCAGTTCTAGACTGCAAAGACCCCACATGATTCTAATCTGTGCAAGCTCCTCCCCTCCACCCCACCTCTTGAGAAGATTTATCATCTTCATTCAAGTTCATTGTGTGCAGCTGGCAAATTTCATCCATGGAGCAGAGCCCTTTAGCTCACATACTCCTTCCTTTGGAGCTGTGAACTGGCCTTGCTTGCAAGGAAGTCAAGGCATCCTGTGTTGTTTTATCTGTGCTAAGGTGAGGGGTGTGAAATGAGGCTTTTTGGCTGTGTTGAATGCACATAGTTGTGTGACTATGGGTTAGGTTGCAGGGTCCACTAGATCCTTAAGAAAAACTCAAAGCACAAGAGTGCCTCCTGCAGGATGAACCTGAGAAAACATGTTGGGCTTCGGGAGAAAGGTGCAGGCGGTAGGGGGGTGTGCAGCATCTTCTCACGTCACCTCCAGTTGCAGAGCAGCTTCGCACACTGGAGACCTGGCAAGGCTATGCGTTATCACAAATGCCCAACCTACTTCTCCAACCCTCCCATCTCTCTCCCTCACTCTCATCTTTTTATGCCACATCCCGACACGAGTGTTGTTGGTGCAAATGTCACTTGCAAGGCACCCAGAGTTTACAGGCTGTAAATCAGATTTCTGTATTCTGGAGAAACTCATCTACTGGGGTTACGGCCCTACTGCAGGCTGCTTCTCAGTTCCTCTAAGTGAATTTGTGCTGGCCACGGTGCGTGGGCTCAGAAGCCCTGGATGTAGAGTGGTGAGTGGAACTGGGAAGAGAGAAGGTCAGGTTTTGGGACAGCTTCCGCATGTAATGCTGGCCTCTTGGCATTCCTAATAAAGATCTCTCTCCTACAACTCTGCCTGCCAGCTTGCGTCATTCATGGCTAAAGAAGCACTGAAGATCCAAAGTCCTCTGTGTAGCCAGAGGAGTGGTACAGCCTAGGCAGTGGCAGGACAAGCTTCCCCCCCCGGCTGCAGTGCACCTGACCCACTTCTGCAGCTCCTAATGGAGCCCTCCAACCTGGGGGAGTTTACTCCTTATAACTTGGCCTCCCTGTTGAGCCTGCCAGCTAGGGCGTGGATACCCGGCCGCTAGGTGCCAGAGCTGCTTGATGTGCCTTACTCAGATATTTTTCAACATAATGCCGCCTCTTTCCGAAGAAAGGAAACCTTCTGTTTTTTCCCTGAAAAACGAAGTGGTTTTTTTATATATATATATATATATATATATAAACCTGAAAAGTGTTTGTGTTTTCTTCTCCCTTTTCTCCATTGTGCCACTGGAAAAGATGGGGAGAAAAGAGTGAGACTGGGGAGAGGGGAAGGAACCCCTAAAGCCAAAACCCAGAAATGTTCATGATTTGGTTTTTCAGCGGAAAATGAAAACTTTTGCAGAAATTTAAAAAGAAACAACTGCAAAAAAATATCGTATTTTTTCACAACTCTCCTACGGAGCCCTCCTAAGCTCATTTGACATAGACACCTCAAACAGAGCATCAGATGGTGGGAATCTTCGTTCACCACTAAAATATTATGGGTATAAACTCCCTAGAGCGTAGTCTCCAGCTACTGTTACCTGTTATCCAAATCAGAGGCTTTTAATCCCTAATGTGCAAGCTCCTTGTTATCTGTGAGCTCTGTGACTCAGACCCCCAGCTAGTATAAACTGGTATAGCTCAGATGAATTACGAAAGAGGGAAGTCGGTCCAATGGCTAAGGCACTAACTGATCATTCAGGAGACCTGGGTTCTGTCACATACTCTCTGTGTGACCTTGGGCAAGCCACTTAGAGTATGTCTATGCAGCAAAGAAAAACCCGCGTCTGGCTGATGCCAGCTGACTCGGGCTTGCAGGGCTTGTGCTGCCGGGCTGTTTAATTCCTGTGTAGACTTCGGGGCTTGGGCTGGAGCCTGAGCTCTGGGACCCTCCCCCCCTGCAGTGTCCTAGAGCCTGGGCGCCAGTCCGAGCCTAGCAGTCTACACAGCAATGAAACAGCCCCGCGAGCCTGAGTTGGCTAGCGGAGGCCAGCCCCACGGTTGTCTAGCTGCTGTGTAGACATACCCTTAGTCTCTCCATGCCTGAGTTCTCCAGCTGTAAAAAGGGGTTAATAGCCAGGACCTACCTTGCAGGGGTGTTGTGAGGCTAAATACAGTAAAGATTGAGGGGCCACAGTTCCTGGCCAATGGGAGCTGCTGAGATGGCGCTGGGGGCAGGGGCAGCGGGCAGAGCCCCCATGGCTGTCCCTCCACCTAGGAGCCAGAGGGAGATGCCAGCAGCTTCCCAGGAGTCGCATGGGGCCGGATAGGGAACCTGCCTGCACCGCCAACCGGACTTTTGACAGCCTGGTCAGCGGTGCTGACCGAAGCCGCCAGGGTCCCTTTTCAACTGGCAACCCTATGGTAATGGGGCTGTGTAAGTACCAAAGCTAGCCAGACTTCAGTGCAACTACTCCTATTTCCAGCAGCTGGGCGTTTGCCCTTACATTCTCTCATGGTCTGCGAGCAGAACCCCGCAATATACATTTTTTGCTGACTGAAGACCTGGAACGAAGTGCTTAGCTCTTCCAGGTCCTGATCTTGCACGCAGTGTGTGGTTCCCCTAGTCCTGGGGTTCCCTTGAAAGCCCGACAGGCCACAGAGAATGTATGTACCAGCCTGAAATACGTGCGCTGTCAGTGGTGTCGTGTCTCCTCCAGAGCGGGGATCCAGTCCAGGCCCTGTGGTTACCAGCTGCGTTTTGCATGTAATGCAGTAGACGACAAATTTCTCTATCCACAGCTCTCTGTCTGCTCCTTGTCAGAGCGGTGGTGGAGCTGGGTTCCTGGAGCCTGGTAGAACTCTCATCCCGCTTCCTTCAACCCACTTTATTTTGCTCTTCTCTATGTGAAATGTCACCAATTCTTAGTTTGTTTTGGGCCTTGGCCTACAAATCTCTCTCCCTTTTTCAGAGCCAAAATTAACAGCCTAAAGCCCAGGCAGGGACAATTAAGCTGCTCATAAAACAACGGTTAATTGTGGCTGTTGTAAGGAGATTATTTCCCTGAGCTATATTCAGTCGCATTTCCTGCTTTTGCTTCGTGTGCATCTGGGTTTCCCTGCCCAGGACTCCAGGCCCCTCTCTCCCTGCCTGGTGGTTACTGCTTGGGAAAGGACAGGGCCTCGATCCAGCCGATGGCTGAGGGAGGGCCAGATGCTGGCTGGGACTGTATTCTTCAGCAGTGAGACTTGAGGCTGCGCTGTTTCCTTCCCCTGCAGCGGGTGCTGTGAGGCATGAAGCACAACGCCAAAGGTCTGTGCAAGGAATCTCCCCTGGAGAGTTCTCTGTCCCTGGCCTGCCCTGAGCTGGGCACGGTGTGATTTTAGCATAGGGTGACTAGACAGCAAAGCGTGAAAAATCAGGACAGCGGGTGGGGGGGTAATAGGAGCCAATGTAAGAAAAAGACCCAAAAATCGGGACTGTCCCTATAAAATCAGGACATCTGGTCACTCTATTTTAGCCGTCGCTGTAAAATGGCTTCAGGCACCAGATTGTGAGGGTTGCTGCAGTTAGATGTTGCCAGTCACGCGCCCCCCCCCCTCGCCCCCACCTTCACTAGTTCTGTGTATCTTCCTTGGCTCTGTGCCAGGGCTGCCAATAATGGCTGATTTATCTGTGTGGGTTTTTTTTAATGCGTCTGGATGCCATGGGACTGCAGAGGGGACGTCCTGGGGATATCAGGGCCTGACCCAGAGGTCTAATTCTGGTACTTTCAGTGTCCTGAGCCCCCTTAATTTGTGTCTCAGGCCAGAGACCTGCTGTGGGAGAGAGTAGTAGTAGTATTACATGTATTGCAACATAGAATCATAGAAGATTAGGGTGGGAAGAGACCTCAGGAGGTATCTAGTCCAGCCTCCTGCTCAAAGCAGGACTAACCTCAACTAAATCATCCCAGCCAGAGCTTTGTCAACAGTGATTAGGAGCCTGAGTCCTGGAGTAAGCTGCCCTTGTGCCCGGCGCTGAACAAAGCCAGTCCTGGGCTGGGTTTTCTTGGAGTTGGTAGCCCATTGCCAATCCGTGGTGCCCCCCCCCCCTTTCCCCTGGCTGCTCTTTGGAGAAGTTTGTATGTCCCACACACCCAGGCCCTGCTCCCCTGTCTGTGGGGAGGAGGGAGGGAGTCAGCGGAGCAGAGGAGTTCCTGGGTGACTGCTCCTCTGGGCGCTTGCTACGTAAAACTGGTGGCTTCACATTATTCCCATTCTGTGGTTTTGTTGTAGGTTTTGTTTTTCCTCCCTCTCCATCCCCCCTGTCTGCTGTGCGGAGGGGCAGGGGAGAGGGAGGGTTATGGCATTACGGCACTAGTGGGTCCCTCGGCACATGCTCCTTGTCCCACGTTGTGGTTTTCCCTGCCTGCTGACTGTACAGGGACAATATGAGACTATGGCATAGGCTGCTGAGGGAAAGGCCTGTCTTTTGGGGCCTTGAAAACCTAGCTGGGCAAAGCCCTGGAAAATGCCCAGTCCACTGAAGAACTAAAGCACACTGCCTGTCCAAATAGGTCTTTGCCATCTCTCCAGGCTGTGTGATGGGTGTGTCTCACTTAACAGAGTTGAGTGGTGCTAATAGTCAGGCTGATGTTGCTCCAGTGTCTGTCCCCCTGAAGACTAATTCTCTTGGGACTGATGGTTCCTCTCAAATACTTTATGGCAAGATGCTGCCAAGGATCTGAACCCCAAATACCCCCACCTTTCCTTCCCCTAGAGTTCCCCTGCCTCCCATCATGCATTTTAATCCTGGATGGCTAGAGTTGGGGTTACATTACCCTACAGCCTCCTTGCTGGTCATAACTGTGCAGGTGACCAGCGGCTCAGTGCCAGTGCGATAGCCCATGTGTTTCTTGCCAGGGTATGGCAATGCAGGCTGGTGTTCTCGGAATACAGCTGTGACTGGAGACCCTCAAGGGATATGCTGCTGAATTCAAGCCTTAAGGTGGCATGATGCAGCAGTGGGAGAAGACGACTAGGGAGAGATGGAAGAGTGGGGTTCCTTTACCTGGCTCCCTGTGTTACTTTGAGGCACAGAAGTGAAAGGACTTAGGCCAGATTCCCCATTTTAAAAACAAAGATCATAGTGCTGCACTAGCTTGCAGCAGTGATTGTAGAGCTAAATCAGCTCGTGTTTGTGAGCTGCCTTGAATGCTGGGGGGGGAAGGAGCTTTGCAATGTTAAGTAGTGTTTCCTGAACCGCTTTGCTGTGAAAATTGGATTGGAAATACAGGGGACTGGGCTATTTGGTGAAATTTCTAGGAGTCCGGTGGCACCTTAAAGACTAACAGATTTATTTGGACATAAGCTGTGTGGGTAAAAAACCCACTTCTTCAGATGCAGATTTCTGCTTCCTACCCTAGCAGGAAATGCTGAGGCATCCAGGTGGGGTTATTTTAAGGCTGGAGATATCCATGGCACGTGTTGCCCGGGAATGCTCTTTTAGAGTGGCTTCTTTTCACCATACAGGGCATGTGGGTGCTACTCACTCATAGAAGAGGGCAGCTTGACGCTTTGTCTCACAGAGTATGAAATGGGGTGGGGTTCCTAGATAGAGTCTATAACCAGGACTTTCCCTGGGCAGCACTTGTACCTGCTGTGAGCTGATAAGTGTAGACTAATCCCATTACCCACTGCAGACAAAGGCTCCCCCCCCCCCCCCCCAAGCAGCAGCTGTATTGTTCGGTCTCCAAGTGCAGGCATGGTGTGTATAAGGGAAATTCAAACTTCATGGGCAAAATTCAGCCTGCTTGTAGCTCCATTGACTTAAGGGGCTCATTTATGTCAGATGTGTTTTTAACCTGATTCCTCCATGTAGAGCCCCCAGACATGTAAAGCTTGATCTAGCTGGTGATGGGGGAGGAGGAGAGGGAAACGGGAAGTATCTGTCATGTATAGCACCTTCATGAGTGGCTACAGACATGAATGACTCAAGCCCCCACAATTGTCCATGGGAGGCTTGTGTTATCCCCATTTTACAAACGAGCAAGGGAGTGAGGTACAGGGACTAAATGGCTTTGCCTAGTCTTGTTCTTCAGCTACTAAGGGCTTGTCTACTCTTCAAATGCTACATTGAAGAAGCTACCTATGTCAGTGGGAGAGGTTCTCCAGTCGGCATAGGTACTCCACCTCCCTGAGAGGCAGTGGCTAGGTCAAATTCTAGTGCTATCTATACTGGGGTGTGTGGGGGGTGGGTGAGGTTGGTTTAACTGCATCACTCAGAAGTGTGGGTTTTTCACACCCCTGAGTGATATAGTTATACTGACCTAATTTCGTAGTGTAGACCAGGCCTTAGTCTGTGCTTTCATTCCTAAACAGGGTGGAATACATTGATCCAACACCTTCTCTGAGGATGATGATGATGATGATGATTGATGATATCTAGCTCTTATCCATGGATCTCAGAGGGCTTTGCAAAGAAAGTAAACATCATTATCCCTGAAATACAGATGGGGAAACTGAGGCACACAGTGATAACGAGACTTGTGCAAGATCACCCAGAAAGCCCGTGGCGCAGTTGCGAATCTCCAGACTTAAAGCCCAGGGCTTTGGTCACTAGGCAGCACTGATGTTTGGGCTGAATTTTGAGAGAGAGATTTTGGCTGTCTCGCTTAGTTTTTGGATGTAATAAAAAATATGCTAAAAGAATGTTTAGGTTGCAAAGTCAATCTCTGAAAAGTCACATACCAGAATAAAAGTTGTCTGTGCGGCCTTAATTTGACCCCGTTGTGTGTATGCATTGTGATCGGTTTTAATTACATGATTGCACACTGTTTTTCTGCTCCACAGGTCCTTTGCCTCCTTCACTGAACAGGATGGACAGTGCTCACTGACTGGGTAGCTATTTATATTTCTTTTTATCCTCCTCATTCACTGTGTGGCCCTATGCATTATTTACTGTCTACCATCCAAACCCTGCCTTGAGTACAGAATTATTAATTTCCTCATGGACTTTTCCATGGTGCTCTCCTTAATGAATTGAAGCCAGTTCAATGTTTGTACGGAACTATCTTCAATAATACCCTTTGAGAGGGAAAGTGGTGTGTTATCTGCATTTTAAAGATGGGTGCTGAGACCCAGAGATTGAAGCCAAAATTGTCAATTGTTATCTAATCTTGGGTGTCCAGTGTGAGAAGCGAGTCCTTATCATTTTATAGCACATCAGAGCAGAGCTCCTGTCTACCACAGGTCTGAGTGCTCAGCACGTCTGCAGCTCAGACCACAGGCATCTCACATTGTGCCCCCAGCAGACGAGGACCACGCGGTGGCCTGTGAAAACTTTGGTTCATGTTACTTGCGCAGCATCACACAGGATTTTTCCTTTAGCCAAGAGACCGTCCTTTCTCTCCCCCCACCCCCGTTTTATTCATTACGCACCTTCCAACTTCTGCAACAAATTAGACAAGGGGCCTGTAGACAATATTTTCCTTCACTGCACAACCTTGGTTCATCCCCAGGGCGAGTCCATCCTGTGCACTGAATGAGGCAGGTGTCATCTGGAAAAATTGTCTGTGATTGTGTAATTAAAGACTGTCATAATGGACAGCCTCACTTCTGATCTCTCCTAGCTTTTGAGGACTTGACTTTTGCAAGCCTGATTGTGTTCTTTGAATGTAGATTTTTGAATGTAACATAAGTATATAGATTTTCTTGTAAGAACGGTTATCAATGGCATACGTCAACTCTTCTCACCTGGCCCTCAGCTGAGCCATCATGAATGGCCCGATCTCTCAAAGATGTTAATGCAGAGTTGGATCTGGAGGACAGATCTGAAGGTGGCTTTGCGGAACGGCTCAGGGCGGCTGTTCCGGGAATGAGGGTCGGTGTGGGAGAGCACGTGAGAAGCGATGAAACTGGCATCCGGAGGAGAAGAGAGGCAGAGCTGTGTAAGGTGTTGCAGGCCAGGAGCCTGAGGCAGTGGAATGGAGGAAGTCGGGAGGTGTTAGGGGTGGGGATGATGTGGCTGGAGCCAGGGCAAGGGAGGAGATTTAAAAAAAAAAAATAGGCAGCTGCTAATAAGGCACAGTTACAATAAAACATTTAACATACTATATCATACATGACTTATTCAGGATCAGGTTAATATTCAAAGAATCCAAGTAAGGTTCTGGCTTGCTGGCTGGGGAGCCCTCCCCTTCTGCATATGCTAAAAAGGGTAACCAAACTTCTAACTATTTATCATCTTTTTGGCGCTTCTCTTGCGTGTACTCACTTGGTGTGAAAGCTTCTCCATCACAAGGACAGTCCATATTTTACTATACCACAAGTTCAAGTGTTGGGGAAAAGAGTGTTTCCATATGGGGAATGGAGATGCAGAGAGATAAAGTGACTTGCCCAAGGTTGCACATGAAGTCAGGGGCAGAGCTGGATGTTTGAGTCCAAATCTCCTGAGTCCCAGTCTAGTGCCTTGACCCCAGAGTCCTCCTTCTCACCCCTCCCTGTAGCATCTCTGAAGAGATTGAAGTTTACAGAGTGTGTGTTACTTAAACTTCAGGTCAGGTCAAAATCCTTTTTGCTATAACAGCAACTGCCACAGTTGGTGGAAAAACTTTTAACATTTGCTGCTGCTACAGAATTGCTCTTGGGTTGGGGACTTATCCCACGATAAATTTGTTTGTTTGCTTTTTAAAGTTTTTTGCCTAAGTGAATTGACTAGAATACAAAAACAACCCAACCAAAGACTGCTCTACTTGTAAATGTAAAGAATGCGTTAACATTTAAGGCACAGTATGAACCCCACAATTAATGGCTTTTTCAATAAAGAAAAAAAAAATTTAAATGACAAAATCCACAGCTTTGTGACAGCTGAAGTTCAGAGAGGAGTCTGTAGTCTCTGCAGTAGCAGTGCCAAGTTCACTCCCTCCCCATTCCGCCCACCTCCTTTCCTGACTTTCTTTTCTCAGTTTAAAACTGTCATTTTTGTCATGTTCTTTTGCTAAACGCAAAGTTTTTCATCATATGAAATAAACTTTTAAAAGTTTAACATGTAAACCAGGACATGGGGATTGGAGAACTGTCCTGGATTTTAGGGGAATAGTGATAACTGACTGAAATTTTTTTTTTTTTTCCTTCAGTGAAACGGGTTTGTAGGTAGCCATTCTTTGTTAGGTGTCATGGGCAAGCACGTTTGTCATCCAGAAGCACTTTTTCCCACTTTGAGGAATTATTTCCTCCATACAATGGGCTTCAGAAATGATCAACAAGATTAACAAAAACATTGCGGGGGTTACATGTTTGGCGATATTTTGTAGCTGTCCCTCCAAAAGCACAGTTACATTTGTTTGGTTTTTGGGTTTTGTTTCTCATTACATTCGAGGGGACCTGAAGAATTATTTGTGTTTTTATATAACACTTTACATTTTACTTTTATACCAGCTGTAATCCGAGATGCTTTACAACATTAAATAACGAGAAATTACTGATGTTACGGTGATTAAAGACCTAATGCAGAGGGCTGGGGAGAAACTAAAAGGCCCAGCTGAAGTAGAAGAGGGAATGATTGAAGAGGGATTCAACGGCTACTTTTGGATGGCCTAGATCAGTGGTTCTCAACCAGGGGTATATATACCCCTGGGGATACATAAAGGTGTGCTGGTTGTCTGGGAATTAGCTCTTTCCAGTCTCCGAGCGCCTCCTGTCAGCTGTTTTAGAGTAGCAGCCGTGTTAGTCTGTATTCGCAAAAAGAAAAGGAGTACTTGTGGCACCTTAGAGACTAACAAATTTATTAGAGCATAAGCTTTCGTGAGCTACAGCTCACTTCATCGGATCCTGTCAGCTGGTGTCTCTACTGCCTCAGGTCCCCGTGTCGCTCCCAGACCCTGCTGCTCTTTACCTTGAGGTTCTGCCCCCAGCAGTACCCCATGCTCTGGGTCTCCCCTCCTAGGGGAACCCCCAAACCCTATGCCCACCTTGCCTCAGTGGCTACTGCCAGTCATCATCTAGCCCCCTTTCTCTGGGGCAAACTGCAATCTGTCATGGCCACTCATCATCGGCAACGGGGTTGGACCAGCTGCCACTGCCTATCCCCAAATTACACCTCTTCACCCCGGTGCCTCTTTAGGCCTTAAACAAGGCTTCAGCCTGTGGAGTTGCCAGGCTGGAGTTCCCCAGCTTTCCCCAGCCCTGCTCTGCATCAGGTACCCTCCATTCCCAGGCAGCCAGGCCCTTCTCCCTCCAAGGCTAGCGAGAGAGACTCAGCTCCTCCCTTAGCGCTTTTATCAGGGCTGCTGTGGCCACTTCCCCAGTCACCCTCCCCTTTCTCCCAGGAGCGGAGTACAGCCCCTCAACACAGAGGTACATCAACTCATCTAGATATTTGCCTAGTTTTACAATAGGCGACATAAAAAGCATTAATGTAGTCGGTACAAACTAAAATTTCATACGGACAATGACTTGTATATGCCATACACTGAATGTAAGTACAATATTTATATGCCAATTGATTTATTTTATAGTTATTTATGAGCTAGGAGTTTCCACGTTTCATCTGTTAGCCGGAGCCATCGAGAGGTATTTGACTATGATTAAAAGGAGGCCTTATGGTGCCAATAAAAAGTACAGGGTTTTCCTTTGTATTGGTTTATCTCAGTTTCCCTGAGTACCTTATCAGTCTTCAGCTGGAACTGTACTAACAATTTACCAGACTGCTCAACAGCGTTGCCTCTTTATTCCAAGAAATATGTTGCATTTTTCATCAGTATCTTTATAATCATTGTGGTGACAACTGTTATCATGTATGCATATATTTACTGGTAAAGTCCTGTCGCCATAATGTCCCTAAGCATAATAATTCAAAAAGAAAAGGAGGACTTGTGGCACCTTAGAGACTAACACATTTATTTGAGCATAAGCTTTCATGAGCTACAGCGCCCTTCATCGGATGCGTACAATGGAAAATACAGTGGGGGAGATTTTATATGCACAGAGAACATGAAACAATGGGTGTTACCATACAGACTGTAACGAGTGATCAGGTAAGGTGAGCTATTACCAGCAGGAGAGTGGGGGGGTCCGGGGGGGAGAACCTTTGTACTGATGATCAAGGTGGGCCATTTTCAGCAGTTGACAAGAACAATAGGGAGGGAAATAAATAAGGGGAAATAGTTTTACTTTATGTAATGACACATCCACTCCAGTCTTTATTCAAGCCTAAATTAATTGTATCCAGTTTGCAAATTAATTCCAATTCAGCAATCTCTCCTTGGAGTCTGTTTTTGAATTTTTTTTGTTCTTGTCAACTGCTGGAAATGGCCCACCTTGATTTTCACTACAAAAGGTTTCCCCTCCCTCCCCCTCTCTCTTGCTGGTAATTGCTCACCTTTCCTGATCACTCTTGTTACAGTCTGTATGGTAACACTCATTGTTTCATGTTCTCTGTGTATATAAAATCTCCCCACTGTATTTTCCACTGTATGCATCAGAAAGCTTATGCTCAAATAAATATGTTAGTCTCTAAGGTGCCACGAGTCGTCCTTTTCTTTTTGTGGATACAGACTAACATGGCTGCTACTCTGAAACCCATAATAACTCAGATATCTGTGGCATTGCTTAGGACATTTGTGATTGTAGTCAGCTTATTCATTACCTGTTGGTCTCCGGTGTTGTTCCGTTGCTCCTAGATGTAGCCTGCAAAGTAAGATAACATGCCATTTATACAAGCCCGACTGGTTTATCGCCTCGGTGGCTATTAATTCTACACTGAGTCTGAGCAAGGCAATGTGGTAGGTTTTCTTTTGCCTTATTTGTGGCTGTCTAGTGAAGACAAACAAGCATGGCCAGATTTTTGCCTATTCAGCCCACTGCAGATTACAGTTGAAGTAAATCTACAGCTTTTTAGGATCCAATTACAAAGTTTTTCAATCATAGGGAAAAACTTTAAGCAGGTTTTTGAAACTTTGAGTACCTATTTGTCACATAACTAGTTTCGGTTTGGGCTTTAATTTTGTAAGAGAACTGACTCGGGGAAGTATAAGGCACAAAAATAATACAAAACTTAAGGCTGCACAGCCCCTATCTTCCTACGTCCTTAAACAGAAGTTCCTCGTTGCTTAGGGAGGGAGACCAACAGACCTTTGAAGTGTTAGCCCTGAACTATGGGCACAGCCACTGTATAAAAGAGGATGAGCCTGTGATTAAGAATGGAAGAGCCTAAAAGCTGCCTGAACAAGAGTCTCCTGATTAACCAGCATGAGAACAAAGGAGGCCTTTTTGCTTTGAATGGGACGACTGACCCTGTTGATTGCGTTGCTTGCAAAGAATCGCACCAGTGTTTTCTGCCTTCCAGATGTCCCCAGCTCTGCACGTTTCATAGGCAGCCAATGGCTCTGGTGTGATGGGCTGGTTCTGTGCGATGCCCAGAAAGGACTGAAGATCTGATGTATGCATTTCCCATGTATGTGCCTTTAATTGAATGGGTTTGTTCCAAATTCACTAGTGTTCCACCGGCTTTCTCCCGAGCCCTTAATTACAGTGTTTACTAATGACCTATTGGCTAAAGAAAATGGCTCTTGTGAGGCTTTTGATCATGCCTCTCTTTTTTTCTTTTTTTTTTTTTGGTCATGCATTACAGCTTGTGGGCAGGAACTTTTAAATGCTAATGATTCAGCTACTCCATGGGAGTCGATGTAACTAGAATTAACCTTCTGTGGCATTAAAGTGTGCTCCCCATTCCTGTTAAAATTGCTCCCCCAGCCACCAGTGCCATCCCTGCAATCTGCTCTGAAATTCTCCATGCAGCATTGCAAGGCATTCATGCTCTGCTGTCCTTAACTCTTGTTCCATCTCTCCCCTCATTCTCATTTGGGACAACCAGGTCCCTCTTACAGACATCCAGAGAGGTTTTTTAAGTAGCCAGCATTCGTTTTTAGATCAGTTGCAACCTCAGACCTTCCCATCTGGCTCCAGAATGCCGATTGAGGAGGGAGGGTGTTTTTGGTCGGTGCTCTATCCTTCGTGGGAGTTGTGTAAAATACTTTTAAAGAGCTGCCGAGTTCTGATAAATTTTGCAAACGGCAATGGGTCATGGAAAGCCCACTGAACTGTTACTTTTTTACTTTTCCCCAGCATGGTTGATTTTCCAAGATGTTTGTGCATGAAGCGGACACTATCTCCTCTCCTTCATAGTCATTTCTCTCCTGCCTGAATCGTGCAGTGAGAGACATCCTATTTCATCTCCCTGGAGGTCATTGGGGTCTCCACTCTTCCTGGAGGCATCAGCCAAGGTCGAGGGGGAAAACCTGTCTGGGTAAAATCAGAACCAGCCGGAGCATTTATCAGAGCTGGAATTAATTCCATGGCTCAAGAGTGGAGTTTAGGACTCAACAAGGATCTTTATTCATCTCAGCTGCTATTTAATGTGATCTGATCTCCTATGTATCTAATGCCTCCATTACCATCATGTCTATCCAGGCATGAAGGTAATCAGAATGATGTGACTCTTATACCTCATGACATGCTAGGGCTGGAGAGCTCTTTGTCAGACCAGGGGCAAAAGCTTTCAGTATCAGCCAACATTTCCCAAGCACTGGGATCTGATACTTTCAAAAACAAAAAAAACCCTACTCTGATACTTTCAAAAAACAAAAAAAGAAAAAGGAAAAAAAAAAGTCCCTGTCCTGGGTTGAAGTATTTTGCCATTTGTTCCAGCCAGGTGTTGAAAATCTCGCTCATCATGTCCTCTTAAAAGAACTCCATCTTTCAAACTGTCACTGCTCAGCAGTTCTGCGGAGGTCTCTTTCCATAACGACAGTCTTTTTGAAGATATTTTTATGCTAGAAAGGGTTGTGAATGAAGTTGTGTGAGGCCATAACCTTCCTGTGACTTGCATGCTGATCAGCAGCTGAGGAGCTGGTGGGTTTTGCTGAATCCATAGCTGCTGATTTGTGCTCTGAGGAAGGGCAGCAGGAACTGGCCTGACCGTTGGTCTCTAATCAATAACACAAGAACGGCCAGACTGGGCCAGACCAATGGTCCATCTAGCCCAGGATCCTGTCTTCTGACAGTGGCCAATGCCAGGTGCTTTAGGGAATGAACAGAACAGGTAATAATCAAGTGATCCATCCTCTGTAGATATTGCATCTTCTAGTAGCAATGTGGCCTCTGATGTTTTATCATCTGAATGTAACCAACACAACCCTGCTCCCACTGCCATCTCTGGAAGTTTTGCCGTTGACTTCTCTGGAAGTAGCAATTAGCCTTTGATCTTGGTTGATTGGGTGGATTTCATGACTGTGGTCGGGAGATAGGGAATGCTGATGTCTGTCTCTCTTACTTCCCAAGGTCGAAGGGTGTCCAGGCGCCAACCTCCTCAAGAGGACTCCGGCTGATCCGGGCGTCTTCCACTGAGTTCCTTTTAAAATAGCACCGCTCCGTCCCTTGCTGTGGGCCCATCTATGTGACAGCCTCAGTCATGTTTGTTAGTGCTCGTCCCCTGACACCTTGGAAAGTAGATGGGACCTGCCAGTGACCCTTGTCAAAGAGAGGAATAGGCCATCGAGCAGGCAGGCCTCCTGGGTGTGCAAGGGGAGAGTAGGGAGCCCCCCACCCCACGCAGCACCAGAGCTGCCCTCCTGTGGGAAGGGCTATCCTAGGCCTCACGTGGAAAAAGAACAAACCCACCCTCCTTCCCCTAGCATCCACCCCCTGGGTGCACGGCAGTGTTCTACATGGCTGTGTGCAGAGCAGCTGGAGCCATTGGCTGGGAGAGATGCCCTCACTGTCCTGACCCACAGGTTTTGAAGCTGGGTCTGCAGGAACAGCCATGCTCCAGCCCTCCACCTGGCAGCCTGCTGACGCTTGCTTACCTAGGACCCATGAAGCCCAGTTTGAGGCTCTGCCCCTGCAGTTCTATTGGTGGAGTCCCGGACCAGCTGATCCGCTGCTGGCTTAAGTTGGGCTAGCCATCAGCACAGGAACTGGTCTGAACAACTTTGCGCCTTGTGCTTTCTGCTCCCACTGCTTGAATTCCTGGCATTCTGACCCGGCCTGACTCCTGGCATTGGCTTGGTGGTTCTGACCTCCAGTTTGTCTCCAGATCCTGCTATCCTGACCCAGCTGACTCCTGTCTTGTGACTGAGGACTCTGGCTCTGACTACTGGGTCTGGCTGTCCACCACCCAGCTGTGACACTTGCTGCATTGCAGAATTGTGACTAAGTGGGAGGCTTTGATCATGACACACCTGGATGTGTGGGGATTTCATAGATTCCAAGGCCATCGGTATCATCTGGTCAGACCTCCTCAATAACTAGGGCCCAACCACATTCACGGCCCATTTTGATCAATTTCACAGTCACAGGATTTTTAAAATCTCAAATTTCCTGGTTTCCAATATTTAAATCTGAAATTTCATGGTGTTGTAACCATGGGAATCCCAGCCCAAAAGGAGGTCGTGGTGGGGTTGCAAGGCTATTGTAGGGTGGTTGCAGTATTGCCATCCTCACTTCTGTGCTGCTGCTGGCGGCAGCACTGCCTTCAAAGCTGGGCACCTGGCCAGCAGCTGCCACTCTCCACCTGTCCAGCTCTGAAGCAGTGTAGAAGTAAGGGTGGCAATACTGCTACTCCCTTACAATATCCAGATTTCCCGGGAAACACCAGATTTCATGGTCCGTGCTGTGTTTTTCACAACTGTGAGTTTGGTAGGGCTCTCTGTATCATAGAGGACTCCCCTGAATTCATACCTGTTGAACTAGAGCAGGTCTCTTTGAAAAACATCTAATCTTGATTTATCAGTTACCAGTGATGAAGAATCCATCCCAACCCTGGATAAGTTGTTCCAAGGGGATGGCTGCATCATGGCCCAGCCATGTCAGATTCCTTTTGCCGTACGGTAGCGTGAGGTCATCAGTAAACGAGAGGACTCGTTGCTCAATGAGCCAGATTAGCTGGAGAGTGTGGGCGGGGTGGAGCCTGGTGCAAATGTGTCTTGGTGCTGTGTCCTGCTTTTCACGGTGCTCTTTCTGGCTTCCCTCGATCCTGTAGCCTTTTCCCTTCTCTCTGGTATGAAAGATCTTGGTGAACAAGGTGTTAAAGAGCCTGGCGCATCTCCTGGCATGTCACCTTGAACCCAGGGTCTAACTTGGGTAGGAGGCAGTGCATAATTTGTAATGAAGGAGGTGCTGGGGCTCAAGCAATTTTTTTACATTCATAACTGATGCAGCAAGCCCAGAGGTGCCTGACAAGCCTTGGCACAAATTAAACACTGGTAGGAGGCAGACGTGGTGTGTCTGTCAGCCCCAGCTCTGAGGGGGCGCCCTGCAGCAGACCAGGCTGTGCTGGCTCTGCCCTTGAGAGCTCTGCCTTTTGGCAGGCAGCTGAGTGAAGCCCAGCGGGGGAGCCCCACTTCTTGCTCAGCTCGCAGACAGATTCTGTGGGAGAGGTTTGCTCTTTTGGCGGCATATTGTAGCTTGCCAGCTCTCTGAGGGCTGTGACGGGCAGGCTGTGCGATCCAAGCCACCGCGTGGCAGGGCTCAGTGGTGATTCTCCCCCTGAAGCAGCACAGGGAGGGCCGAGTGCTGGGCTTGGCAGCGTCTGAGCAGAAAGCCGCAGCCCGTTTCCTCAGGGTTTGATGTGGGTCCTGTCAGCCTTGAAGCAAAATTGTAGCTCAGTGCTATCAACATCTCAGAGGGGGTGGGGGTCTTAACGCAGTTGGCGGGGCAGAGAGGAGGAGAGTGAAGTGAATAATGGATTTTTCAGTCCGCTGGCCAATCTGAGAAAATGAAGAAGAAAAATTTGGAGGGTTGGGGGAGGGGAGGGTGTGAATGAAACATTTCATTTGGATTTCAAGTGTGTTTCACTTTTTTCAAAAACCATCTTTTGATAAAATTGCCAAACAAATAGTGGATTCAGGAACTCCAAACCTTACGGTTTGAAAATGTCGCAACAAAACGTTGTGACTTTTTTGGGGAATTTTTGTCCTTTTCTGACCATGTGCAATTTAGTGAAACTGGCACGAATTCGCGAAAGGGTTTGGGGTCACTGAATGTGCATTTTTGGGGGAGGAGGGATCAAGAAAAGAAGGTTTTGGATGAAAAATTTCGCTCGGCTGTAGCGGCATCTCGCATCTCTCTCCTCCTCTTCCCTTCTGTTGAGGTGTTTGTCATTCACTGGCTCTGGAGCTGCCTTTACCCATCTATCCGGCTTCCCCTGGATGGGACATGGAGAACCGGGGATGGTAAAAGATTGGCCTACTCAGGACGTTTGCTGTGCAGAGGAGACTGTGTGTGGTGGTGAGCGTACACACCCCTTGGAAGGAGCTCCTGTGGGCTCGAAGCATTTGGGATGGCAGAGGAATCCGTCTCTTGGAAACGCTCTGGTCAGATTGGGAGGAATCCAATGGCTTCTACCTATTGAGCATATGCCCCCTCTTGTGTTAATTATTTTGCAGCTGCTGAATGCACTGGGCGCATCTGGGAAATGCCTGGGCAGCCCGCATGCCATGCGACGTACCTGGCACATCCAGATGTTTTTAACTGGAATGGTCTTTTAGCAGAACACCAGAGTTGTCTATGTGGAGATGATGAGGGGATGGAGGCAGGGTCAGTTCTAGGGTCCCATTATTGTGAGGCAAGTGGGTATTTTGGGGCCTTGGATGTTGCTATTTAAAAAACTAACAATCTTCCAGCAGTCCAGCAGCTAGTAGGATCCCTGGCAAATGTTGAGTTTTGAGTTTAAAAAGGCAAAATTTGGTTACTGAGCCAGGACCATGTCATTGTCACTTCCATTGCTTAACATTGGATAACTTGGCACATATTTGGCCCTTTCGAACAATAATTTGGAGCCCTTGAAAATCATCTGAATGAATGTCCCCTTAGCCCCGGTAGCACCCAGTCTGGATGGAGATGTGTGGGGCACCATGCATGGTCTACTTCCTTAATGAAATGCTTTATCTCATTCAGGCTTTCCAAGAAGTTCCTATTGGTCTTTCAGAGAGTTGTGTGTGAATTTATTTTCCAGGCCTTTTATCGGTCTCTAATGTAATTATCCTCTCAGCTTGTGGGTTTCTTTAGATTGCTGTATGATGCCAGGGCTATTATACTTCTAATGTCTCCCATATGGCAGGAGGGAAAAAACATAGCAATTCCATAGCACCTTTTTATTAGAGGATCTCAAAGCACTCTGCAAATCTGTAATTAAAGCTCTCAACACTCCCCAGGTGGTAGATGTGTGGTGTTCCCATTTTAATTGGTGGGAAAACCCAGGCACAGAGGTTGAGTTTCTTGCCTTGCAGAAGCTAAAGTGCCCCTGCTGGCTCTTCTAGTTAAACGGGTTCATAGCCAGGGCAATGAGTAGGGGCTGAGAAACGCTTGCATGATAAAGAACTGAGCAGCATTGCTTCAGTGATGGGGATGCATTCCAGGGTGGATGGCTGTGGCTCTCTGAGGAGGGGAGGGGAATTCCTGTTTGGAGCGAGGGAGGGGCTGGTCCTTCCAGTGTTTGGGCAGTGGGGCACGGCTAGGTACAGTGAGAGGAGCTGGGAAGCAGGTTAGTGAGATGGGGGAAGTTATTCATTCTCCGTCTCATGCACTTACTGGTGCTAGTGGAGTGGGGTTCCAGCTTTCCAGTGTGGTGACTCGTCCTTGGACCAGGCCTTCTGCTGCTTGGCTCTGGGAATGCATATACAGGTAAGCTGTGCAAGTCCACAGCATGAGCATCAGAGCCTTCTACTGCTGCTCACTGGCAATGTTACTTGTTAGCCATAGGGGCCTATTTTTTGGCGTAATAACACCCTATTTGCGAGTTCCAACTCTCATTCCCTGATGGCTCATTCTCAGGTCGTCAGCAAGGATTGAACTCTGGTCCTTTGGCAGGAAAATCATGCTGGCACTTGAGCAAAAAGAGTAACTCCATTAGCTGGTAGCTGTAGCAGGCTCTGACTATATGGTGTGGATCACCAGCCGGAGGAAGACATGGCTTACTTACCATGGCACACTTGAACATGCTGTTGGCCTGCTCAAAAATATTCTTCTGGGCAGGTGATGAGCAATAACCATGATGTTCCCTCTTCTTCCCCTCCCCCAAATTTCAAATGCCTCCCGCTGCACCCTGGGCTACGCTCTCCATGTGCTCAGTGAGTGCATTCAGGTACAGAGTACATGGGCTTCTGTAACGCTGACAGACCCTGGTCGTCAGCGGGTGGGCTCGAACCTGGGGCCTCTGGAGCTTAGTGCAATCTCTCTCTCTGGCTCATCTGGGTGCAACTAGATGGACAGAACACCATAGCCAGGAGGTGTGTGGGTTACACTTCCAGCATAGTGTCCTCAATGCATGTTTGTTTTCGAGTGCTCCTGCTTTCCCTCCTTGCATAATAATTAAGAGCATTTGCCTTGAAACAGAGAAAAGAAACTAATCCATTCCTCAGTCCATCTCTGCCTTTGTGGGTAAGCGCATGTACCTTTGGTGCACGGGCCTGGGGCTTATATCAGGCTAAGGTGTGACATTTACAGGGAGACCCCTGTTAAAATACAGTAGCATATCACTCTTCTGTAGCAAGTCCTGGATTGTTACTAGTGTTGTAAGGGCAGCAGTGGCCCTAAATAATTGCAGTTTCTAGCACTGCAGCCAATCTCTACTCTATATGCTATAAAACAGCCTCTCTTCCTGAAAGCCCAGATCCCAAAATCCTGCCTTAACAAGGACGATGCAAGCTCTGCTTTTTAGTGAAATGCTTTATCCCATTCAGATTTTCTTCCAGGAACTTCCTGTTGGTCTTTCAGAGAGTTGCTACTTGTATATTATTTTCCAGGCTTTTGATCTGTCTCTAATGTTAATTTCCTCTCAGCTTGTTCAATTGTATTTTTATTTTATTTTTAGTCTGATCCTAATGTCTCCCATATGGCAAACTTGTGCATTCGGATGGAAAAACTGTATTGCACTTCCAGAGCACCCTTTTATTACAGGATCTCAAAGCACGTTGTAAATCTGTAATTAAATCTCTCAATGCTCTCCAGCTGGCAGATGAATGGTGTTTCTATTCTAATTGGTGGGGAAACTGAGGCACTGTGGTTGAGTTGCTGACCCAAGGCTGCAGTGAGGCAGGAATAGACCCAGAGAGACCTGCTCATTTGTCGGTTCAAACATTAGACGCTGCTGCCCGGAGAGAAGGACATCAGGTTTCAATCACTTGATCGCTGCAACTTTCATTTTTGGATAGAATTCTCTGACAGTGTGGTGGAGTTCTAATTTGTTTAAATCAAAGGCAGGGGGAACCCTTTGGAATCTAAAGGACCATCATTTCCTGTCTAGATTAGAACAATGGCAATATGGGTTGAATTTTAAGCCTACAGTATATCCTGCTGGTAGAGCCCATTTATGAGTGTGACATTGCTGATGACTGGCAGCAGTGTTCATTCTTTGTTTCTTTCTCTGATGTATGCACTGCCATGTACTGTCTCCCCCTTGCTCCTTCTGGTAGTTTGCAACTACCCAGAGTTGAATTGCTGACTGAACAATGCTTGCTTTCAGTAATTAGGAAAAACTCTAGAGGGGCTTTTGGGTTAAATTTATCTCCGTATCTAGGGCTCAGTCCTGGAAATCCTTATTCAAGTGGGCACCGATTCAGCAAGGCACTTAAGTTAAAATAACAAGGAGTTCTTGTGGCATCTTAGACGAACAAATTTATCTGGGCATAAGCTTTTGTGGGTAAGAACCCATTTCATCAGATGCATGGCGTGAAAATACAGAAGCAGATATAAATACATGAAAGGATGGGGATTGCTTTGCCAAATGTGAGGTCAGTCTAAGGAAATAAATCAATTAACAGCAGGATAGCAAGGGAGGAAAAATAACTTTTGAAGTGGTGAGAGTGGCCCATTACAGACAGTTGACAAGAAGGTGTGGTCACTCGATCACAGACCTAAGAGTAGCTCACGAAAGCTTATGCTCTAATAAATTTGTTAGTCTCTAAGGTGCCACGGGTACTCCTTTTCTTTTTCTGATATTCTTGTTAACTGCTGGAATTAGCCTACCTTGCTTGTCACCATGAAAGGTTTTCCTCCTTCCCCCCCCCCCCCCCCCCCCCCCCCGCTGCTGGTGATGGCTTATCTTAAGTGATCACTCTCCTTACAGTGTGTATGATAAACCCATTGTTTCATGTTCTCTGTGTGAGTGTATATAAATCTCTCCTCTGTTTTTTCCACCAAATGCATCCGATGAAGTGAGCTGTAGCTCACGAAAGCTTATGCTCTAATAAATTTGTTAGTCTCTAAGGTGCCACAAGTACTCCTTTTCTTTTTGCGAATACAGACTAACACGGCTGCTACTCTGAAAGAAGGTGTGAGTAACAGTAGGGAGAAATTAGTATTGGGGAAATTAAGTTTAGGTTTTGTAATGACCCAACCACTCCCAGTCTTTATTCAGGCCTAATCTGATGGTGTCCAGTTTGCGAATTAATTCCAGTTCTGCAGCTTCACGTTGGAGTCTGTTTTTGAAGGTTTTTTTTGTTGAAGAATTGCCACTTTTAGGTCAGTTGTTGAGTGACCAGAGAGACTGAAATGTTCTTCTACTGGTTTTTGAAAGTTATGAATCCTGATGTCAGATTTGTGTCCATTTGTTCTTTTGCGTAGAGACTGTCTGGTTTGGCTAATGTACATGGCAGAGGAGCATTACTGGCACAGGATGGCATATATCACATTGGTAGATGTGCAGGTGAACGAGCCTCTGATAATGTGGCTGATGTGATTAGGCCCATATGATGGTGTCCCTTGAATAGACATGTGGACAGAGTTGGCACCAGGGTTTGTAGCAGGGTTTGGTTCCTGGGTTGGTGTTTTTGTTGTGTGGTGTGTAGTTGCTGGTGAGTATTTGCGTCACGTTGGGGGGCTATAAGCGAGGACTGACCTGTCTCCCAAAGTTTAAAATGTAAGCTTCTGCTTAAATTCCATTAATTGTGATCAATGCTTAAGTGCTGGTTTGAATGAGAGCCATGGGTAATCGCGCTGATTAGCTACATGAGGAATGCTCATGTACATGAGTAAGAGTTTCCTTAGATTTTTAATTTGTTGACCAATCCCTCTGTTTTACTCCAGCTCAGACAACTAGAACTGTATCTCTGAATCGTTTGTGTTCTTCTCCTTTAAAGTTCCAGTGAAGCATTCCCCTGCAGTGCTTGCAACTCAAACTTTGCAGGGCCATGCTAGTGTAGGAAAACTACAATGTGAAACTGACTTGAACAATAAAAAAGGGAGCAGAAGGAAAGCCAACTAGCCTACTTGTCATGTTCATGCAAAAAGTAAATGACAGAGACAGAAAAATAAACGAGACCTAGAAATTCTTTTGGTTTTCACACTCCTTAGGGTGATATTAACAGATCTTTTGAAATGTTTTTAAACGGTCCTAGAGTGATCACAGAAAAGAAAAATAAAAAGGATTAATGGTCTAATTTTCATAGTGCATAGAAGCCCTATTATAGACCAGGACCCCATTATCCTGGGCGCTGTGCAAACACAAAACAAAAAGATAGCCCCTTCTTTCTCCAAGGATTTTACAGTCTAAGTCACTGTGAGACCTTGGGCAAGTCCCTTGACTTTCCTACAAGTCAGTTTCCCCATCTGTAAATATAGAGAACTACTCCAGAGGGGTGTTGAGGCTTAATTATCTGGAGTGTTGCGTGTGAACCCCTAAACAAGTCTCCCTCCTACTGGTCTGTAGCATCCTCTAGCCTGCGTTTGGTTCTGGTTTCCGTCTGCATGTGGTTGGTGGCGTGGGAGTGATGGTCTGTGTTGCCTGGTGTTCCCCTGAGTGGTCTGTGTCATGCTGAGCTGCAGTCTGAGCTGTTGAAAATTCAAATAAAGAGTCCAGTAAATATTGTTTGACTCAAATAGCTTTTGTTATCGCCTGTTCAGAGACTCCTGGTGAGAAACCCACTAGTACCGGCTGAGCTGTGGTACTTCTGCTGGCTTTTTGTCAATGGCGCGTGGCCTCCTGCATTGTAAACGTTAACCCACGAATGGCAGATGCTGGCCCCCTCTTGCTTGGTATGAAGCTTGCTCCCGTGCGTGGACTCTAGGAGTGCAGAGACCCAGCTGCAAGGGATCTCTCTTTAGAGATAGCTTTTGTCCCCTCTATTAATAAGTCACTGATCTCTGAAGGTGAAGTGTTTCTGTGCTGCCGTTTATCCCCTCATGCCGGTTTGTTTGTAGGACCACATGTGGGCTTTGGCAGTGCCGAGGGCTCGGACGGGAGGCCACTACTGTTGCAGTTCTTAGGCTCACTAGTAAGGGCTGACTCTCTGGAAAAGATCCTGGAAGTGTTTTTGTGGGTCTCTTGGAGGATGTGCATAGCTACACATAGAAACCTGGGGAAACGAGAGGTCAACATTTGGCTCTTCTGATCGTTCTAGTAACTTCTGCCTGCTCCCTGGGAGCCCTGCTCTCGTGACTGGGTACATTAGAGGGTGGTGAATGAACCGGAAGTGATACCTTGAGAGGGCAACATACAGCTGTATGTAACGTCTGGTCACCAAACCACGGCCAGTGTCCTAGGGCCACTTCCTCTCACCTGTGCATGATCTGTGGTAACTCTCGGAGCAGGGGTGGTAGCCCCATGACATGCCCCTTCCACTGACAAAGGGTGGGAGAGAGAGGTAGTCACATGGCAGGTCAATGGCAGAGCAGGGATAGAACATACATCTCTTTACTCCCAGTCCGGTGCCCTTTCCACTTCCTAGTCAAGTCACGTCCACCTGGCGGCAATGCTGATCCCTGCTAGCTGGGGAGATGCTGTGCTGGACAGGGCAGCTAATCCTCGCAGTGGAAGAACAGTGTTAGCACTGGCAGGGCAGCCCTCTGTGGCTCATACCCTTTTCTGCTATGTACCAGAGCGGAGCTGTGAGAGAGCCCTACATGCAGAAGCTGCTGCTGGAAATGCATTTGCTTGGGGCCCCTGAGCCAGGTCTTAGTCCTCCTCTGTCTCTGTGAGGGCATGTGATATTAACCACAAGCTCTAATCTGCTGAGCTCAGGGAACCGGCTGCCCAGTGCAGCCCAGCTCCTGGAAAGCCGGCAGTGCCGGGTACGCCAGTGGGAACAAAGACTGAATTCTGCGTCTGAGCCAGTCAACAGATGGCAGGAATTAGGAGTGAGACGGTGACAGTTTCTTTGGGTTGGAAATCCCTGCGGTAGCAGCAGCTCAAGCTGCTGGGTAAGGGCGAGTGAAGCCAGTCCAGACGGCAGGAAGAGCATGGAGGGGACTGCAGCTGGGGTGGATGGCCAGAGAAATTCTGCACCTTTGCCCAACCAGCCCATGCTGAGCTAACACCCACCAGCACTGCCCCAGAGAGTCCCGCCCTGCCCTCCACATGGCATCCTTCCCAAGCTCTCACGATGGGGTGGAGCCGGTTGCATTGGACGTAGGTGCCCGGCACTCTGCTGTGCTGTCTGGTCCTGCAGAGTAAAGCCAGCACTGTGCTGCCCAGACAGTCACCTGCGTGCGCTCCCTGCCTCTGGGCTGGATTGAGGTGCTGCCGAGTGGCAGGAATTCACAACCCTCAGACAATCTGGTTGCTCTTGGTGCCCATGCAAGGTGGGAACCGGCTGGGCCTGTGGGATCTCCCATGGTGATCACAGCCTGATGATTCTGTATGCTAGGTCCCACATGCCATATGGAGCAGTTGGGTGTGGGGTAGCCCTGGGCACTGGAACAGGCATAGGGGGAGAGAGGTGTTGGAGGGCCAACGGGAAGTGCGTATACCAGCAAATGAAGCTAGTGGGGCTGCCTGGACTGACTGTGGTGCCGTGTGACTGCTGGGGATGGCCTGGGATCCCGTGTGCAGTAGGAAGCGCTAGCCTCCGGACCACCGAACTCTGCTCGTGTTCCATCTCTGTGGACCCCTGGAGCAGGTTCTGGTGGTTGTGGGCAGTGACAAGGAGTCCGACCCCCTGGGTTCTGTTCCCACTGACCCGATGGGCAGGACGCTCACCTGCCTGCCAGGGAGGCTGTGGTGCTCCAAGCGATGTGGCCCTGAGGAGGAGAGCCCTCCCGGAGTCCCCGGGCGATGCTCTGGAGCTACTCCATACAAAGCCAGTCAGGACTCTGAGGAACCCTCCTCTCCCCAGGGCAAGAAGCTTACACAACGTCGACCTTCCTGGGTCTGACCCCGGAGCATTCAGCATCCCCGTCCACACCGTGCACTTCCCACAGCGAGTCCGCCCAGGCGGGGCTCCTGAGGGAGGCAGAGGGTCCTGTCCCCCAACTCCGCAGTCAGACATGACTCTCAGCCAGCCAGTAAAACAGAAGGTTTCTTAGACCACAGGAACATGGTCTAAAACAGAGCTTGTAGGTACAGAGAATAGGACCCCTCAGTCAAGTCCGTCTTGGGGGGGCAGGGAAGCCAAAGCCCCATCTAAGCCTCCCCCTATTTCCCCAGCCAGCTCCAAACTGAAACTCTCCAGCCCCTCCTCTGGCCTTTCTCTTTTCCGGGCCAGGAGGCCACCCAATCTCTTTGTTCTCCAACACCTTCAGTTGGCATCTTTGCAGAGGAGGGGCCCAGGCCATCAATTGCCAGGAGACAGGGTGTCGGCCATTCTTTGTGCAGACACCATCACACAGGCCCCCAAGGGCTCTACCACAATCACACACCCTTATCCCACCACTGGGATACTTAAGAACTGCATAGGGGAAACTGAGGCACCCACACAGTATTCAGAGAAAACATTAAGAACATTCCCACTTCGTCACAAGCGCGTGGCAGCCTGGCAGCAGAAGTGCTTTGTGCATGGAAGGGGTGCAGCACGGATGGCAGCGATTTCTGCCCCTGGGGCTCCACCCCGTGGGCAGGTTGGGAGCGCTCCAGCAGCGAGAGGGGAGTCTCTGCTGAGATGGCCATTGAGGGGCCGGCTGTGGGGTTCTTTGATATGGGCCATTGTCCACTACCAGTGGGAGTGAGACCACTCGTGCTGGCCAGTCATCAGTCTGGGCAAGGCGGGCTCTAGATCAGTGCTGAACTTGTGCCAGGGAGGGGAAAGGTAACCCGAGTCCCTTCCCTGATGGGAGACTTTCAGTAATGCTCCATTTACACACCAGAATTCTGTCTCCTGCCCCCCCACACCCAAACCTGGCAAACAAGTGAGTGACCCGTCTGTCTTGGCCGGGGTAGGCAGAGAGCTGGTGGTTCTTCTAACCCTGAAGCTCGGGGCCACGGAGGGTCAGGAGGGAATCTCTCTGCCTGCCAGACTCCAATTTTATTTCCTGCCACGCTCTAGTCTCTCACGGTCTGTGCTCCTGTGCTTGTTACATATCCTCTGATTGCTGCTTGAGCCGCCCTCAGCGCTCCCCCTTCGGCAGGAACTTGTGGCTCTCGGAAACGTAGGAGAACTTTTCAGCAAGAGAAGCGCGGGCTGTTTTTCTCTTAACCCTTTGGGGCTGGCCTTTCCTATGGAGGCAGCTGAACTGGGAGCCAGGAGGCCAGGCTATTGACTATGAGTTACTTCCAGTTGTATTGCAGGGTAGCATCCCATTGCGCTAGGCGCTGGACGCAGGGAACGGAAGACAGCCCTGCCCCAAAGAGCTGGGAAGGTGGCTGTGGTAAACGGGGGCAGGGTAGGAGGGACTGGCGGCAGTGCATGGGGCATGCAGGCACCCACTGGGAGCAGATTTACTGAACTGTTGCCTGCTGTGTGAGCTGCGGGGTTCTGCGTTCAGCGGGGTTGCAAGCAGGTGGACCTTCGCTCACTGCCAGGCTGTCGTCCTCTTTCTTAGAGCCCTTCCCCCCCCCCCCGGTCCAGGATTCTTGGTGTCTCTGGCCAGCAGCATGAGGCTGTATTCCCCTCCTCCTGCCCTGCAGCAAGCCAGGGACAGCCAGGTGTGCTGGCTCCCGCTCACAGAACTGCCCTTCCGCTGGGATTCCCAGAGAGGCCTCAGCAATGCGCAGAGGAGCACCTCATGAGCTTCGGCTCTTGCCGTTCCAGATGTTCCCAGCTTCTCCTACTCAGGGTTGTGTAACAATTGAGTCATCTTGAATCCTTCCCTTCTGGAGAGGGGAGTAGTGGGGCCCTCCCTCCGTCTGCCTCACTTAACCCCTTGCTGGTGGGATGTCAGATTTTGGCAAGATGGGTATATAGGGCAGCAGCAGCGACCCAGCTGGGGAGAGTGGGGCCACCTATCCAGGTTTTTCCAGGATCGTCCCCTTTTTTTAAGGTAGCTGTCCCAGGAAATCTGTAAGGGCGCTCAGTGCGGGGGAGAGGGGGGGGATGCGTGTGCTCCGAGACTGGCTGGGGAAGGAGAAAGCATCAATCTTACCCTGAGAAAACATACCTGATTTCCATTAAGCCGCCCAGAAGAAGCCTTGCCTCGCTGAACGCAGCCGTTGGCTGCCTGGTGCTTATACTGCACATGTGAGAGTGGGTTTGGAGTGACCGATCAGGCAGTGGCCCTGGGAGGGGAGGCACAGGAGCCAGTGCCCTCTGCTCTGTGTGTGGGTTGTTTCTGAAATGAGCAATGGTCCTAAGTAAAGGATGGGAAACACGGACTTTCTACTCTGGTGGCTGGGATTTTTCCTGTGCACAAGATGAATGCCCTGCTCTTTAATGAAAGCAAGAGTCACAGCCGTGCAATAATTCCTAGGCTGGTAATGCCTAGCAGGTAGATATTCAGTATTCTCTTATTTCATAAAGTGCTCCGTAACCCCGAGGATGGTCTTTGCAGCCTGCCTCTGTCTGTGTCTATCTAAAATACAGGCTCTGGCTCCTTCCCTCTGCAGCCCATCAAAGACTGCGTCAGGCCAGGGGAGAATTCGCACAGGGCGGGGGCAGAGTAGGATGGCCATGAACAAGCTTCACTGTCAGTGATGTACTGGGAGTAGGGCAATAGTGGGCACCACAACGACAGGTCTGTGTGGTGCTGCCACCCATTGGCAGCCTGGTTTGGGCTACATGAGGGCAGTTTCAGCTGCTGAGCAGGCCAGACTTGGCTCAAAGCCACCTGAGCATCCCCTGCCCCTGGGATGCCAGGTTTGTGCTGCATTTCCGAGAGGCACCCACAGAAATTACTTCATCCAACAATGAAATGTGGCTGTTTCTGGAGTGGGACGTCGCAGCTGTTCAACAGCACTCGGCTCTCCACAACAGCTCAGGAGAGGAACTGATGAAAGAAGCCTTAACTGCAGGAAGCATGTACATAAGAACGGCCATACTGGGTCAGACCAAAGGTCCATCTAGCCCAGTATCCTGTCTCCCACCGTGGCCAATGCCAGGTGCCCCAGGGGGAATGAACAGAACAGGGAATCATCAAGTGATCCATCCTCTGTCACCCATTCCTAGCTTCTGGCAAACAGATGTTAGGGACACCATCCCTGCCCACCCTAGCTAATAGCCATTGATGGACCTGTCCTCCATGAATTTATCTAGTTCTTTTTTGAACCCTATTATAGTCTTGGCCTTCACAACATCCTCTGGCAAAGAGTTCCACACGTTGTCTGTGTGTTGTATGAAGAAATGCTTCGTTTTGTTTGTTTTAAACCTGCTGCCTATTAATTTCATTGGGTGACCCCTAGTTCTTGTGTTATGAGAAGGAGTAAATAACACGTCCTTATTCACTTTCTCCACACGTCATGATTTTATAGACCTCAACCATATCCCCCCTTAGTCGTCTCTTTTCCGAGCTGAAAAGTCCCAATCTTATTAATCTCTTATTAATCATACGGAAGCCGTTCCAGACCCCTAATCATTTTTCTTGCCCTTTTCTGAACCTTTTCCAATTCCAATATATCTTTTTTGAGATGGGGCGACCACATCTGCATGCAGTATTCAAGATGTGGGCATACCATGGATTTATATGGAGGCAATATGATATTTTCTGTCTTATTCTCTATCCCTTTCTTAATGGTGCCCAACATTCTGTTCACTTTTTTGACTGTCGCTGCACATTGAGTGGATGTTTTCAGAGAACTATCCACAGTGACTCCAAGATCTCTTTCTTGAGCGGTAACAGCTAATTTAGACCCCCATCATTTTATATGTATAGTTGAGATTGTTTTCCAATGTGCATTACTTTGCATTTACCAACATTGAATTTCATCCGCCATTTTGTTGCCCAGTCACCCAGTTTTGTGAGATCCTTTTGTAGCTCTTCGCAGTCTGCCTGAGACTTAACTATCTTGAGCAATTTTGTATCATCTGCAAATTTTGCCACCTCACCGTTTACACCTTTTCCCAGATTATTTATCAATATATTGAATAGGACTGGCCCAGTACAGACCCCTGGGGGACACCACTATTTACCTCTCTCCATTCAGAAAACTGACCATTTATACCTGCCCTTTGTAGGACTCCATTCCCCGGCCCTGGGGAGTAAGGAGATGTATGTTCTATCCCTGCTCTGCCATTGACCTGCCGTGTGACTGCCTCTCTCTCCCACCCTTTGTCAGTGGAAGGGGCATGTCATGGGGCTACCACCCCTGCTCCGAGAGTTACCACAGATCATGCACAGGTGAGAGGAAGTGGCCCTAGGACATAGGGCGTGGTTTGGTGACCAGATGTTACATACAGCTGTATGTTGCCCTCTCAAGGTATCACTTCCGGTTCATTCACCACCCTCTAATGTACCCAGTCACGAGAGCAGGGCTCCCAGGGAGTCTGCACACCTGCAAGGAGCAGGCAGAAGTTACTAGAACGATCAGAAGAGCCAAATGTTGACCTCTCGTTTCCCCAGGTTTCTATGTGTAGCTATGCACATCCTCCAAGAGACCCACAAAAACACTTCCAGGATCTTTTCCAGAGAGTCAGCCCTTAAGAGTGAGCCTATGAACTGCAACAGTAGTGGCCTCCCGTCCGAGCCCTCGGCACTGCCAAAGCCCACATGTGGTCCTACAAACAAACCGGCATGAGGGGATAAACGGCAGCACAGAAACACTTCACCTTCAGAGATCAGTGACTTATTAATAGAGGGTTCAAAAGCCATCTCTAAAGAAAGATCCCTTGCAGCTGGGTCTGTGCACTCCCAGAGTCCACACACGGGAGCCCTCTTCCCCCCTGCACCTCCTAAACACCGCTGAACAGCTGATTGAGGCAGGCAAGCAGGAGGCACTGGGAGGGAGGGGGAGGAGTTGATCAGTGGCCCTGCGGGTCGCTGGCGGACACAAGTACAGTACTGTACAATAGGGGAAAGTGTTCCAATTCACGTCGCTCCCAATCTGCTTGTCCGTCGTTTGCAACCTACCATACAGTACTGTACTGCAAAGGACGGATACGCAGACTGGGATCCAAATGAATCGGAACACGTTCCCCTATTGATGAGCGATAGATAGGTGAAACAACAGATAAGGGGGAGACTCTTACCAGCTTTGCCCATTACTTTGGGGTATGCTCATTTATTAGGGTTACTCTTCGGGGTGGGGGAGGGTTTGTACTTCTTTCAGTGTACTGCTTGTGTCACTTCGTGTTCTCATATGGAGCTCTACTTCTCCCTGCTGCAAGTTCCCTCCCAATGGAGCTATCCTGCAGGACCTAGGTTCCCCAGGGCTGGGTTCTTCCAGCCCCAGAATCAGATGAATACACACACGTTAACAGATTACCTCTGAGAGGACCGGGTTAATCAGCACTCCCAAGCTGACCCCTTATATGTCCCTGGACTCAGCAGGCTGGGTTGAGCAGCATTTCCAAGCTGTCGCCCTCGTATGTCCCAGATTCAGCATGTCCCTATCCCCACTTTCATGTTACAATTGTTCTGGTAGTAACCCACTTGATGAGCGACCTCACAGGATTTTGGGGTGCTACAGGGACCTTTTAGCTCAGGTACAAGGAGCATTGCTGCAGAGTGAATGAGGAAACCAAAAAACACCCATGAAGCGGGGAGAGAGAGAGAGAAGCAACCAGCTTAATCATAAAAGTTATTTATTGCCAGATAATAACCATAGGGGAGCCAAACAAACAAAACAGTTATAATATTAAATTTAACTTAAATTTGGTTATAAAAATCATGTTTAGAAAGCGATAACTGATTACACAAGTCAGGGTCAGAAGGCTATACCTAGAGAGAGGGAGTGCTGGGTTCTCACCACTCCATGAAGCTTGAATCAATCAGGGGTCCCAGGTAGTGGTGGTAGCTGAGGGTCCAGAATGCTGGAGACGGGCAGAACCCCCGGCATGATCAGTCAGGAGAAGATGAAGTCCCAATGGGACTGATGCAGATATTGGATCCAGGCATCAGAACACTTACTTGAGCATGGGTAGGGCTTTTTGTAGAGAAACAACAATGGTTCAAGGGAGGACACTAGATTCATTTATCTGTAAACTGATGGCTCAAGGGAGTATACCAAAGTTGAGTTGTTCAGGTTAGACAATAGGAACTGATCATTCCTGGCTTTGGGCGGTGTTCCTTGGAGGGAGCTCACAATGCAATTAGGGAGCTTCACTATTTTGGATACCAGTAAAGAATTTATTACTAGAATTGGTCTGATAACTACTGAGCTGGGTGTGTGCAGGCGTGGGTTCGTTAACATCTGGAGCAGAGATTCCCCCATCATGCAGTGCTTCCCTGCTTTTCTGGTCCCAGAGTTCCATGCAGTTCTTGCCTTGGAATCTCTGTTCTACATTCTATATGCTAATAGAGATTCCTCCTTGTCCCATCTTCGATGCAACTGGTGCTAGGGGTGTTTCCTTAATCCTGTCACCCTTATCCCAGGGGTTTAGGTGTGTCTCCTACAGCCTTTTCATTGCTTTTTGTAAATCTTTCTTCTGATCGGTTTTTGTTCAAGCAGAGGCTGGGTGCGGGGGCGGGGGCCAAGGTCAGTCAGACAGGCTGAGTACTGTGCCTTGTTTTCCCAAGAACACAGAGCTGATAGGTAATAGAGACGTACACCAGGGACTCAGTGTACACCGCCCAGCTGAGGGCAGTATTCTGGATGTCTCATTGTGTGCTCTCCTCCCACTGAGGCTGGTGGATGGAGGGTAGGGATAGGATACAGAGGGATCTAGACAAATTAGAGGATTGGGCCAAAAGAAATCTGATGAGGTTCAACAAGGACAAGTGCAGAGTCCTGCACTTAGGACGGAAGAATCCCATGCACTGCTATAGACTAGGGACCGAATGGCTCGGTAGCAGTTCTGCAGAAAAGGGCCTAGGGGTCACAGTGAACGAGAAGCTGGATATGAGTCAACAGTGTGCCCTTGTTGCCGAGAAGGCCAATGGCATTTTAGGATGTATAAGTAGGGGCATTGCCAGCAGATCGAGGGATGTGATCGTTCCCCTCTATTCAACATTGGTGAGGCCTCATCTGGAGTACTGTGTCCAGTTTAGGGCCCTGCACTACAAGAAGGATGGGGAAAAATTGGAAAGAGTCCAGCGGAGGGCAACAGAAATGATTAGGGGGCTGGAGCACATGATTTATGAGGAGAGGCTGAGGGAACTGGGATTATTTAGTCTGCAGAAGAGAAGAATGAGGGGGGATTTGATAGCTGCTTTCAACTACCTGAAAGGGGGTTCCAAAGAGGATGGATCTAGACTGTTCTAAGTGGTAGCAGATGACAGAACGAGGAATAATGGTGTCAAGTTGCAGTGTGGGAGGTTTAGGTTGGATATTAGGAAAAACTTTTTCACTAGGAGGGTGGTGAAGCCCTGAAATGCGTTATCTAGGGAGGTGGTGGAATCTCCTTTCATTGAGGTTTTTAAGGTCAGGCTTGTCAAAGCCCTGGCTGGGATGATTTAATTGGGGATTAGTCCTGCTCTGAGCTGGGGGTTGGACTAGATACCTCCTGAGGTCCCTTCCAACCCTGATAGTCTATGATTCTAAGGTGACATGGCTTTCTGGCTTTCACACCTTTTCTGAGGTTTGATTGATCTCTGGAGTCCCATGAGCAGGGACGCTAGGATCGTAAGAAGAAACAGCTGGAAGTGAGGTGTCTAAAGGGCATGCCCCTACTGGGGAATCCAGTTGCATTGTATCTTTGGTTTGCTGAATTTTCTTCTTCTTGGGAGTTTTCTGCAGATGTTGGTGTATCTGGCTAGTTGGAGCCAAAGTCTTTGTAGGAATGGGTGGTACTGCGGAGAAATAATCTATACTCACCTTGTTGCTGGCTTTCTTCAGGTTTGGCATTGCTTAGTGGACTTTGGCTCTCCATCAACAGTTCTTGTGTGTCTGTGCACACACATGCCCATGTGTTTGTGCTTCCGTCTGTCCCCTGTGCTTTCTGCATGATTGTGTTTTGTTTCCCCCACTCCTCCCTTTGTATGCTGCCCCTGGAGGTACCTGTAAGTTTAAGGAGAGGGCAGAAGCTGGGTTTCAAGTGAGACGTGGAGCCAGTCCCTGTCCTCCAGTGCTGAGCGAACCACGGAGGCAGCTGAAATCCCCTCGGCAATGTAGAGATGTTTCTGTGCTTTCCTGGGGCCTAGCAGAATGACTCTGTTCCCCAAATAGTTCCAGTGGCCACGACCTGCTTGGCAGAGGGTGGGGTTGGTGTGGGCTCGCAGGGCAAGGCCAGCATCTCGTAGCATGACCAGAAACTTTTCAGCTTAGTTTGTCCATAAAAAATCCCCCAAAACAAGCTCGAAATGCCAAACTGGTGTGTGTCCAGAGTCACCAGGGAAAGGAGAAATGCCTCTTATGTCTCTCGTGCAGGATCTCCCAGCAAATGCTCTTGTCAGTGTGGTCTGGGTACAGGCGCTCAGCCGCCACAAGGATGGCCGTGGAATAATCATAGAATCATAGAATATCAGGGTTGGAAGGGACCTCAGGAGGTCATCTCATCCAACCCATGCTCAAAGCAGGACCAATTCCCAATTTTTGCCCCAGATCCCTAAATGGCCCCCTCAAGGATTGAACTCACAACCCTGGGTTTAGCAGGCCAATGCTCAAACCACAGGGCTCTCCCTCCCCCAAAAGAGACAATGATCTGTTTCCACCCGGTTTTGAACCGGGGACCTTTCGCATGTTAGGCAAATTGATTACCATTACACTATGGAAACCCAGCTTGATGCCTGAGTAGAATAGATTCCAATGCCCTGGAGTGTGCTTACTCCAGATGCACTTACCAGCTGCTAGTGACAGATTAAAGAAGCTTGCTGGGTGGGATGTATTGAGCCCAACTGGTTCACCCACCCCAATTTCCCTTCTGTGGCCTTTTAAGATGAAATGTAACATTCAGGCCTTGACCACCTGTGACATTAAGGATCCAATGGTATGTTTGATGAGCGATGGGGGGCTTACCCTGGGGTCCTGGCCAAATCCCCACTTGCTCCCTCTTTGCTTCCCCCTGCAGTTTCAAGTGGAACTGGTTTTCTTCTTCACTCCCTGCCCTAAACTCCCATGTCGTATATCTGAGAGCGGCTGCAATTCCCTGCAGAGGTGACTGTGTTTCCAGGTGGGGTGAAGCTGGGGTGGTATCACAAATCCATGTCACTGAGTGGGGTAGAATAAAGTTTATACTGGCACACCCTTTGGGTGGAACTTCATAACTCAACGGTGATTCCACCAGTGTCCCCATCCTCTCAGATCCCTCTCATTTGATGTGTTTATTGCATTGATGTACATGAGGTTTACCAGGGGGTGTGTGTGTGTGTGTGTGTGTGTGTGTGTGTGAGAACTAGTTGTGGTGCTGTTTTCAGCTGGCACACACTTATTGGATGTGTTGAAGCTTCCAAGCCACACTTTTCAGGACACATTTCATTTACGCAGCAGTGCCAATCCCTGCTAAGTAAATTATCCGGTGGCTGTTTGTTTGAGCATGCTGACGTTACCATGTGAAAATGCATCGATTTCATAGTTACATAGGCCAGGTAAACTGCTCTTCAGTCTATTTATGGAACATATGCACCAACTGATTGATCAATAAATGGAGCCGTGCTGTGTGAGCTTTGCATTGCTTGGGATGAAAGCTACCGTATGCATGCTAAGCGATGGTCTACAGAAATCTTCTGAGATGTAATTCCAGACCTGCTATGTAGCACCAGAGCATGGAGCTGGAGCTGCTGGTCACAGACCTCAGTCTCAGGGCAGTGTTGCTATGGGGGTGGTCCAACATTGAGGAGTCTTTGTATCCCTCAGTGACCAAGCACGGTGAGGAGCCTGCTGTACCCCCAGCCTGCTGGAGAGGAGCAGCACAGAGCAGGGTCTACTTCACTGGGCAATTTTACATCTGAATTCATGAGCCATGAGTTGGGGTCTGTATCTCCTACTTAAGGGCATGTTGGGAGGGTCCCTGTTCTAGATAGGGCCTGTCTCTCTGATGAATATCTGTAAACTGCTTTGGGGGCTTATGTGGCATAAAGATGTTTGAAATATTGTCATCCGTAGTTATAGAAGGCATCACCAGGTGGAGCTGTTAGTCATTCAAGTTCGTTCTTAGCATGAGAGCAAATGTTCATCCCTAGGAAGACATGCTTTGTTTAGTTTTTAGTTCTGTCCGTTTCTGTGTAGAAAGAGCTGTGTGAGCCGCGGGAGAGTTTGCGCTCTGTCTTAGGATGTAACTAGAGTAAATTCTTGGGGCAGAGCTGCTTCCTGGGAATAAGGCATTGGTGTGGGGCTGTGATTCCCAGTAGAGGGGATTGCCCTGCATGCTGTTTGACCATCTCCTTCCAGGGCTGTTGGATGGGTGTAAAGAAGAAAAGTTACACTTAGAATAAGCCCAGATTCCATACTACTGATTTCTTTTCCACCGGGAAGCTGACTTAGCAGGTAGGTGACTGTGGCCTTGTATTGCTCAGCACAGGGAACAGACACTGGTGTCAGAAGGGCCAACACGAGGAAATGGGATAACCCAGAGAAGCTTTGTGGCTAGGGATTGTGTTCCCTACAAGCTGCAGTGTCATGGCTTTCAGGGTCAAGCCCAGTAGTGTTTTGTCTTAATTTTAGCCAGTCCCTGCTGAGAGAGCTGGCCTCCAACAGAGCAGGTGAAATCAACAGCAAGCTGACTCAGGGCTAGTGCCCCCAAGAAAGAACTCCCACAGGTGTGTCATGTTGCTAGCCTGACCTTTTCCCTCCTGGCCTTCCAAGAAGTTCTCCCCATCTGTACTAGTCCTTGAGCCAGCTCTTTCCCTGTCATGGAGTCTAGGGTCAGTGAGTGGAAGAAGTCCTGCGAGAGTGGAGGTTGCAAGCTGCCCAGTGCCCACGCTTCTCCTCACCTCCCTGCCCCTTGGAATTTGGCAGAGTAGAGGGGTGATTCTGAGCACGTCTCTGTTTCTCTGTGCCTCAGTTTCTCCATGCACAAACTGGATAAGACCTAACTTCGTAAGCCAGGCTTAGGGAGGGTGTTTTAGACACAGCCTGTTTCTGAATGTGGAACGTGCCGGTGTCTGAGTGGTTTTAAAAAAAAGGAACCAATCCAGAGCCCTCCTCTGAGCTCTTAGTTTCTGATCTGTGGGTGTAATGATTTCATTACATGCTGCTGCTAGTAAAAGACACAATCCCAATGTTGTCTAGTAAAATGGAAATAAACTAGGCTCCAGAAACAGTAACTTTATTTTCCTTTTAAACCATTTTCACCAATTAGGGTTTGAGGATTTTTTTTGCATTGCTGGGGTGACCTCAAAGTCTGGTCCCTCTTTTCCTGGTGGGAGTGGATTACTCCCAGGGTCTGCGTTATTGAAAACACAGAGCTCTGATTGCCTTTTCCCTTGCAGGATCTGCCAAGGGGAGGCTGCATTCACAGTGCTGTCCGCAATCACTGGAGATTTCCTGGAAGACGTGAAATTTACCATCTGTTGTGCCAAGCCTAAAATCTCCCTACACAATGTGAAATTCAAACTTTCTGCCAGTGCTGAGCTTTGTGCAAACATGGCTTGGAATCCAGGGGCCACACCCTCAGCTGATGTAAATTGGTGTAGTTTCGTTGGCTTCACAAACCTGAAGATGTTGCCCAGTGATGGGCATGGTCTGACAGAGTGAAGGGAATGTGATGGTTGTCCCGCAGGCAAGCATGGGACACCGTCCAGATTTGAGGAGTGTTGCGGGCAAGGCTCGAGTGATTCCTTTTTCACATTCTGCAGGAATGCTAAATGCAGGTGTATAAAACTGGTGAAACTGCATCTACGCAGCAAAATGAACTCAGATGAACAAAACCTTTTTGATAGTAAAAATTCCAGAATGTGTGCTTTTTGTATCATCTTTTTTTAATTTCTTTTTCCAGACAACTTAAAGCACTTCAGGGCAAGAAAGATGCATCTGTTCTATTTATAGCTAGCACCACAGCTGAGCAATGTAGTTTGCACCACAGCTTAGTGATGCATAAACTTGGAGTGCTATGCAATGTTTATAAAGAAATATTTCAGAATTGGGGAGGAAGGAAGGGCATTACATTTGGGGCTGGGAATCACAGCCCCCGCTCCAACTGTAGACATACCCAAAGGGTATGGCAGTGTAACATATCTTTGTGTGGGTGGAAACAATATGGTAGAGACCTTGCAGATTCTCAGAGAATTCAGGATGTTGTAGGCATGCTCAAAAAGAACAGGAATACTTTGTGGCACTTTAGAGACTAACACATTTATTTATCTAGGCATGTTCAGAAGCTTGTGTCCCATGCTGGGGTGTGTGCATGTGTATGTTTAGATTTGTCACCTGTGTACAAAGCCCAGGCTGTGGGATGAGAGGCGATCCAGTCTGGACCTCAAGGTTGAATGTCTGTGGAAGTGATCCACCTTGCTGCTGATTTTTTTTGGGTTGTCCTTGTAGATAAGAAGCGAGTTTACCAAGTCTGAGATAACTAGTTCAAGTTTCTGGGTGTTAGCGGTGGGATTTGTGTTGGCACCACATTTCGGTTTATGTATCTTATTCTTTTCCTATTGGTGCAGATATGGATTTTTTTGTAACATGAGATTCACACCCACTGATGGAGCAACTGTTCCTGCTCCCTAGCATGCTAAAGCTGCAGTGGAAATGGCGGAGGGGCTGTCCTATTACGTTGATTTTACTGAAACTTGCTGGACAAGATCTTCCCCTTCTTCATGGTTGAAATTTTCCATAGCACAAAGTCTAACAAACCAAAAAATGAGTGGGAAATTTTTCTTCAGGTGTGTGCTGTAACCTTTCGACCCTCTCGTATGGAACATGGTTGATCATAAACACATTTCACTGGGTCAGTTTTGATGTTGGCCTATAAAATTTCCTTTTTTTTTTTTTTTTTTTTTTTTTTGCTTTGAGCAAAGGAATTTTTCCCCCCCAAGGGCAAAAACAAAGTTATGCAGGTCTCTGGTCTCCTCCCAACCCCTGTGGGGATCTTATGTGGCCTCTGTCACTTTGATATTTGCACATTGCACTCCTTACTGTGTGTGATTGTTTCCAACAACCCGGTGAAGTAGGACAGGCTTGTTATCCGGGTTTAACAGATACATCACACCGATTAAGAGATGTCTCTTCAAAAGAGATGATGGGTGCTGAACTGTTCTGAAAACCTGGCCCCAAGTGCAGGTGCTGAGCACCTGGAATGTGGCCTTGTGTGGCTCCCTCAAGGTTTCAGAAGGATTGTCTGACTGGGCTGTGAACCCCACCCAGTTCAAAGCCTCAGCCACAGGCCCTCCTTTCTGAGGCTGACGCAGGCCCCTCCTTGGGGCAAACAGCATGTGTGTAATGCCAGTCCCTGATCTCTCCTTCCATCCCAGATCCTCCCGCAGGATCTGTGAGCTTGCGTTTGGGCACCCAATGAGCTTATTTTTGTTTTGGGATCTGCTATGCAAATTTCCTTCCTGCATGTCCAATCCCAGGAACCTACCCTGCAGGTAATTCCAATATGCAACAGCTTCCAACTAAAAGAAGAGTCCAGTTGGAAACCCGTTACTGAAGAGCCGGCATATTTCCTTCGTAGTCAGACCAAGTATAAAGGGCGGGTTTAACATCTCTCTCCCTCTGGAGACTCAGGCCCAGTTGATCCTCAAAGGTATTTAAGTGTCCAACTCCAATGGGAGTTAGGTACCTTAAAACCTTTGAGGATCTGGGCCTCGCTCTCCCATGGGGAAGGTTGGATGTCGCATGTGGGTTTCTCCTTGGCAAAGTAGTAAACCTGCCGGAGTTCTAAACTCTCTCTCCTTCCTTGCCTGCCCTTTTGCAGCTGGCACTGATGAGCTCCAAATCAATCTGTGTCTAGCCCACACCTGGAATGCTGGGCATGGCCTTGCTGATGACTCAGTGCCAAAGAGACCGGGAGGAGAGGTTCGAAGGGAGGGCAGCCAAACTCTCTGGAGGACTTGAGGCTAGGTTTGATCAGAAAGGGTAAAGAAATGCAAAGAAAGGAGCAATGGGGAAGACAACATCAGGGGGAGAGTGACTGGTTTCCACAGAGCTGTGCCATAGTTCGTCACTTTTCACCCACAGCCCACTCTGCTGTCCTAGAACCCCTGCTATTTGGTACAGCTCTGAATCCGATCACGAGCTTCCCCGCAGCTCTGCCAAAGTCCCACAATCTTGACCTGCAACACCCCTGCTAGTCCATTCCTGCCCCCTGCCTTCCACGCAGCTCTGCTCATGTGCGTCAATCTGGCCGTGCAGTATCGACTCCATGTCAGATGGATCCTGCCTGTTTCATCCCATTGTGTCCTGTTAGAAATGAACCCTGCCTCTGTTGCGGGAGGCCCTAACAAATTACCTGCACTCTTGTACCTTGCCACTAGCCTCGTTGTTCCCTCGTAGATGAACGTGTCACTATGTCTATTCTCCATCACTGGCCATTTTAAAATCCAGATTGGAGGTTTGGCTAAAAGCTCTGCTCTAGGAATTATTTGGGGGCCGTTCTCTGGCCTGTGTCATACAGGAGGTGGGACAGATGATCACCATGGTCCCTGCTGGCCTTGGAATCAATGACTATTTAAAAACCATTTTCGAATGTTTAACAATGAGCTGTTGAAGCTTGTACTTGTGAAATCGCCTCCCCCGCAGATCCCAGCTCTCAAACCTGAGGTGCTGAAACTGAAAAACTCCTTCTGGAGTGTCTCTCAACTCTTTAAATATTGAACCAAGTCTCTCCTCTCTTTTCCAGCGTTGAATGTTTCTATTTTTTCTCCACTTAGACTGTGGGAGAGAGAAATTCATTCAAACTTCATGCTTTAATTCCCCCCCCCCCCACCTTCTCCCCTGCAGCAGCTGTACAAATATAAAAGGAGTACTAGTGGCACCTTAGAGACTAACAAATTTAGAACTCCTTTTCTTTTTGCGAATACAGACTCACACGGCTGCTACTCTGAAAGCTGTACAAATATAGTTCTTAACCAGCTGAACAAAAGTCAGAAATAAAATAAAATAAAATACACCCCCCCCCCCACCCCTCTCTGATAGCTCGACCTGGATTCTGTAATGTTACTAGAATCATAGAATATTTGGTTTGGAAGAGACCTCAGAAGGTCATCTAGTCCAATCCCCTGCTCAAAGCAGGACCAACACCCACTAAAAATCAACATCCCCACTAAAACTACATCCCCCAGCCTGCCTGCCAGCTCCTTTCAGCTGGGGCTGGGCAAGTGGAGCTCCTCTTAGACCAGGGGTTGGCAACCTTTCAGAAGTGGTGCGCCGAGTCTTCATTCATTCATTCTAATTTAAGGTTTCACGTGCCAGTAATACATTTTAACGTTTTTAGAAGGTCTCTTTCCAGAAGTCTTTAATATATAACTGAACTATTGTTGTATGTAAAGTAGATAAGGTTTTTAAAATGTTTCAGAAGCTTAATTTAAAATTAAAATGCAGAGCCCCCCGGACCGGTGGCCAGGACCCGGGCAGTGTGAGTGCCACTGACAATCCGCTCGCGTGCCGCCTTTGTCACCCGTGCCATAGGTTGCCTACCCCTGTCTTAGACATTGCAGACTCCAACACCCCGCCACCCCCAAAACCAAACTCATCTCTTCAGCCAGGTGACCACTGTGGTGGAGCAGAGCGACTGCGCTGGCTTGGTGGCTGTTGGCACCCGGCATAGGCAGCCCCTAACCAGCGTGGTTCCTCCCAGATTGCAGGGAGGGGAGATCCTTGTCTCGGAAGCTATTCTGCAAGGATGTGCACGGTAGGAAGATGCTAATAGGACGGGGTAGAAACTGCTGTACAGCCACTCCAGCAGCAGCAGGAGGGCAGGTGCCGTTGTGCCCTCTGCCATGGATAAACAACTGTGGTTCCATTTCCGGAACTCTGCCGGCTTCGTTATTCCAGGGCTTGGGCCTGGCTGAGACACAGACTGTGAAGTCACGTAACAACATCCAGCACTTAGCCCCTCGGCTGCCTGGTACAAAGCACTTGCTATGGGGCAGAACGTACCCGTCACGCTGCCGTTGGAGAAGTGCTGGGTATGTCTGGTTAGAGTGCAGCTGCTGGACTGAAAGCGTTGAGGTTAGGGCATGCCTGGAGGTGTGGCTGAATGGGCTCTATTGGGCTCTGCCATGAGCAAGCCTGTCTTGGTAAACCTCAGAAAGGATCAGGGTCTTGCATGAGAGAAACTTTCTGCCCCTGCTGAATGATGTGACTCACACAGTACTTGTCCTTTCCAGGCATGCAGTCAGCCTCTGTGTGCCCTTCCTCAGACCTGCTTGTTTTGGATACTGATCTCTGTATCCAAAACCACCTGTGTTCCAGGTAAAACTGGGCTTTTGAGATGATCTCTATGCTCGGCAATATTTCAGATGTCTAGCTATTTGTGTACACAGTCAGTAATTGGGGTAGGACCATGGGGTGGTGCCAAGGCTGATTCCCCACTCTGGCACTTCGAGTGCAGAAGGTAGGGGCCTACAAGGATTCTAAAAATTAATAAAAAGAAAAGAAGTACTTGTGGCACCTTAGAGACTAACAAATTTATTTTGAGAGTGTGTGGCACAAGCTGTCAGCATAGTCTGTGTGGTATGTAGATTGTAATGGATTTTTTACCTTCAGTCCTTTCGGTATGATGTCCATCTGTTTGCATTTGGAGAGGAAGATGATGTCTGTCTGTATCTGTACGAGTTTTTTCATGAAGTTGACAGATTTCCACTCTATACGGCTAAATTCAGTGCCTTGCATAATGACAGGTTTCAGAGTAGCAGCCGTGTTAGTCTGTATTCGCAAAAAGAAAAGGAGTACTTGTGGCACCGGCTGCTACTCTGAAACCTGTCATTATGCAAGGCACTGAATTTAGCCGTATAGAGTGGAAATCTGTCAACTTCATGAAAAAACTCGTACAGATACAGACAGACATCATCTTCCTCTCCAAATGCAAACAGATGGACATCATACCGAAAGGACTGAAGGTAAAAAATCCATTACAATCTACATACCACACAGACTATGCTGACAGCTTGTGCCACACACTCTCAAAATATCTCTAAGGTGCCACAAGTACTCTTTTCTTTTTGCGAATACAGACTAACACGGCTGCTACTCTGAAACCTAAAAATGAATACTGGCCACTCCAGACTTGTATTCAACTTCCAAGGTTAGAGCCTTTCTCTGACCTTGGATGGGTAGATGCTGCCACCACCCAAGTGCAAAAACCCCTTTAAGAGCCCAGGAAGGCGCACTTGGGAATTCCTTCCGGTGGGGTACTCTCAAGCCCTTTTATCCCCTCTCTGGGGAAGAGCAGAGAAGGAAATGAACTGTTGCCACCAGTTAATTAAACAACATGTGCACAAACCTCTTAGGGACACACAAATCCAATCCTGTTCTTTAAAAAAAGGTAAATTTTATTAAAAACAAAAAGAAAGAAAAGACATCTGGAGCTTAGGCTTTTTGCTAGGTTTAAAAAACAAAAACAATTACAAGGATTAAGCATCAAGATTGCTTCTTGAGCTCCAGCTTAAAGGTTACGCGCAAAACAAAAGCACCTGGGGTGACCACAGAAGAGTCCACAAGCCATAAATAAATAAAAGGAGATAACCTGATCGCGTCTTCCTAGACATTCCCTGCCCTACTGACATATCTGGGGTTTCAAATGAGTAGTTTCTAGGTAGGATATAATGATTTTCATACCTCGCCCAAGCTTTTACAGCATAGCTCCAGCCCTGTTCCTGCTCTCCGGGAGAACAACATAGACCAACAAAGGGGAAGTTTTTTCCCAATTTTAAAAGTTCTAGCCTTCCCATTGTCTCTTTTGGTCAGGTGCCCCCTGCCTCCCTTTTACCTATGGACTTTTTAACCTTTTACAGGTAAAGCAAGTAGAGAACAGCCACTAACAGGGATTTTATAGCTAGCTGGCTGACTGGGTGCCCATAAAAGGGAGCTTCTCTTCCCCCCCACTCCTTTATTTATCACAGGTGGTTACCCATAAGGGTTGGAGATTCCCAGCCTATCTGCTGTATGATTAATGTGTGCACTTTGGAACAAGGCAAAGGTCAGCCAGCCCCCTAGGCAGGAACTCTGTGATCTTCAGTGCAAGAGACTCAGTGTCTGCCCATGGGATGCTGGGCACCATGTGTTACTTTAGCCTGCTTTTTAAGGGGAACGCTCCCTAAACAAGTCTCTCGTGACACCATAGACGTTTCAGTAGGATTAACACAACCTCTATGTCAGTCTGGAATTTCTAGTTATTTCTGTCTAAAAATACTGGCCTTGTAATTTAGTTTCAAGAACCTCTTCTACAGCCCACAGCAGGGCTTTTTCCCTTGAAAAGGCAAATCTATTTTAGTCAAGTGATGATCTGAAATTAACCAGAATTAATGCAGAGTAAAACGTGCGAACATTAACCTGCCTTTACATTTGTGCTGCATTCTCTGGAGAATGCCTATATATTTTCTTTGCCAATACCTGTTTTTGCATTTCCTTTTTCACTTCTCCTCTAGAAATGCATGAAAGCAATGGCTTTAGAACAGTGGTTCACAACCAGAGGTATGCACACAGGTCTTCTGGGAGTATATCAACTCATCTAGAGATTTGCCTAGTTTTACAACAGGCTACATAAAAAGCACTAGTGAAGTCAGTACAAACTCAAATGTCATACAGACAATGACTTGTTTGTACTGCTCTATATACTATACACTGAAATGTAAGTACAATATTTATATTCCAGATTTATTTTATAATTGTATGGTAAAAATGAGCAAGTCTATGCTTTTTCTGTCACAGTGTACTGTGACCCTTTTTTGTATTTTTATGTCTGATTTTGTAGGCAAGTAGTTTTTAAGTGAGGTGAAACTTGGGGGTACGTGAGACAACTCAGATTCCAGAAAGGGGTACAGTCATCTGGCAAGGTTGAGAGCCACTGGTTTAGAAGAGACGGAGAGAACCCCAGGTTTGCATTTGCAATGCCTGAACTGGAAATGCACAAGTAGGAGATTTTTCTCCTCACAGTGACTTTCATTCATGCTTCACAGCATGCCCGAGACAGTCTGCACTCTCTATCCGGCCACCATGCGCTGGCGGTGTGTGTATGTGTGAGCACTGGTGATCTCTGCTGGAGCAGGACAAATTAGTGGTGGTTCTAAGGGAGCTGCTCCTTTCTGCTTGCCAAGCGAGTATGGCTGGTACTGGGTAGAGATGGGGCATTGATTAGGGCTGAGCTGGATTTCAGACAGTAAATCCATTATGCTAAGCTGATTTGTTTTCCTCTCTCATCTAGCTGTATCAGTGTAGCCAATAAAGATGCCAGGCCGCGTTCTGCTTGCAGCAGCAGCACCTGTACCCTGACCCTAATTCCCACTGAGGCTGGGCACTTGCAGAGGGTTAGTAACTGGAGCAGCATTAACATCAAGGAGAACAACACCTGAGGGGTCTAGAGTGCCTCAATTTCCCTCATCGGGAAGCCCAAGGCACAAAGTGAGTCTGTGCAGAGCCAGGAATAGGACCCAGGAGTTCTGACTCCAGTGCTCTGCTTTGACCATTAGACAGTGTGTTTGCCATGCGTAACCATGGGATATCGCAAAACCTGTCTTCTCTGTGGGACTTGCCCATTCGCAATGATGGACCATGACCTCAACAGCCAGTTGTTACCCTCCATCCCCTGGCCCTCTGAAAGATTTCAACTCCTCTGAGACAAGCATTGCAAGCAGAAGCTAGGAGTGCGGGCAGGCTGCTGCAGCATGCAGTGGAAGAGCGAGAGCTAACTCGCTCTCCAAAGCGTAATGGGAGCTAGTTTGGCCTTGTATCCATAGCCTCTTCCCCCCTCCTTTATAAAATAGTTCTGGAGTAAGAGAGCAGTGTGCTCAAGAGGAGCTGTTAGCAATCAGCTGCAGTGTGCTGTATCCTTGCTAATGGGGCCACTGGCAGGACTGAGACCTTAATGTTGATGGTGTTGACCAGCTGTTGTATCATGGAATCTTGTTACTTCAGTATTCCAGATGTGTAACCTGTTTGGGAACTGTTTTCACTGCAGCCCAGTCCAAGAAGTCCTCATAGCGGATCTCACATGTGTGTGCATGTGCTGTGAACGTATTAATGGGCTGTATTTATTAATGCCACACTGAGGTTGAGATTGGAGCTTCCCAGAAGTCATATAAGGTTCCCAGAGCAGCTGTAACTCGGTGCGCCAGGGTGTTACAATGGGAGCTTTCATTGCATGACCGTCATAAGACACCGCGTAATGTGACGTGCAAGAGAAAGTTGGGGTTGAATACAAGTTAGCTCCCCTTGGGCTCTTGTTTTATTAGCTCCTCCCAAGGTAAGCAGAGTCCAGCTTGGTCAGTGCTGCAGTGGGAACCTTGAAGGAACAAGTCTAGCCTTCTAGGAAGAGCCGGCTGGTACCTGTTAAGTGGCACTCTTTCCTTCTGAGCCTGTACTGCATGCAGGGACCCTATGATATGGCAGGGAGGGGTCATCTTGGCAGATATGTAAAACCAAAGGCTGGAACTAAAGATCCCAGGAGATTCAGAGGAACAGCTGAACAATAATGTAGTGTTGAAAATTATCCTAGGATAAGTATTGGTGCCATCGTGGTGTGCAATAAAAGGTTTTATTGGCTCTTCCTTGACAATATTTGCATAATGGTTGTGTGATTAATACACATCTCTGATTCTTGCTGATAAAGCCTTGCCTGCAGATACTCTCCATTGACCAATGAAATGCCACTTCTGTGGTGGATGATGTCAGCTGATTGCCAGCTTGCAGCTGCGATACACAGGTTCTTGGATGGGGCGCCAGGTTGAGGAGGGCTTGGGTTCTATTCCTGGCTCTGCTAGTGATTTGCTATCACCTTGGCCATGTTGCTCACGTTTCTCTGTCTTGGTTTCCATCTCTGTAAAATGGGGATAATGTTACCTTCGCTTTGAGATCTAAGGATGAAAAATGCCATAAGTGCTTATTCAACCTCCTCCACATCTGCCCTCATCATCCTCGCCCTCCCATTCTTTGGATTCTCTTGTCATTTATCCACTGCCTCTCTAATGTTAGCAAATCCCAGTGCTACAGGGATGAGTCATGTTCTGCATTTTCCCATGTGGTGTGTGCAGGCCGGCTATTTGTTCTTTGATGTGTGTGCCCAGACGGGGTCCTCATTGCATTCCACATATGCTACTGCCTCAGGTGCACCACACATCTTGCAGCCTGTCACTCAGGTAACACATGCATGCCGGAGCTGGAGTTGACTAGCAACTGGCTCTAGGAGCAACGTGTAATCAGAGTTTATGGAGCAGCCCCTGGGCTTGAGGGTTTGAATCCTGCTGAGTTTGTTTTGAGTGGGTAAAAAGCAGAGCCCAGTTGGAATGAAGCTCAGAGTATGTTCCCCCTGCCTGGTTACAGTACATTGACTATATACAACACAGGAGGTGTCTCGTACCTGTTGTATGCTATTAGGTAACATCTCCCGTCCTGCACTGCTGTGGTGGGGACTTGAGCCAAACCTGCCCTGGGCTGCTCTGGTGGAATTTAAAGAAGTATGGGCTGGATGAATGGACTATAAGGTGGATAGAAAGTTAGCTAGATTGTCGGGTTCAACGGGTAGTGATCAATGGCTCCATGTCTAGTTGGCAGCCAGTATCAAATGGAGTGCCCCAAGGGTCGGTCCTCGGGCCGTTTTGTTCAATATCTTCATAAATGATCTGGAGGATGGTGTGGATTGCACCCTCAGCAAGTTTGCAGATGACTGGGAGGAGAGGTAGATACGCTGGAGGGTAGGGATAGGATACAGAGGGCCCTAGACAAATTAGAGGATTGGGCCAAAAGAAATCTGATGAGGTTCAACAAGGACAAGTGCAGAGTCCTGCACTTAGGACGGAAGAATCCCATGCACCACTACAGACTAGAGACTGAATAGTTATGGCTAGGCAGCAGTTCTGCAGAAAAGGACCTGGGGGTTACAGTGGACGAGAAGCTAGCTATGAGTCAACAGTGTGCCCTTGTTGCCAAGAAGGCCAATGGCATTTTGGGATGTATAAGTAGAGGCATTGCCAGCAGATCAAGGGATGTGATCATTCCCCTCTATTCAACATTGGTGAGGCCTCATCTGGAGTACTGTGTCCAGTTTGGGGTCCCACACTACAAGAAGGATGTGGAAAAATTGGAAAACGTCCAGCGGAGGGCAACAAAAATGATTAGGGGACTGGAACACATGACTTATGAGGAGAGGCTGAGGAAACTGGGATTGTTTAGTCTACGGAAGAGAAGAATGAGGGGGGATTTGATAGCTGCTTTCAACTACCTGAAAGGGGGTTCCAAAGAGGATGGATCTAGACTGTTCTCAGTGGTAGCAGATGACAGAACGAGGGGTAATGGTGTCAAGTTGCAGTGTGGGAGGTTTAGGTTAGATATTAGGAAAAACTTTTTCACTAGGAGGGTGGTGAAGCCCTGGAATGGCTTACCTAGGAAGGTGGTAGAATCTCCTTCCTTAGAGGTTTTAAGGCCTGGCTTGACAAAGCCCTGGCTGGGATGATTTAGTTGGGGATTGGTCCTGCTTTGAGCAGGAGGTGGGACTAGAGGACCTCCTGAGGTCCCTTCCAACCCTGATAGTCTATGATTCTATGAACCTCTGCTATCTGCTTCCTCTGGTGTTCTAAGGCGTTCGTATTTTTCAGAGTGAAGCTGGGATTTGCTAGGGGGAACTGCTGCTGTACTCTGAGGACTATGGAAAGTAGGCTGGCTTAGGTTGCTTTGCTCACGTTGTATTTTGCCTGGAATCCTTGCAAACAGTGCTCTATCGATACGTACCTTTCACATGTATGTTGCACTCCTGAGTGGTTTGCCACTGAGACCTGGATAGCTGCATGTTTCCCTTAAGGGCTTACTGGTGATCTGGTCACCCCCTTGTTATAGACTCTTTCCTTTATGGCTTTTTGGTGTTCATGTGAAACGAGATCGGTTTCTTTCTTCTAGTGGCACAGGTCCACGTCCTTCTCCTTTGCCTACCTTAACTCCAGTCTTGGCAGGAGGACCAAAAGGAATGAGTTGTGTGTTTGTAACTCCTCTAGAAGGGGTCCCTCCCAGGCTGGATTGAAACATGTTAGAGCAGGGCTCTGTGTGTGTGTGTGTGTGTGTGTGTGTGGAAAGCTGGCACTGCTGCGGTTCTCTGGCTTTCATTGCTCTCTGTCATCCACAGGACAATTAAACTCCAGTGATGTCACTCTGAAACATTCCAGCAGCACTAAATGAGCTTCTCTGCTGTGGGCGAGCAACCGAAGAAGAGCTAAGCTGTGCGGTAATGGCTAGTGTAGGCAGGGGGCCTGGTTAACAAGATCATGCTCTCTTTGACCTACTAACTGAATGGGCAGCTGATAGCAATGCGACAGATCTAATTCTAATCATGACTGTTGCAAAGGTACTGGATTGTAGAACAGGGGAGGTTTGCTGAGCGAGCCAAGGAGTGCTGCCTAGCAGGATGGATAAATGGCTGGCTCACAAACAGGTTGTTGGATTGGGAGGATGTCAAGTGGCTCAGGATGCGATACGGGGACAGGATTCACATACTTGTCTAATGACCTTGAAGGCTAACTCTGCGCTGCCTACGTTTCTGGACCTCTCCAAGTGGGGCGGTCTAGTAAACATAGATGATCTATTTAAAAATACGGGGAGGGGAGACACTGAAGTGGCACCCCATTCAGATCAGGGCGATGAGGTTTGATGGGGAGGAGCGAGCCAGGGAAAGAACAACTCTCCGTGGAGACATAGAATTAGAGTCATCCAAAGCTTCACTCCCAAGGAGAATGAGGATGATGGTGGGCAACAAACTCACTGCATTCCACCACTTCTCTTCTGGAAATCCCGATACTGCTGTGAGAAGCTGGCCTCATTTCATGCTGCACCTGGGCTGCTGGGACCTCCCTGAAGGGAAGACGCTTGCTGGTCCTTCTTTGACTCTTACCTGTGTTTCTAAACTGGCTCCTTCTTTGACTCTTACCTGTGTTTCTAAACTGGCTCTTGCAGTAACAGTTGTGATGAATGTGACCTCTAGGTTAGCATCTGACAAGCTTTGCGTGACTCAGATTCATCGAGTCATGCAACACTCTGTGAAGTAGGTACATGATGATGTTGTTTGTTGGATCCGTTTTACAGATGCGGAACCAGAGGCAGAGAGAGGTTAAAAGACTGGTCCAAAGTGATTCAGTGGCCAGCTGGGCACAGGAGTCCTGCTCTAACTACTAGGGGTTACTGCTTTCCATTGCTGACAAGAACAGCATGCAATAACATGTAAGTGGGGCTGCAATTCTCACTAAAACCTAAAAGTGGGAAGCGATGTTGCATGTCCCATCAGACTCCAAGTGGAGGAAGCAGAGCAATAGGAGTTAGGAACCCCTCCTGGAGGTCAGCTAAAGCTGGGATGACTCACAAGGTAGTTATAGCAACCGCAGCAGAGATGAGGAAGGTGAGAGAAGATGGTTGTGGATGGTAGTTAGGGAGTCTTGGCCTACTGAAAGATGCTTTCTCCTTCACTGGTTTGTAATGTCCAGAGCAACGCTGCTTCCATTGTTTCCCTTAGCAGGCGAAGTTCCAGTCCAAATAGATCCTGCCGCACCTTTGCCAGGACTCGCAATGGATGCCTATGGACCATAAGGTCAATCAGTGGAGGTCAACATACCGGAGAGGTCCTCATCCTCTCTAGTGCCATGGGTATTAGCTAATTGCCCTGGGGGGATCTTAGCATTAGGATCCCCACAGCATCACTGATGCTCCATGCACTGAGATGCTAATACGTTACCAGAGACGCAGCAGACCCTGCACCGGGACTGTGCTTGCGGCCATCCACAAGAGCAGCCTGTGGGTGCAGGGAAAGGATTGTGCATGTGCATAAAGCTTTATGCCTAGGATCTGGTTCTTTTATATCCTCTCTTAAACGTCCCAGAGCAGCAGAGGTCTGGGTCAGAAGAGGAACCCCATGGGCCAAGACCCAAAACTTACCAGAAGAAGCCAGGCAATTCAGTTCAATTTGTTTTTCCTTGGGGCTGTTAAGTGTGCCACGCCCCTTTGATGAACTAGATACAGCAGAGCATCTGCCCTGTTTGTTGGAATCTAAGCAGAATCTAATTAAAATCTAAACGGCCAGGAGTCACAGCAGGGTGCGTAGTTATTGCTGTGGTAAATTAATATATGTAAACATCCGCTCAAGAGTTGTGGGCTGGGCAATTTCAGGGTGACTCAAAGTCAGCCAAAGAGTCTTGCAGCCTGCTGCTTATGGGTGGGGATGCAGCTTCTCACCAGCAGCATAAATGGCTCTGAGTTTCAGGCACCAGACACCCCCGATGATCTCAGGTAGCAGCTTCTGTTTCTGCTCAAGAGCTGGGATTGGTAACATCTTCCAAGGTAAAATAACAAGCCCTGCATGGGGGCTCTGATTGGATTGCCCCTAATTGCACATGACTAGATCATGGTAGCAGGAGCAATGGAAGACATGGAGGGGGAATTATCTGTTCAGAGGTTGAATTCACAGCTCAGCCGGTGTGTGGTGAGATGCATGGGGACATTCGTGTCTTCTAACTCCTCAGCCCTAGCACAGCGGGTTCTAGTGGCCCTGAATACAAGAAGCAATTAAGTGATGCACAATTTACTCCTGAGGGAATTCTGCACCTAAAAATTCTGTGCACAATATTTTAAAATTCTGCAAGTTTTAATTGTCAATAAATAAATGCAGAGGCCACTGGCTGCATGAAAGTGGGAGATCATCCTGCAACCCCACCACCCACCCCTGGGACATGGACTCAGCGGTGAGGCTGCACCCGACCCTGACAGCACAAGACTGGGGCTCTGTGCCGAGTGCACCAGGGGTGGGGCAGGCAGGCTCAACCAGGCAGGATCCAAATGTGAAGGGGCTCAGTGTGGGAGGATCCAGGTGTGGGGTGAGAGGATTCTGTGTGGGACAGTCTGGGTGCAGGCAGCTTAGTGGGGGGATCTGGATGCAGAGAGGCTCGTTGGGAGTGGGGTTCCAGGTGCAGGGGCAATGAGACCCTGCAGGGGCTTCCAGGTGAAGGTAGTTGGGTCTCAGCAGAGGGGTCTGGGTGTAGGGGTCTCAGCTGGGAGGTCTGTGTGCTGGGGGAGTGGGGCTGGGTAGGGGGCTGGGTGCAGCTAATTAGAGATCAGTGGCATGGGGTCTGGATGTGGGGGTTCGGGGGTGGGGCTCATCAGGGTGGGGGTGCGAGTGCAGGGAGCTCAGGGGTAGTCTGGATGAAAAGGTGGGGGTCGGGAGACAGGGGGTCTGGGTTCAGGGGGCTCCATGTGCAGTGGTTGAGGTTCAGTGGGGTAGGGTTTTGGGTATGGAGGGCTAGGGGGGTACGGGGTGAGGCTTGGTGGGGTGTCTGGGTATGGGAGGTCTGGATGGATGGGGGAGCAGCTCCGGTACAGTGACTTCTCCCCCCACAGGTGAAGAGCGATGGGGACAGGAAGCAGGGGAGGATGCTGAGCTTCGTGCAGCAGGGGGAGGTTTCTGCGGATGGGTCTGACACAGCCCCAGCCACTCCTTTCAGGGGAAGAAGAAGTCCAGTTCTCTCCTGCCTCCAGCTCAGCCGGAACTAGCAACTGATCCCATCTCAGGGTAGGAGCTGCTGGCTGGGGTGTCTCCAGCTCCACAGTGATTTACCTCTCCGCCGGCTGCTCCGGGTGCCTGAAACGATGCATCTGCTCTGCTAAAGAGTGGTGCATGGCTGCTCTTGCAGCTTCCCTTTCCTTCCCTGTCTGAAAGTCATTTTTCTGCGGGGAAGCAAAGAAATCTGCAGGGGACATGAATTCTGAGCATGCACAGTGGGACGGAATTCCCCCAGCAGTAACAATTCCCTGTATGCCACTGCACTAAGTACTCCTTCTGTCTCTTGTCTTCCTTTAATAGGGGAAGGAAGAGTGGGATTGTAAAGCCCCACCCTGCGGAGGCGCTGCCGTCTTGGCTTTGGAATGAGGGGACGGACGTAAGTAGCCTCCTTTTCTCCTCCCCCCAGCTGTTCCTTTTATTCTTTAACTTTTCTCCAAAGGAAAGGAGGGCAGTGCGGTGCAGATGTCGCTATTAGCAGCATGAGAACGAAGCCGCTGTATGCTCTGAGTGCTAGGGCAGTGGTTCAATAAGTGACCCTGCTCCCTCTTAGCGTGATGGGAAGGGCCAGGAGGTCATGACCCCTGTTCATGAACCCCTTGGGTTGAGAACCCCTGCACTGGGGAATAGCCAGTAATTGTGTTACCTGGAAAGAAGGCCCCAACCACACGCTTTTCTTCCAGTAACTTTTCATCCTCTTCTTTTCTGATAACGGTTCTTCAGAACCTGTGACCCCATGGAAATGCCAGCCTTCTATTTACCATTAGCATCTGGAAGGCGCCCATCACCAGCAAAAAGCCAGCCATGGGCTCTGGGTCTGTGGGGCGTGAAAGCCAGCCCTGCCCTCCCTCTGAACTCCAGACTGATAGAACCTGGATTTGATCCTATTCAATATTGTTTAGCGGCCCATGCATTGACCCGCTAGAGCAGGGACATCTACGTTCACATATGACTGCAAGGATGCAGAGAGAGACCCCCCAGCCCGTTCCACGTGAAAATGATTTTACATATTTCGCTCCGTGTGAGGAGCAGTCAGACTGTTCAGGCTGCATGGTCCGTTTCTGAATAACAGGATCACAGAGTTGTCACCTGGCCCCTTGAGGACGCCTACATGAGTGTGCTATGCAATTTCAGGTCAGATTAGTGACTTGCTGGGAAATTTAAATCATGAATCTGGAGCAGTCATTAAGGTGTAATTAACGTGTGTACGTGCGTGACCGTGGCAAACTCCCCGACAGTAAAGTAGCTGAGAAAAATGTTGTTTACTACCTCTGGCCAGTGAATTACTGAGTATCACAGTGAAATGCTTCCTTATTTCTGGTTTCAGAGTAGCAGCCGTGTTAGTCTGTATTCGCAAAAAGAAAAGGAGGACTTGTGGCACCTTAGAGACTAACAAATTTATTAGAGCATAAGCTTTCGTGAGCTACAGCTCACTTCATTGGATGCATACAGTGGAAAATACAGTGGGGAGATTTTATATACACAGAGAACATGAAACAATGGGTATTACCATACACACTGTAACAAGGAGTGATCAGGAACGGTGAGCTATTACCAGCAGGAGGGCAGGGGGCGCGGGGGCGGGGCGAGAACCATTTGTAGTGATAATCAAGGTGGACCATTACCAGCCTTGATTATCACTGCAAAAGGTTTCCCTCTCCCCCCACCCTCGGCTCTCTTGCTGGTAATAGCTCACCTTTCCTGGTCACTCTGGTTACAGTGTGTATGGTAACATCCATTGTTTCATGTTCTCTGTGTATATAAAATCTCCCCACTATATTTTCCACTGAATGCATCCGATGAAGTGAGGTGTAGCTCATGAAAGCTTATGCTCTAATAAATTTGTTAGTCTCTAAGGTGCCACAAGTACTCCTTTTCTTTTTCCTTATTTTTGTTGTTCATTAACAGAAATCATATGCAAATGCTTCCTTGCAAACAGGGTTTTACCGAATAGAAAGGGTTGCGTCTGGCAAAAGATCTCCAGGTACAATCACCTTGAGAGAAGCAACAAGCGGCAGGGGGCACTCGCAAGGAGGCATGGGTGTGGGTGACTGTAGCAAGACTGATTTTCTAGGGTAGTGGCAATTTCTCCCCTCTGCTCAGTGAGAGCAGAAGGTGGGCAGAATGCCGTATTGAGCATCTGTGAGCGAGGTAGAATCTCTCTCCGGCTGGAGAGGAAGTGCAGTTTCGCTGCTGAACAGCACAGAAGTGATGCTCATGCCACTTTGCCATCGGGGAGTTCACCAAGGTCACTACTGGGGGGTTCCACTGTGTGCAGTAATTAAAGTGAGCTAGATGATGCAGTGACATTGGGGTGGGGTGGAAATGAGCTGCCATATGGGGTACTGGTGAGCTGGCCTGAGTTCTGCGTCTTGGTGTGCAGTCTGAGAATCAGTTCAACGATATACGGCGCCCTTGGTCTCTTTTCTCTGCCCCACCCCCGTTGGTCTGTGCTCTCTCCAGCTGCCCACTGTGCACAGGCTGCCCCCTTGGGTTTGTCCTATGGTGTCTTCTGAACACAACACACAACGGTTATTGCATTTCCTTCCCGGCTTTCCTGCTGCTTGGGGTAACGCCAGCCGGTGGTCTGAGCAGCGCCGATCGCAGTCCACCTGCCTTGGCTCTGAGTCAGAAAAGTCCTTACCTATTTAGCAAATCACTGAAACTCACATCTGACTTTAGGAATGTGCCTAAGTCCCTTTGAAGTCAATGGGATTTAAGCAAATGCTTCAGAGCTTTTCTGAACTGGGTCTGCTGGGAGTGGAGGATGATTCTTAAGCTGGCCCTGTTGGCTTTCAAACTGGGCAGAGACCAGTCCCTGTGAGACCTCCTTATCATGCCTCATCCTTACCTGTGCTCTGACCCATCTGCGGTGTCAGGGCCCTATCTCTGTGCTGTAGGTTGGCAACTGTCTAAGGGCCCCACCCATGGACCAGGAGCCCATGGTGCTAGGCTGTGTACAAGAGAGGCAGATCCATTGTTTTGTAATAGCAGTGCCAAATCTAGTGTCAAAAGTGAGATGCTGTAACTGAGCCAAGGCTGCAGTTCTCCCTTCCCCTCCCTCAAATCACTGACCTCTTCTAGGCTTGAGTATGCACTGTTGTAATGTCAGCGCAGCACACGGTATGCCCAAGGGAATCCACATTGTGGTGCCAAAAGGAACAATCCCAAGCTGTCACTCATGCTGCTCTGACAATCAGTGGAACCAAAGACAGGGAGCATTACATCCCTCGGAAATCTCTTCTGCTCCCTGCCCTTGGATGCCAACAGCAGCAGTAGTGTTACCTAATGGTTAGAGCAGCGTACTGCAACTCAGCACTCCTGGGTTCTGCTCTTTCCCTGCTATGTTATCATGAGCAAGTCACTGAAATCACTGCACAGCAGAAGTTACCCACCTGTAAAATGAGTGGAGCAGCCTGTTCCTGCTTCACAGGCGTGTTAATGAATAAATGAACGTAAATTGCTTTACGATGCCCAGATGGAAGTCTCTCTGGAATGGCAAAGGAGTGTTATTGCTATGGCTCCCTTCAGTGCCGCAAACAGCTTGGAAGTGTCAGGAACATAAAAGTACGTCTCCAGTAACTCAAACTGCGCCTAAGCCAGATCCAGCTGCAGCCTGCACCAGGGAAACTTCCACCTCTGGAACTATGCTGATATAGCTACAGGGGCTGGGGTGGGGAACCCCTACAGCTATACAGAGTGGGAGGGAGCCTTTAATGTAGACCACCCTGGAGCATTGCAAAACGGACCTAACCTAGCAACTTCCATCGCGGTTAGCACTTGTCACCTTCTGGGTGTAAAACAACCCAGTGTAGATAGAGCTTTCCTGTATAGATGAGGGTGTTGGGGCCAGGAGAGCAGGCCACTGATCCATCTTGCTGCTAGCCAGTCTCTGCCACTCTAGAGGAGAGCGAAGAGACCCCTTAATTCTCATGTTTCTTGTGTGGAGGTAGGGGAAGACTCAATGGCAAACATCAGGTCAACTCCAGTTTGTAGTGGAGCGATTAATGTGCCAGAGAGGACTAATTTCAGGTGGCAACGAGACTACAGGACTAGGTGAGCCCTTAACCAAGAACCTGTTCTCCTGCAAATTTCATAGATAATAAAGACTAAGGGTTTTATTAATGTTGTCTTTGTATTAATGAAGACCAAAAGCTCCGAGTACATGGAGCATAGCAACAGGATAATGCAGTGCGCTTGGCACTTCCAGACAAGAAAACCAGGGCTCTTCCCCAACTTTGTCCTTTTCCCTAAGGTGTCAGTATGTCTTTTAAAGCAACACAAAACAAAAATAAAGCAAAACTGTGATTATTCAAAGAGACCTGGGAGGGAAGCTCAAATGCATTGTTGGGCTATTGATCTGCTCAGCCAATAGGGATTTAGGCTGAATTCAAGTTCAGAGGCTCTGAAACCTGCTCTTGACAAACCCTTTTCCTTTCCATTGGGTGGATTTTAGAAGTATGAATGCTTTTGTTTCCAGTGACAGCTGAAAAGAAACGACCTACTTTTATGCATAGACACTGTGCTTAACTATACAGACTGAGTCTCTGTTGGATCTCTTCGCTGCTTGCATTGGGCCAAACCACAAGAAGGGGTGAAATGCACCATGTCTGTGGTTGTGCAATTGTGTTGGCTGGTGCCTGCACCACCACCCAAGAGGAGTTGGTTTAAGGGAGTGCTCTCTCTCACTATTTTGGGGAAGCTCCCCTGCTTTGACATGTGACATAATGCACTGAGAACTGTGAACAGAGAGCGGAATCTAAAGGGTGGGTGAAGATGACTTGAGTATTCCTCTGTCTCCTTAAAAGAGAATGAATGTAAGATCTGGGTGTGTTGGGCTTAGAGAGGAGGGATGTGATCCATGAAGGGTCTCAGCACTTATCTCTGCTTTGGAAAGCTGTGATCTTCTGGAAATTAACTTATCAATGAAATACAATGAAGCATGTTTTGACTTCCTGACACTTGTAAGCAGCATCATGTACTCTTGTCCCAAATCTGTACAAGGTTGGGAGGAGTGGAGGAAATGAGTGTTCTTGCCAGACCAGTTTAATTATATAACTGGTATCTGCATAGCCATTAATGTGCATGACATGAGGTGGGACAGTAGAAATATATATATATATATATATATATATATATATATATATATATATATATATATATATATATATATATTATAAGTTGACTTGTTCTCTTTAAATGGTAAGTTTGCATTTATTAAAACTGCCGCTTGCTCATATAAATTACTCTGGGATGCTTCTCTGGAAGACGTTACCTTTGAAAGCCCAACCTTGGGTGTTGCTGATTCCCTCCCCACCGAAATCTCCTAGGTTCCACCCAGTGATCATCCTTGCTACCCTAATGTAGCAGCAGGGAGCAGGGCTGGGCCACCTGGTTCTTCTGCCACCAGCCCTCTCCCTCTGAATTGAAGCCCCTGAATTGAGGTGAGTTCGTCTAAGTCCCAGGGTCTCAACTTGCTCGGGGGTCAGGCTCCCACCTAGCTGTCTCCTGCCATCCCACAGAGAGAAACAGACCTGGATTGTGTGTCTCTGATCCCTGGAGCATGCGGTGTAAAGTCTAAAACTTTTTCTGTCGGGGCTTAAACCCAGCTCAGTAACAATCTCTCTCGCTGCCATCCTGAGTATTCTGTTGCATTACAATTCGGAGAATGCCAGCATTGTAAGGGTTAAACACCAGCTGTTCCCTCTTTGGGGAGAGGATAAAAGTTTGGCACCCTCGGTCCACTGATCCGGAACCGGAGGGTCATGTCTGCCCCTCTGTTACAGACAACCTGCTGCAGCCAATCGAAATGCAGGCCTGTTCAAATCGCGCTGTGTGTGTGTGTGTCTCTCTGCTGTGAAATATCCCCAGTGGATGACTCCCAAAGCCATACAGGCCAGCCCGTAAACAGGGCAACGAGGCAACGGTGATAAACACAGAGGGAGTATCCAGGGGCAGGTGGAGAGACGAGGTAACTGGAGTCCCTGAGTAAACACCTGCCTGGCTGGAGGCATGCGGAGATTAAGAGGACAGCCCTTGGAATTAGTGGAGTTTGATGTGCAGGTGGTGAAAGCCGCAGGTAGGAGAAACCACACATCTGTCTGGGAGTGCTGCAGGGGGTCACTGTGGGGACATGGGATGGGATGGGATGTGATGGTGAAGGCCAGACCCAGGCTCAGAGCTTTAGGAAATCCAGGCAGTTACAAAACCCCAGGTAGTGAGGGAGGGGAGGGTTAGTAGTAGGGATCCCCTTGATCTGTTTTTCATCAGATGGCCAGGTCTCTGTTTGTGCTCCGTAGAGCCCCCCCAATCAAAGGGCTAAATTACTATGATCCTTCTTTAACCTAGTCCTTGAGTATGACCCATGTGCCAGGGTCTGTTAGCCCATGACCCTACCCTCAAAGAGCTTTCGCCTGGCAAGGACTAATCAGCCACACTTTTAAAAGTGGCCTCTGATCTGGGGAGCCCAGCTTGAGGCCCCTTTGTGAGGTGCTGAGCACCTGCATTTCCCATTGACTTCAGCTGGAGCGCCCTGAAAATCACATTCCACGTGTCTCCCACTCATTCTTAATGTTCCCTGGCTGGAGTCCTAATAACGGCCCTGATCCTCCAAACCCACACGTGTTACTCAGGGTGGAGTCCCTTCACAGTCAATAGCAGGCATGTAAACACTGGCAGAGCTGGAATGAGAAACAGCCTGAATACCCTGCCCCAGAGACCAGGGTTGGTCTGGCCAATAGACGGGAGTGCCTCCCATGCAGTATCCCTCTTCATAACGCCCCCGTGAGCAGGGAGGTATTAGATCCCCATATGATACAGAACGAGGCAGAGAGAGATGTAAGAGCCAGATTTTCAAAGGCCCCTAAAGAGGCAGATAGGCACCATTGAAAATCACCCGAGGCGCCTAAATACCTTTGAAAATCTGGCCCAAGGTCAGGCAGGGAATTGGGGTCCCACGCTGGCTACCACACTACAGCATCACCTCTCCTGTAACACTCAGAGAACCAAGGTGGGGGAGATAACATCTTCTATTGGACCAAGTTCTGTTGGTGAGAGAGACATGCTTTCAAGCCACACGATTCCCTCCCTCACCTTGTCTCTCTAATATCTGGGAACCAACATGGCTACACCACCACATATTACCTCAAACGGGGTGAATGGGAAACAAAGAATCGTGGTTTGTTTGGGGAGCACTGGGTGTCCGTCCTTACTAAATAACTAAATTTAACAGTCCCACGTGTGTGCAATGAGAATATATATACCCTGCCAGGAATATATTTTTATAGCAGAGGGAGAACAGCAACAAAATCCAAATGATGTCCTAATAACAAGGTCCAATTATCGTAAAAAGAAATAAGTAGGGATCCCCTTGATCTGCTTTTCATCAGGTGGCCAGGTCTCTCTATGTGCTCTGTAATGCATGTAATGTATGTAATCTCTGAAACATAATAACAGACTAATTAATCAAACAGGAACTGCCATCTTGCCATTCTGCAGAGCTAGTTTAGGACCTGGGAAATTGAGCTCAGTATTTGAACGCATGGCAGACTCGGGAAATGCTCACGATTCGTGTGAGGTAAGCTCCGGTGGCTTTTTGTTATTAGAACTACTTGGTTTTGTTATAAAGGAGCTGTGATTATTGACAGTGGTTTTGTAGACTTTGACTTTAGAAGGTGGCCAGCGATTTGGGGAGTCTTGGTAACTGGGTGTCTGACTTTTGTGTGTGTTTTAATATATTCAAAGAACCATGCTGCATGGTCTCCCATAGCCACTTACTTCTGGTAATGAAACAGCATATTGGAATGTTCCAGTGGATTAAACCAAGCAACTTCTGTTCATCCTCCTATCCCCCTCTGTGTGTATCTGCCCCTTGCTGTTGTACAGCAGTGAATTCCACTCTCCATCTCCTTTCACTTGTGAGAGTGGCTGCTAGGGAATTAGGGAGAAATCTACTAGCCTGAATGTGCTGTATGTATGCAGCCCTGGAACTGTTAGGAGCTTGTTTTCTCGGTATTGGAGCTCTTAACTCCTAGGAGCCTGTTTTCTTCAGAGGCAGCTCAGGTGATATGAGGCAGAGTTGATGCAGCATGTTGCAGAGGGGAGACTTGCCTGCTGTGTGTGTGCTCACTTGTTCTGATTCTGTTATTTTCCTGAATCTGAAAAGTGTAGAGTGATGGTTGCTCTTTGAGTAGTGAAAATATACATCAATACTAGAGGGCTGTGTGTCCACACTGTGAAAAGGATTTTGACATAGTGGAAAGGGATCAGAAAAGAGCTACAAGAATGATTCGAGGTCTGGGAAACCTGCCCTACAGTGAAATACTAAAGGAACTCACTCTATTTAGCTTAATAAAGACGTTTAAGAGGTAATTTAATCTCTAAACACTTGGATGGGGAGATGATTTCTGATATCAGAGGACGCTTTAATCTATCAAATGCAGAGTGAGATCCAATGGCTGGAGCTGGATAAAATCAGACTAGAAATAAAGTGCAGATTTTTAACAGCAAAGATAATTAACCATTTGAACAATTTACCCAGGGATGGAGTACTTGTGGCACCTTAGAGACTAACAAATTTATTTGAGCATAAGCTTTCGTGAGCTACAGCTCACTTCATTGTGATGGATCCTCCATTGCTTGAAGTCTTCAAAAAGCTACACTCCAATTCAGCCAGAAGTTATGGGCGTCATGCAGGAATCACTGGGTGAAAAGCTAGGATGACTGACTAAATAAAGGGTCAGAATGGTCTCTTCTGGTCTTAAAATCTGAGTCTTTGAAAACAACAGTGAAGAAGGTGGTGGTTTTATTAGCAGGTGTTATGAAAATTGGGCATATAGATTATCATTTCTTTCCTGATTTGGAAACCAGTTCATTGCGACTTTGTAGGAGGGTAGTAAATTACAACAGCAGAATAATGCAGTTTATTTCTCTATGTACCATTTGCTATAGACGTGGTCACTGGCACATAGCCCTTTGTAAAGATATAAACATCGCACATTTATTTAATGCATGCAATAACATACAGAAGTGAAAATAATCTGTGAGAATGTTGCACCAATAACTAAACATAGTGATTCACCTCTCCTGCCAGTTGGGGTCACTTCTCAGTGAAAACTGGCTGTGAAAGGTCCTCAGAGCATGACTAAGCCTTCCAGTCATCTTTACTCAAGATGTATGTGCAGGCTTTTTACTTGGACCCTAAATCACTTCCTCTAAATCCTTGGATGGTGATGTATTGGTTAGACAATAAATGTTCTCCCATGTGCCCCAGTTCAGACCCCAGGAAATCACATAATGAGACTGAGTACACGGCCCTTTTGTCTGAGGATCTCAAAGCATTCTGCAAACAATAATTCTCACTCCCCTTCTCTCTGCCCGGTGATGTAGGTCTTAGCCTCATTTTAGAGACCGGTAAACTGAAACAGAGAAGGCTTGCGGCCCACAGTGCCCACTGATTCTGGATGCCCAACCTGAGACATCTGGAGCCTGATTTCTAGCAGTGCTGAGCACTCTCAGCTCTTGCTGACTTTGGTCAGAATTGTGGGTGCTCAAAATCTCTGCAAATTAGCCCCTGGATGCCTCCAGTTGTGCACCCAAAATGAGTGGGCACTTCTGGAAGCGTGATCCAAAATGTGGGGCCTGACATCAGAGAGGTGAAGGGTACAGCTGGGATTAGAAGTTGCTGGGGGGGTGGCTCCTTCTGCTGTAATAAGTAGACGATTCTCATGCTCTCTACCTGTGGAAAAGCACAGTTCAACCTCCTACTGTAATATGAGCCTATAGGGAGAGAGAGGGAATTCACACACCCCTTTGGCTGAGTATAAGACTAGAAAAGGAGTTTGTTTTCTAAGAAGGGGAAAGGGAACCCTCTCTTCTCCCTCCTTCCCCTCCCCAACACCCTTGGCAAATATAAAATGCTTCTACAGACCTTCCCTGATGTAATCTTCCATGCCTCCTTCTCAGCAATGGCATTAAACTTGGCAAAGTTGTGGCTAGTGTACTAGGCACTAAATATTTCCGTAAATGTATTTTAGCTAGTACAAATCCATTTTAATTTAGTACAAAATAAGACTCAAGCTAAAACTGAGAAGTGTGGGTCCACCAAACAAGGGACATAGATGTTATGATCTTGACAAGCTAAAGTCCCTTGAAATACAGAAAGCCTTTGTTATGCAGTTAAAGAACAGATTTCAAGCACTTGCAGACCTTGATGAAGAGGAGGGGAATGCAGATGAGGAGATCAACAAGAAGTGGGACAAAGTAACAGCAATTTATAAACAGAGCAGTGAAGCCTGTCTAGGCTACAGGAAAAGGAGAAGGAAAGAGTGGATTACACCCAGCTCATGGAACGCCATAGAAACCAGACGAGCTCTGACGAAAGAAGTTTTAGACACAAAATCCCAGAAGCTAAAGGACAAATATCACAAGCAGTATAGCCAGGCACACCGGGAGGTCAAACGCCCTGTGAGAGCGGACAAACGGCATTATATTGATAATCTGGCAACACGAGCAGAGGATGCAGTTGCTGATGGTGAACAAGGAACCGTCTACAAAATGATGCAGCTTATCGGTGGTAAACGACAGACCCCAACAAACATTCTCATCAGGAACAAATAAGGACACCTACTAACAACTGAAAAGAACAAGAAATGCTCTGGATAGAGCATTTCAAATAATTGCTGAACAGGGAGCTACCTAAAAAGGAAGCAAACATCCCAGAGGCAGAAGAAGATCTTGATTTCAACACAGATACCCCAACTAAGGAAGAGATCATTCAAGCCATCAAATCCTTAAAAAATGGGAAAGCTCCTGGCAAGGATAACTTGAATGCAGAATTGTTCATGCTAAATCCTAAATTACCAGTATCTATCCTTGCCCCTCTATTTACATCAATCTGGGAAAGGGGAAAAGTGCCAGATGAGTGGACCAATGAGGTTACAGTGAAGATATGAAAGAAAGGAACTCCGAGTGATAGTAGTAACTGGCAAGGTATCAAACTTTTATCTGTGCCAAGCAAAGTATTTTGTAAGATCACAGTCCAGCATATATCAGAGGCAGTTGATAGTGTTATCAGAAAAAAACAAGCTGATTTTCAGAAAGGGTGTGGATGCACAGACCAGATCTACAAAACATAACAGAACAGTGCATAGAACGGCAACTGCAACTCTACATACATTTCATAGACTTTGAGAAGGCTTTTGATAGCATTCACAGGACCAGCATATGGCACATTCTACGGGCATATGGAATTCGTTTCCATAAATCAATGTCATCAAAAGCTTCTATTTCAACTTTGCATGCAGTGTTGATCACAGTGAGCTCAGTCTTGAAGTCAAAACAGGAGTACGTCAGGGATGTGTCATGTCTGCAATCCTCTTCAGCACTGCCTTCGACTGGGTAATGCAGTGTACAACAAAAGACGTGCCAAGAGGCATTAAATGGGACACCCTTCTCATCCCTTGAAGACCTGGACTTTGCAGATGATGTCACTCTTCTGTCACATACCCAACACCATACACAAGAAAAAAGAGTTTAACTCAGTGCGTTCAGCCAGCAAACTGGACTGAAACCTGCAATAAGATAGATGTCATGACCTTTAATATTGCCTCACCATCACCAGTACAGATAGAGAATTATGTTCTCACCAATGTAGAAACATTCATATGCTTGGGCAGCACCATCAGCCAGGATGGTGGAACAAGCCAGGACATCCAGAACAAAATCAATAAAGCCAGGAACACCTTCAGGAGCTTAAATATGGTCTGGAAATCATCAAAATACAACACCAAAACCAAACTCAAGATTTATAGGTGCTGCGTACTTTCAATACTACTTTATAGTGCAGAATGCTGGGGAATGAGGAAGTCTGGCATGTCCAAACTGTCTTCATTCCATACAACCTGCCTCAGAAAAATCTTCTATCTTTTGGCCCAGAACAATCTCAAACCAAGATCTGAGCACCATTGTTGCCAGGAGGCATTGGAGATGGATCAGTCATGCTTCGGATGGAATCTGATTCTGTCACCAGAGTACTAATAGGATGGACACCTGAAGGCAAGCGAAAACGAGGCTGCCCGAAAATAACCTGGAGAAGAGCTGTGGAAGCCAAGCTGAAAAACCTGGGGCACAGCTGGGGAACCATTGAAAGACTTGGCAGAAACAGACAGGAGCGGAGGAGCTTCGTTGCTACCCTAAACTCCAGAGGCGTAATGGGAACATGATGATGAAGACAAATACATTTTAATTTAGTACAAAATAACATCATAAATTAAAATGTTGTGTCCAAAATATCAAAACCAAAAAATGGTAACCAAGAAACGTCATGAAATACATAGGGGGAGGTGTAAGTTGTGTATTCCAGTTGTTTGTCTTAGCCTATAAAGGTTGGGGTACTTCACCATAATTGTTTGGGTGGCCTTGGGCACAGCGAAATTCCTGCTGCTGACGGAGCCAATCCTTGCTATCAAGCACACACTGGGCCAGGCACTAAAACTGTGCCGAGGAGCCAATAAACCTGGCCGAGTGGCTTTGCCACCAAACTGCACCTGTGATCTATCTTTGAGTCGCTTCAGGGCTGCCTTATCTGCTGTTAATAGTGATAAAATGGAAGCTCAAAGGACAGAGGCACTGGGCAGCCTAAACAGCGTTACTGTGGCAAAAATAGTCCATCCTTCATCACTTAACACTGGGCAGTACTATCACAGTCTGTTGAGCCAGCTACCTGCTGGGACAACACACGAAAAGAACACACACACACAAGCCAACTGATGACAACCTCGACCTGCTACTAGGTGTGGAAAACCACATGCTGGCTGGTGTTCACTAGGGTTTTACCTCTTATCGTGCATTAGCTCACACGCAGTAAGAAAGCACCTTTGTTCCTAGTGATGACACACCCTAAATCTTTTCTCACCCCCTAGGGTTGAATCTCCTGTCGCATGTGCCCTGTTGTCCTCTCTCTCGGCTGTTTGTCTACACGCCTAAGTGCTAATTTCTTGGATGAGCTATGCCCGAGCGATTAGTATTAGTATCGTTAGGGCTGCTGCATTTCTCCCCCAGACTGTGGCTCTGTCTGGGCTGGCTCTTTGTAGCCAAATGAGGCTGTAATGAGTGTTTGGGAGTTCTCTCTAGTCAGGAACTTTTATGTTTGTTCCATCCCCAATTCCTTATCTATAAATTGTTCTTGACAACGGATTGCTATGCAGACGTGTGCTAATAGTGCTTTGCTGTTGGGTTCAGTCCTTGCCTGCTTATTGATTTTTTTTTTTTTTTAAATAGCTAGCAAGTACCAATTGAAAGGTTAAGGAGATAAAATAGCAATACCTTTTTAGTACTACAGCCTGAATCAATACAACAGATGTGTGGCGAGCAGGAGCCGTGTGCATATTAGTGGAGTCTTTTTCCCCTGGGTGTACAAGTAAAGCTATGAGCTTCTCTTAGTGGCGTTAAACACTTCCTGGTGCGTTTCGGAATTGAAGCTTGAACTGTAGCAGGACCCGACTGTTTCACAGATCGCCCAGTCCTCCTCCCCTGGTGTGTGTCTCCCAGATGGTTTGAACCCTGAGCACGCTTCCTTTCCTTGCATGATACTGGAGAGGAGTTGTACTTTCAGAGACACCAGCCCTCCTTTCCACACAATAGGGGCTGGAACATGGCCTTCTCCACTTGAAGCCAAACTCTCAGCTGACCTTGCTGGTCACCCACATGCATAACCTCTCCAGGCTTCCCATTACGCTCCCTACTCCTTCACTAACGCTTTCCCCAGGGCGCTAACTGGCCATCCACTTCTGTCACTGGGACTGGTCCGATCTGCTGAAGGAAATTAATTGCATTGGTTTCCAAGACTGCTGGTGTTGAATGCACCTGCTGCGAGGCTGGTGCACCGTTTCTGGTACCAAAGCCAGTGCTGCAGGCAGGGGCGGCTCTACTAATTATGCCGCCCCAAGCAGTCGCCGCCGAATTGCCGCCGCCGCAATAGCAGCGGAGCTGCCACCAAAAGCCACCGTGGCAGGAAGAGTGGCGGAGCTGCCGCCGAATTGCTGCCGTGGGACACCGACTGCCGCCCCCTTCCAGATGCTGGTGCCTGGAGCCAGCCCTGTCTGCAGGTCTTGAATAACTGGTGAATGTTGGAGTGAAAAGTGCACTTGGCCCACAGGGCGAGCTAAGCAGGAGTGAGCGCTGTGGCTCTGAATGAGGACTGCACATCACCTGAGCGCTGGGTCCTGGTGGGAGTTGGAATCAGGTGTGAAATTCAGCTGCTTTGAATGTTTTGAAAAGTAAATAGTCCTTGGAATACAGAATGTTCAGCCATGCATTTGTTTCATGTAATTAATTCCCTATAATTGCCCCCATCCCACCTACAAATTAGCTAATTATCTTTAATTAGCTCTTTGATCACACTTGCGCCCTGGTTGTATTTGAATTGCACAGTTTCCGCTTGGCCATTGGAATCTACTCTATGACGGTGGTGTCTCCTGGTTCCCGCAGGAGTCCCCTCCCCTGCCGGATGCATCTCGCTCTTAGGCAATCTGACTTGTGTTGAGTGTAAAATTCTCCTTTGCTCCATTTCCCCATGTCACTCCTAGTTACTGCCTTTGAGCCTGCAGCATCCATTCTTGTTTCTTTCTGCTATTGAGAGATTAAAACAATTTGATTCTGGTTCCCAGAACACACTGCTTGGTGCAGTTTGGCTAAAAGACCGCGGTCAGACAGAACTACTAGGTTGAGCTAGTATGAAAGGAATGTGCTGCGTTTAAGGACAGGCTGTTGAATTGGTCTGTGGCTTGTCTCTGGAAAGCCGGGGGGAAGCAGCTGAAATGCAGAAACCTATTCCATAGAAATGGCTTTCGCTTGCACCTGTAGAGTTTAGTCTCGTATGCAGAAAATCTGTTGTTTTGACAGTTCAAGATGGTCGCTGATGTTTCTCTGTTCTCATGTCTAGTGATGGAGACTGTCAAAAATCACAGCAAGAACAGTGAGAAACTATTGTAATTTCTAGCTGCATATGTTCCCAATCCATCTGCACCCCATCTGACAGGTGACGTCCTTTATAGTTTGTGGGTGCTCCGACTACTGAACAGATGGCTAAATGTGAATTTACGTGGCTAACTTTAGACACTTTGCTTGTGTGGGGGTAATATACAAACATTCAGATGATGTAAATTGGCCTGGAGTGATGCTGGTTTACACCAGCTGAGTATCTGGCCCATGATTAAGCTTGTCGGAGTTCAATTTTTATTTATCTTGACAGATAATATTGATTTTTATTTTTAAGCACTTATTTTTATTTTGATCAATTTTAAAAGTATCAGTTGTGCAAAATGATGGGTTTTAAGCCTTTTTTTTTAAGATTTGTATTGATTTTAAATTCTCACAGTTGTGGGGAATTATGGAGCACCAGACAATGGAGGGGTCAGACAATAATTATTGAACGACAGTAGATGCTGAGATTCAAAAAGTTAAAGCTTTATGATGGTTCAAACCCAACTGTCATCATTACATGTCAGAATTTTAGCCTTAAATCGAACTCTCATACGTTCTCAAGCAGTGTTTTCCTTACTTTGCCTCTCTTTAAATTTTGATTCTCATCAGTGGCCATATTCTTTTCATTGGTTTGTGTGCATATAGTGAAATTGATGTTTACTGATAAATCTAATCCCCCAGGCCTACCCATTATGTATATTATTGGCATATTTTCAGGCTGTATGATTATATAGCTTTAACTTGATCTTGTATTTTTTGGTATGTCTCTAAACTAACAATAACACTGTATCAGAGTCTAGCAAAGCAACAGTGTATTTTCTGTCTCTGTCATATCTCAGCCACATCTGAGAATGAAGTGACGTACTCTCAGGCAGGACTGCAATTGAATATAATGCGAGAGCACTTATTAGGACTTGGCTAGAGCATAGGTGAAAGAGGATGCATTGCCTTTCCATTTAGAATTGGTCTAACAGGTACCTAATTGAGTTATGGAAGCTCATTAATTGCCTTTTTAGACATGTCTCACCCAGTGTTCCCTCTTCTGTTGAGGCCTCAGCTGCACTGTAAAGGTCTCTTCCAATTTCTTGTAAACTGGAAACACAGTACAGGGGCGCTAAGTGCCTCCAACTGCTCACTAAATGAAAAACAACAGAGATGGCTTCCTTGAAGAGTAGCTCTGACATTGGAGTTAACTTGAGAGAGTTTCCCTGTGTGAAGATGGGCTTGGCCGGAACTTCTCCCTTCCCTTCGTGATTACTGTAGACTTTGCCCAAGTCTGCCAGCAATACTCATGTAGAGTATTGAACTGCAAGAGGGACTGATTCTATTTTCAATAGAAATTGAAATCCATGGGACTATACAAGTGAGTACTGCTCAGCATGAGTAAGGGTGGCAGAATCCGGTCCTTTGTGTGAGTGGCTGTGTGTGGAGGGGTTGGTCTGTCACTGCTAACTATCCCATTATGCTTGGTCTTGCAGTCAAGTTATAATGAAGAAAGATGGTGTGAGGTAAGGTGTAGCTCTGGGAGTCAGGTCTCCGGGGTAGCCTGATAACATTTCTGGTTCTGCCACAAACTCATTCTATGCGATATTTTAATGCATGCACGGCCTTGGTGACTGTCTTCAGTGAAGGTGGCCAAATAAAACAAAACGAGGCATTGAGAACCGTGACTGAGCTTCTGTTACATTGAGGCTGTTTGTGATGGCCTGGGTCTGAGTCCTTCAGTGGCAAAGCTCTAAATCCGTATGGAAAATGGTTGCTAAGGATTAGCAACAAAATACATTGTGGTACTTAAACCATGCACGTGCTCTCTTGATTTTGGGGGCTAAGCCAACTGGTTCTCAAAGCAGTTCCTCCTTGGCACACCTGCCCGTCCAGCAGGACAGGAGTCTTGCATTTCCTTTAAAAAGAACAGGAGTACTTGTGGCACCTCAGAGACTAACAAATTTATTTGAGCATAAGCTTTTGTTAGTCTCTAAGAAAAGAAAAGGAGTACTTGTGGCACCTTAGAGACTAACAAATTTATTAGAGCATAAGCTTTCGTGAGCTACAGCTCACTTCATCGGATGCATTTGGTGGAAAATACAGAGGGGAGATTGATATACACACACAGAGAACATGAAACAATGGGTTTTATCATACACACTGTAAGGAGAGTGATCACTTAAGATAAGCCATCACCAGCAGCAGGGGGGGGGAAGGAGGAAAACCTTTCATGGTGACAAGCAAGGTAGGCTATTTCCAGCAGTTAACAAGAATATCTGAGGAACAGTGGGGGGTGGGGGAGGGAGAAATACCATGGGGAAATAGTTTTACTTTGTGTAATGACTCATCCATTCCCAGTCTCTATTCAAGCCTAAGTTAATTGTATCCAGTTTGCTAATTAATTCCAATTCAGCAGTCTCTCATTGGAGTCTGTTTTTGAAGCTTTTTTGTTGAAGAATAGCCACTCTCAGGTCTGTAATCGAGTGACCAGAGAGACTGAAGTGTTCTCCAACTGGTTTTTGAATGTTATAATTCTTGACGTCTGATTTGTGTCCATTCATTCTTTTACGTAGAGACTGTCCAGTTTGACCAATGTACATGGCAGAGGGGCATTGCTGGCACATGATGGCATATATCACATTGGTAGATGCGCAGGTGAATGAGCCTCTGATAGTGTGGCTGATGTGATTAGGCCCTATGATGGTGTCCCCTGAATAGATATGTGGACAGAGTTGGCAACGGGCTTTGTTGCAAGGATAGGTTCCTGGGTTAGTGGTTCTGTTGTGTGGTGTGTGGTTGCTGGTGAGTATTTGCTTCAGATTGGGGGGCTGTCTGTAAGCAAGGACTGGCCTGTCTCCCAAGATCTGTGAGAGGGATGGGTCGTCCTTCAGGATAGGTTGTAGATCCTTGATGATGCGTTGGAGAAGTTTTAGTTGGGGGCTGAAGGTGATGGCTAGTGGCCTTCTGTTATTTTCTTTGTTGGGCCAGTCCTGTAGTAGGTGACTTCTGGGTAATCTTCTGGCTCTGTCAATCTGTTTCTTCACTTCAGCAGGTGGGTATTGTAGTTGTAGGAATGCATGATAGAGATCTTGTAGGTGTTTGTCTCTGTCTGGGGGGTTGGAGCAAATGCAGTTATATCATAGAGCTTGGCTGTAGACAATGGATCGTGTGGTGTGATCTGGATGAAAGCTAGAGGCATTTAGGTAAGAATAGCGGTCAGTAGGTTTCCGATATAGGGTGGTGTTTATGTGACCATCGCTTATTAGCACCGTAGTGTCCAGGAAGTGGATCTCTTGTGTGGACTGGTCCAGGCTGAGGTTGATGGTGGGATGGAAATTGTTGAAATCCTGGTGAAATTCCTCAAGGGATTCTTTTCCATGGGTCCAGATGATGAAGATGTCATCAGTGGAGCGCAAGTAGAGTAGGGGCATTAGGGGACAAATTTCCTTTGACGCAGTTAATCAGAGGCAGGTAAAGCAGAGCAGGGAGTGCCAGCAAACGGCTGGAAATGTCTCCATCAACTGCTGCAGGAGGAATGGGTGTGGCTGGACAGAGAAGTGAATGTGGAATTAATTCCTTCCCTCGATTAAAAAATTGTTCTCTCTTGCCACAGAGGGCAGGACAAGTGGCAGTGGATGCAAACGACAGCACAGCAGATTTAGATTAAATCTCAAGAAAACCTTCCTAACTGTAAGCACAGTAGAACTGTGGAACAGATGCCTTGGGAAGTCATGGAAGCTCCTTCACTGGAAGTTTTCAAAAGGAGTCTGGATAGCCGTCTGCCTTGAAGGGTTTAGACACAACAAATCCTGCAGCTTGACAGTCTAAACAAGATTATCCTTGCGGTCCCTTTGAACCCTATGGGCCTGTGATTATCTCCACTGAGCGAGTGACATCCCACTCCCCTGGCATTAGCACAATTGCGTCTTACTCTGTCTGGCTCTCTCTTGGCTTTGAGATGCTAGCAGTATTTTTTAATGGCCCTTTTTGGTTTATCATGGTGGGAAGGGAAATGCAATGAAGGGTTTAATCTGTGCCATCTCCCCACACAACTGTCCCTTTCCACGCATCCTCAGCGGAACAGCTTGTTTCCTTCATTGGACAGGGTGGGCACGAAGTCTCTCACTCCTAAATCTAAGCCTGGAAGCTGTTCCTGGGGAAGCTTTGCCTGCCCTGCTCTGGGTTGGATGCATTTTATCTTCACATGCTGCTGTCACCTGTGACCACTTTCCCTGTCAGATGTCTCCAGATCCACTGTTGGTGACCACTTGATGATGGCTGTTGTCAGTTGGCGCGCGCGCGTGTGTGTGTGTGTGTGTGTTCTTTCCGTGTGTCTTTCCAGCTCTATGCAGAAGGCTGGTTCAGCAGACCTCGAGAGTACTACCCAGTGTGGTCAAGTCTTGGCGGCTGGAAAGTTGTTGCCTCGATAGCACTGTTTAGACAGCTCAGTGAGTCTGTCCTTGAAGCTTCAATGTTGTTAGTAGACTGGGCAGCGAGTTAGTTCTGCAGGCTTCGATGTTACTCATAAAGCCCGGTTCGGTGACAAAGGCCCCAGGCCAGGTTTGTTGCCCCAAAGACACAGGATAGCGCTCTGGCTCCATGATTACAGGTACGCTAACACCCGAGAGCCCTGTGGCAAGGAACGGCTCAGTCAGCAGCCGGACTCCCCACAAAGAACTAAGGGGAAGAACCCAGACATTATAGACCAAAACAAACAGCCAACCAGGCACATTGCCTATTTCGTTATCTATTTCTTGACATCTGTTTGTTACCTCCACCTGGTCCTGATAGCTTGAATAAACATCCCTCTTCATTGTGTTGTCAAACCATCTTGTACAAATACATCCCAATTCAGTACTAGCTGGAATATATTTATGTAAATATCTAGCGCCTTAAGAAAAGGAGGACTTGTGGCACCTTAGAGACTAACAAATTTGTTTGAGCATAAGGTTTCATGAGCTACAGCTCACTTCATTGGATGCATTTGGTGGAAAATACAGTGCAGAGATTTATATACATGCCCCTCTTCTGCTGGTAATAGCTCATCTTAAGTGATCATTCTCCTTATAGTGTGTATGATAACACCCATTGTTTCATGTTCTCTGTGTATATAAATCTCCCCACTGTATTTTCCACTGAATGCATCCGATGAAGTGAGCTGTAGCTCATGAAAGCTTACGCTCAAATAAATTTGTTAGTCTCTAAGGTGCCACAAGTACTCCTTTTCTTTTTGCGAATACAGACTAACACTGCTGCTACTCTGAAACCTGTCATTATATCTAGCGCCTAGTACGCTACCAGCAGCTTTGCCAAGTTCATATGCTGGACAGTGATCTTGTCTGCTTTAATACATGGTGTGACTTTGGTTCACAGCCGCTGGTTCAGGCCTCAATTCTTGCACCAGGCCCAGTGCTCCAGGCTCTCTGTCTCTCTCTCCTACGATGGCTGCTTATTGGCCTTCATGAAATAATGTCTTTGTCCAGTTTCCAGTCAGATGTTTACATCACAGCCCCCCCTCCCTGCACCCCACAGCTGGTACTGACAGTACCCCCTCGCTGGTGATTTTCACAGATAAGCCAAGAACTGACTAGGGTGTGAAGAGCTAGCAGTGGCCTTGTGGTGTGAAGGGAAGCTCCAGTCCGGGGCTGAGGCATGTTGCTGGGTTAGCTAGCACTGCTGCCCATGTGGCACCTGCCCTAGAGAGAGAACCATGGTCACCATAGCTGTCTTCAGGACAACTCAGGGACACAAGTGTGCGCTGGCATCCCAGGATGTTTGTTCCTGTTCCTTCATCAGTTGGACAGGCAATGACCGATCCGGAGAGAGGAGCAACACCTGAGGATGAACGTTCCTGGTTCCTCCTCAATGCAATCTGAGCTGTTCGCACCTCATCCGGTCTCCTTGGCTGTTCTGAGGCTTCCAAGATGAGGGAAGTTCTGTTTCTTTCTTGGCTTTCCATAAAACCAGTACAGCGGTATGAGCACAAACAGGGGGACGAGTTGTAACAGGCTGGGAAGTTACGGTATTTCATCTGGTGGGGATAAATCATGGTTCACTGGAAATCAAAGGGCAAGAAAGGAAATGGATGTGGAGCAGATCCTGGGTGGAGTGTAGATACCACAAGTGGGGATGATATTGCTAACACAGGAACAGAATTGAGAAGAGTAAAATTAACCCGATGAAAGGGAATCCAGAGAGAATAATGTTGAATACTTGACTCTTCAAAGCATTGGTTAATCTGTGCAGCCTTCTGTGAGGGAGAGAAGCATCATCAACCCCAGTTTTACAGAAGGGGAAAACTGGGATGGGGGGATTGAACCTGGGAGTCAGCTTGGGGGTGGGGAGGAAGGTGGTAGTTCTCCAAGCTCCGTCCACATAATAAGCTCCACCCCGTGATTTGCCAAATGGAGATGCTGCTCACTGTAGATTGTGTAGGTGTTCCAAGGATGATCATGTATACTCGGAAAAAGAAAAGGAGTACTTGTGGCACCTTAGAGACTAACAAATTTATTTGAGCATAAGCTTTCGTGAGCTACAGCTCACTTCATCAGATGCATTCCAATGAAGTGAGCTGTAGCTCACGAAAGCTTATGCTCTAATAAATTTGTTAGTCTCTAAGGTGCCACAAGTCCTCCTTTTCTTTTTGCGAATACAGACTAACACGGCTGCTACTCTGAAACCTGTCATGTGTACTCGGAGCTCCACTGGTCCCCTTGACCTTGGCTGCCCCACTTCAGTATGCCCATGGTCCCTGCTAGGCTCCTTGGGCGTGGATCAGAAGGGAGGGGGGAGGGCACGTGCCCTTCCCCTCTGATTTGCTGCTTGGCTTGTACTGAGCATGCTCAGTCACGCGGCTGAAGTCAGCTGTCCTCACTCTGCCCTTCCCCCTGCCCCTACACACACACTGTCAGCAGACCTGGGCCATCTCTGGCTTGGATCCTTTGTGGTTGGAAGGGAAAAATTAAGTAGTGCCCTCTTCCAAATGTCACTTGCTTGTGGCACGAAAATGAAACACCACTTGCAGTAAATTGTGCAGATCAGTGCTTCTTCCTCTGCCTTCGTGCTGGAGGAGGGAGAGAATGAGTTCGCATGGGCCATCAGAGGTAACCCCACACTGCTGCGAGGAATGGGGCAGGTCACGCCTCTGAGCTGTTATTCTAGGCTGGCTGCAGAGTCATCTCTGCATTGGTTCCGCTCTGCTTATGCTTTTGAGGGCTTGATGCAGCCATTTTTATATGATGTTTATATGAATGCGGAGATGTTTATATGAATGCAGAGATTCTGGAGAACGAGGAGGTCACTTCAGAGTGGTGCCAGTGTGGCAGATGGGCATGCCCTGGCTTAGCCAGGAGCACACGAGGTCAGATTGGTGGAGGGGATGGGTACCTCAGCTGAAGTCACTGAAAATCAGGCCCATTGTGAGCAAGGGGACACTAAAAATAAAGCATAGCTATTGCAGCGTGAGTGGCGGGATTGGGACCCATACATGCTGAGTATGTACTTAGCATCCTGGACAGCACCAGCCTCAGGACAGTTAGCCCCTCATGCTGCTATGGCTAGGTTCTGTTAGCACGCTAGCTGGACCAGAGCTGGTGCAGGTTTGACTCCTCGAGCTGGAAAAGTTGCGTCTTCCTGATCTAGTGTAGACATACCCTATGTGGCAAGTCCCTTTGCCCTTTGTCTAACAACAACACGCAGCACATTCTAGAGCAGGAAAGCCCAAGTCTTTGCACTGCCATTGTCATCTGATGCCCTGGGTTTGTGTGTAAAAGCCACCTCAAACATAAGACTCCTGCTCCCTGCCCTTTTCCAGGTAACTGTATTCGACTGGCACCTCTCCAGCCACTGCAGCGAGAGGAGGATGTTGACTTGTGCACGTAACTGCACAGTAGAAATCTTTATTAGTCAGATGTGCCCATCCCTAGCAAGCCGATCAAATCTATGCCCCTGCCCCTTCCCCCCCACCCAGCCCCAAACCAGCTTTTAAAAGAACAGAAGCAGGGACACAGTCACAGAACATGATTAAAAACAACAGCCTGCTCCTCCCCTCTCTGTCCCGACTGCTCTGGGCCCGGAGCTGCAGACCCAGGGAATATAGAATGGGAGCTGTGCACTGACCACCGTAGCTTTGGGAGAGGAGGGCTGAAGCTGTAGGAACCTTTCCAGAGATTATAGTAAGAGGGATGACAATTTTCAGGCAATTCTTACCATGCCAGGTAAGAAGGGATTTTTGTTTATTAGAAGAAAACTAGGCTTGGTTTTAATATTGGAGTGATCCTCTTACCCAGGGGAGCACTGTGCTGTCACTGGCAGGCAGAAACTCCAATAGGACGCTTGCATTTCTGGCTGCTGCAATCTTCTCTCTCTGAGGTGCTCCTTGGGCCACATCACCCTGGCATCTGAGCACCTCCCGCACCCCCAGTCCTCTGATCCCCAGGATATAGATGGGGAAACAAAGCCAGAGAGAGACTAAGGTTATGTCTACACTGCAGATTTCTTCTGGCGTAGCTATGTCGGACAGGGGCGGGAAGAAGTGCGAGGCCTGTGTGAGCAAAGTGCCTAGCAGAGATGCGGCCGTACCAGCAGGAGGGCACTTTTGCCAGTATTGCTTACTTTTTTGCGGGGGGAAGGGAACTGGTGAAAGTGCAGCTTTCTTAGTATAAGCTACATCCGTAGTAGGAGCACTTTGCCGGTGTAGCATACCATCTCTTTGTTGTATGCGTGTGTGTGTATGTATGTACGTACACATCACCGGGCACAATGGGGTCCTGCTCTGTGGCTGGACGCCGGTGCTGCCGGAATCCCAATGTACCCATATCTGTAGGGTAAAGTTTTCCTAGTGCAGACGTGGCCTACATCAGTGCTTCTCAAGCTCTCTGATGTGGGGGACTGGCAATTTTTTTTCCTAATGTGCACGCAGACCAGCAGCTGATGGCTCGCGGACCAGCACTGGTCCGCGGACCACCACTTTGAGTAGCACTGGCTACTCAAATCTGTGAGAGGGATGGGTCGTCCTTCAGGATAGGTTGTAGATCCTTGATGATGCGTTGGAGAGGTTTTAGTTGGGGGCTGAAGGTGATGGCTAGTGGCGTTCTGTTGTTTTCTTTGTTGGGCCTGTCCTGTAGTAGGTGACTTCTGGGTACTCTTCTGGCTCTGTCAATCTGTTTCTTCACTTCAGCAGGTGGGTATTGTAGTTGTAGGAATGCATGATAGAGATCTTGTAGGTGTTTGTCTCTGTCTGAGGGGTTGGAGCAAATGCGGTTATATCGTAGCGCTTGGCTGTAGACAATAGATCGAGTGGTATGATCTGGATGAAAGCTAGAGGCATGTAGGTAGGAATAGCGGTCAGTAGGTTTCCGATACAGGGTGGTGGTTATGTGACCATCGCTTATTAGCACCGTAGTGTCCAGGAAGTGGATCTCTTGTGTGGACTGGTCCAGGCTGAGGTTGATGGTGGGATGGAAATTGTTGAAATCCTGGTGAAATTCCTCAAGAGCTTCTTTTCCATGGGTCCAGATGATGAAGATGTCATCAATGTAGCGCAAGTAGAGTAGGGGCATTAGGGGACGAGAGCTGAGGAAGCGTTGTTCTAAGTCAGCCATAAAAATGTTGGCATACTGTGGGGCCATGCGGGTACCCATCGCAGTGCCGCTGATTTGAAGGTATACATTGTCACCAAATGTGAAATAGTTATGGGTCAGGACAAAGTCATAAAGTTCTGCCACCAGGTTAGCCGTGACAGTATCGGGGATACTGTTCCTGATGGCTCGTAGTCCATCTTTGTGTGGAATGTTGGTGTAGAGGCTTCTACATCCATAGTGGCTAGGATGGTGTTTTTAGGAAGATCACCAATGGACTGTAGTTTCCTCAGGAAATCGGTGGTGTCTCGAAGATAGCTGGGAGTGCTGGTAACGAAGGGCCTGAGGAGGGAGTCTACATAGCCAGACAATCCTGCTGTCAGGGTGCCAATGCCTGAGATGATGGGGCGTCCAGGATTTCCAGGTTTATGGATCTTGGGTAGCAGATAGAATACCCCAGGTCGGGGCTCCAGGGGTGTGTCTGTGCGGATTTGTTCTTGTGCTTTTTCAGGGAGTTTCTTGAGCAAATGCTGTAGTTTCTTTTGGTAACTCTCAGTGGGATCAGAGGGTAATGGCTTGTAGAAAGTGGTGTTGGAGAGCTGCCTAGTAGCCTCTTGTTCATACTCCGACCTATTCATGATGACGACAGCACCTCCTTTGTCAGCCTTTTTGATTATGATGTCAGAGTTGTTTCTGAGGCTGTGGATGGCACTGTGTTCTGCATGGCTGAGGTTATGGGGTAAGCAATGCTGCTTTTCCACAATTTCAGCTCGTGCACGTCGGCAGAAGTAGTCTATGTAGAAATCCAGGCTGCTGTTTCGACCTTCAGGAGGAGTCCACCCAGAATCCTTCTTTTTGTAGTGTTGGCAGGAAGGTCTCTGTGGGTTAATATGTTGGTCAGAGGTGTGTTGGAAATATTCCTTGAGTCTGAGACGTCGAAAATAGGATTCTAGGTCACCACAGAACTGTATCATGTTCGTGGGGGTGGAGGAGCAAAAGGAGAGGCCCCGAGATAGGACAGATTCTTCCGCTGGGCTAAGAGTATAGTTGGATAGATTAACAATATTGCTGGGTGGGTTACGGGAACCATTGTTGTGGCCCCTTGTGGCATATAGTAGTTTAGATAGCTTAGTGTCCTTTTTCTTTTGTAGAGAAGCAAAGTGTGTTTTGTAAATGGCTTGTCTAGTTTTTGTAAAGTCCAGCCACGAGGAAGTTTGTGTGGAAGGTGGGAAACTGGGATTATGGCACTGAATATATTCTACACTGTTGTTCATATTAAAATACTTGCTTAATTGCAGGCTGGGTGATCCAAAATAGTGGATGGTGAGCGATGTCTGTTACTACTGGCTTTGTTAAAATTGTCTTTTTTTCATTAAAAGCCCCAAATGTAAAATAAAGGTAACGGTGGGCTTCATGCTTGCTCTTCTTGCTGAGGGCAACGCCTGTCACCACGTGGGAAAAAACTTGTGAAACTGGAATCAAGGGCAGCTGACCCTTTGCCTTATTGAAACTAGTAGGATCCTCTCCGTAAGGACAGCAGGATTCACCCTGGTGGTTGTGATCGTGTATCAGTAATCCCCAGGGCATGCCCCTTGGAGAGAACTGCAGTCTGAAATTTGGAAAGGCAAGAGGGTCAAGATGAAGTTCCTACCTCCAAAGTACCCTGCACCTTGGAGGGGCTGGAGATGCAGATACGTGCAGTGGCTTGCTAGATTCTTTTCCTTCCTCTCAAGCTGCTGTGGGGAAGGGGTTTCTCCAGCCAAGGGGCTGCTCTGTGTCCTGTCTGCCAGTTGGAAGGTGGATCTCATTTGCAATAACCCTGTTTGGTTCGTACACAGGCAGCTTGTAGGATTCCTGCTCGTTGGAGTTTGATCCTGACTTTGCTCTGTGCACAGTGCTCTTTAGGTCTGCATCCCACCTGTATCTCGCTCTGTGTACAAGCACTCAGCGATAGGGTGACCAGATGTCCCATGTTTATAGTCCTGTTTTTTGGGACTTTTTCTTATATAGGCACCTATTTACCCCCACCCCCTGTCCTATTTTTTCACAGTTGCTATCTGATGACCCTACTCAGTGAGGGTGCATCTGTTATGTGTACCGTAGCGTTGCTCTGTGCTTACTCACCCCAAAGTCTGCACTCTCTGCTTTCAGTCCTGCTGCATGCTGCACCCCACAGCTGTTCCCCTTGCTCTCCTTCTTCTCTACCTTTGCCATGTGCCCAAGCCTTACCTCTGTCACTTAAAGCTTTTAACTTTGCTAAAGTTTAAAAGCAGCACACTCCCTTAAGTTTGGCATAGAAACATATTTTTGTAGATCCTACTAAAATAGCAGCTATTGCTTTTGTGGTTTGTGTGATGAGTGATATATTATTGTGTGGGCAGGGACAACTCCAGTCCTTTGCAATCCGGAGGGCTTTTGCTGTCCCATCATTCTGATCTGAAATTAGATCGCAATCTGGACCCAGAAACTTGTGTTGTTTAATAAAAGTGACGTGCGGGAATCGCCTTCCCCCAGGCAGATTTCAGAGCCTTTGCCAACCCCAGCTTGCATTTCTGATAGCTGATCTGCTCTTAATCACTCCAGCATTCCCAAGAATGAATCCCTAATTTAAAGCAGATGAGAGATAATGTGAGTATTTCCAGATTATAGAAAGCAGAGGTTTGGGCTGATGTATAGAAAGCAGACGAGCTACGCGTCCCACATCCGCCCTCCTGCAGCACACCGTCTCTTATAAGGGATGGTGGGGAAAAGACTTCTGCAGGCACCCTTTGCTGCCTGGGATCCCCAAAGCCTTGCAGGCCCTTTTGTTTTAATGTTAAATCTTCCCCTCATCTGTTTCTCCTCCCCCTTGCCCTTCAACTGAGAGAGACATTCTGGGGAGAGGGAAACAAGTACCAGCTCCCCGGAGACAGCCGCGCTGCATGAAGTTGCCATGTTATTTTTAGGGTTCTCTGGACTTTCCCCGGTGCAGGTGAAGAGGTGATTTTAGTCTGTGACCCTGTGCCGGGGGTGTGTGGGAAGCGACTGCACAAACCCGGTCGGCTGGGTGGGCGAGGAGTGCGGGATCCCGTATGCCGATCGCGCTGGGGTTTAACATCTATCCCTGTCTGCGACACTTGCTCCGCTGCCTGCCACTGTGGCTAAGGACTTCCCTTGGCCCCTGGGGAAGACCGAATGGCTGAGATTCCTCAGGTGCAAAGGGGTAAAAAAGCCTATTGGCTCTATAGGCATGTGATGCAAAACACTACATGTGCTGGGGGTATAAAATCTCAGCTCCCATCCCGTCTAAACTCTTCCAAATGTTCCATTCCCAGCACACCCCTGCTGCAGTGGATTTGGGAGACTGGTCACCAATTACGTCTGCCCCCATCTGGGTGGTACATCTTGCTTGGGGGTGGGGAGAGGGAGACTGGGAGTGGGATGAGGGGGACTCTAAAGGAAAGCACGTTGAGTCGCATTGTGAGACGTGCTCTTTGTAGCCCTCTCCTCGCGGTGAGAAGTTTGTGTTTTTCCAGACTAGATGTTGGGATCCTCTCCTTAATATAAGCTTCTGACTGCTGCATTAACATTCTGGGCTGGGGTGAGTGGTTGTGAAGTAGGTGCTGCTTCAGAAGGTCATTTCATGCCCCAGAGTATCCCAGGCTGCACTGAAAGGTGGTAATCTCTGGCTAAATTACCTTTCCCAGTGAAATCTATTAACTCTCTCTTGATTTGGGTAGCTCCAGATTTAAACCCCAGCACATGACTCCATGGGATGAGCCCCAAAGGGTGCTATTGAAATACTCCTTTCCTTGACTGTGGGGGGTCACCACACTGTAGTTATGGGAGTGGAGAAGGGCCCCATTGTTACACTTTGTCTCTGATCCCTTTCCATCTGCTCTTCCTTAACCCACAGAAGCTCTTCAGGAGCTGACACTGCTATGGGAGTGTAAACTGGATTCTACTCTGCCTAATGCTTCCTATTATTTCTTATCCAAATCTGTTCTTTGACCAGTAGAGCTGTCAGCTCAAGTTCTGAGAGCAGCATGCTTAATAATTGTGACCAGAGCTGGGTGAATAACTAATTTATAGCTTCAGTGGCTGTTCTGAAGAATCAGCAAAACAGTTCAATTCAACCTGAACCAAATCCAAACATTCTGAAGTTTTCTAGTGAATTGAAAATGTTTTCTTTGAGCCCAAACACATACATTGTTTGAGCAGAAATCCTGTGTTTCCAGGCACGTTTAAAAAGCTAGATTCAAAGAAGGGCCAGTGATGGCTCAGAACTTTTAGCCAAGTGATTAGAGCACTCACCTGGGACGTGGGGGACCCTGATTCAATTCCCCTCTCCTCCTGAGGAAGAGCAGCGATTTCAACCGAGGTCTCCCACATCGCCCTAACTCGTGTTAAAAGGGGGTGAACCTGGCCCTGGATGGGGAAAGGGATACGTCGTACGCACCACAGGAATAGAGCACTACCCTCGGGATGGGTGTTAGTGTCTAAGTGCATGACCTTCTGTAGGGATGAAACCGACGTGATTTTTGGATGGTAAGGAACAGCACCAAGCTGATTGTTCCCTCTGCGTGTGCGAGAGACTTAAAATGTGAGTTTAAAGCTCATTACCCGTCTGGTTGTTCTTCAGGCCGAGGTGGGGATTTGATTTTTAATGCTAATAAAAGCAAACCTTTTTTTAAAATCAGCTGGGAAAGGGTATTTTAAATAAGAGTAGTGCAAACAGAGGATGAAAAGGTACAGCACACTGTCATGTCCTGGCCATAGCATTGCATTTCCCAGAACTCTATTTCCATCTGTACCTAGGGCTCCACCCCGGAGGTTGGCCAGAGTCCCACGAGAGGCACTCCACATCTTGCAGGGTCAAGCCCAGCACGGTGCTGGCACTGAAGGAGATGGGAGTCTTTAGAGTGGGCCTGATCCATAACTCATTGACGTCAATGGAAAGCTCCCATTGATTGGCTGACTCTTGGGCTTCGACATGCCCTTTAAAATGGGGACTGTGGAATGGACTGCTGCTGGCTAACCCCCAAGTGGCTAAGAGGAGGCAGCTAATAACTGCAGGAGCCTAAAAGTTAAATGCTGTACATGGGCCCCTTGTGAGATCACTATAGAATGGGAGGGTGTCATGGAAGGATCCATGGGAGATAGGAATCCTAGTGCTGTGGGCTGCACAGAATCACCTGGGTGTTAGAGAAGGTGCAAGAGGTGGTAGCTGACATGTCTATATGCTCCCTTCCTGTGTGAGGACATGAATTAGAAGCTGGACCCTGTGCTAGTGCTCCCATTGCTGACTAGCGCCTGCTTTGTCTGGTGGCCCTTCCCCTCCCCATTTCAGGAGACCACAGCACAGAGCCAGGGTGATGCTGGCAGTAAAATCTATTTGCTTTTTGCATACCTGCCCCTAACAGCTCTCTTCAGGGTGTCGCTTAGTCAACAAACCCAGAATTCCCCTGGCAGCTTTGCTTCCTGGCTTGATGGGAACTTACAGGAAGTGGTGGGGCTGATAAGTCCCTTAGGTATGTTGTATCCTTATGCTGACCTTGTGATGCACAAGCTCTGCCCTTTCTGCATAGCCATAACTAGACATTTACCTGCTCCTTTATTTTACTGTGAAAATCAGCCATGGTAAACATCTCTGCAGACAGGCTGACACGTCATAGGTATCACTGCGTGCCGTGCCTACTCAGCACTTCAGGGGGTCAGATCCCCTCTTCCTCTCCACAAAGCAGAGGACTGATTGTGAGCTCAATCCTTGAGGGGGCCATTTAGGGATTTGGGGCAAAAATTGGGGATTGGTCCTGCTTTGAGCAGGGGGTTGGACTAGATGATCTCCTGAGGTCCCTTCCAACCCTGATATTCTATGATTCTATGATTGTCTCACCGAGGAGAATCTCCATGAGCTCCTAACAGTATGGGATCTACAAATAGAACTGGTCAAACAAAGAAGTTTAGATGAGGATTTGGCAAACAGGTCTTTTTTTGTTTTTGTTTTTATTTTCAAGCTAGACTGATTTTTCCCCTCGCTCCCAAGTTTTAGTTTTTTTCCTTTTGAAATCACTAATTTGCTGTATTTTTGCGAGTTTCAGGGGTCAGAGTTAAGGTTGGATGGGGTTGTCAATGAGTGATGAGAGTCCCAGGACATTAGAGACACAAGGTGGGTGAGATAATAGCTTTTATGGGACCAATTTCTGTTGGTGAGAGAGAGAAACTTTTGAGATTACACAGAGCTCTTCTTCAGGGCTGGGAAAGGTTCCCGAGTGTCACAGCTAAAGGGACCATCAAGGTGAAGTGGCCTGTTCACACCCCTGTAGTCATAGGACCAAAGGGTGAGGTGAGTGGGTTACAGATTGTCCTAGTGAGCCATAAATCCAGAAGGATTCCCTTGCAGTAGGAATTGGCTGGCTCTCTTCGGGTTTAATTTCAGGCATTTTTATGTTAGGTGGGTTTTTTTTTCCTTGAAGCTGTGGAATTTTATTGGTGTCATACCATGTTCTGGGTGCTAGCTTGACACGTTCTCAAACGCAATTCTCTTCCTTTTTACCAAAGTACTTTTGTTTAGACATTGGATGAAATTCTTACAAGTGCAAGAGGCCTTGTGACGCCTAGCTAGTCCTTGTGCTCATCTGCAAAGGGGGATTTCACCATTTACTCTGCTCCCACGTCCTAATTCTACCCCTTTATCCCACCTGAAACAATTCTCCTCTTCCTCCTTTGCACTTCCACCCTTCAGATGCCACCCTTCCTGAACCTGCCTTCAGCTGCCTGGTTGCTATGTTGCATTGCTCAGGTGGAATTTGCTTTGCTTTGTCAAAGTCACACTTGTTGGCAGGTCAGCGAAGCCCTTAACAGCTCAGCCGCCGGGTGCATCTGAAAGAAAACAGTCCTGCAGGGACCTATAGTAAAGAACAGACTTATCAGACAGAGAGATGAACGTAATTTGTTGGGGAAGAGTCAACATAGCTTTTGTAAAGGGAAATCATGCCTCACCAATCTACTAGAATTCTTTGAGGGGGGTCAACAAGCATGTGGACAAGAGGGTCCCAGTGGATATATTTCAGAGTAGCAGCCGTGTTAGTCTGTATTCACAAAAAGAAAAGGAGGACTTGTGGCACCTTAGAGACTAACAAATTTATTAGAGCATAAGCTTTCGTGAGCTACAGCTCACTTCATCGGATGCATTTGGTGGAAAAAACCAAATTTCACACCAAATGCATCCGATGAAGTGAGCTGTAGCTCACGAAAGCTTATGCTCTAATAAATTTGTTAGTCTCTAAGGTGCCAAAAGTCCTCCTTTTCTTTTTCCCAGTGGATATAGTGTACTTAGATTTTCAGAAAGCCTTTGAAAAGGTCCCTCACCAAAGGCTCTTAAGAAAAGTAAGCAGTCATGGGATATGAGGGAAGGTCCTCTCAGGGATTAGTAACTGGTTAAAAGATAGGAAACAAAGGGTAGGAATAAAAGGTCAGTTTTCAGAATGGAGAGAGGTAAATAGTGGTGTCCCCCAGGAGTCTGTACTGGGCCAGTCCTATTCAACATATTCATAAATGATCTGGAAAAAGGGGTAAACAGTGAGGTGGCAAAATTTGCAGATGATACAAAATTGCTGAAGATAGTTAAGTCCAAAGCTGACTGTGAAGAGCTACAAAGGGATCTCACAAAACTGGGTGACTGGGCAACAAAATGGCAGATGAAATTCAGTGTTGATAAATGCAAAGTAATGCACATTGGAAAACATAATCCCAACTATACATATAAAATGATGGGGTCTGAATTAGCTGTTACCGCTCAAGAAAAAGATCTTGGAGTCACTGTGGATAGTTCTCTGAAAACATCCATTCAATGTGCAGTGGCCGTCAAAAAAGTGAACAGAATATTGGGCATCATTAAGAAAGGGATAGATAATAAGACAGAAAATATCATATTGCCTCTATATAAATCTATGGTACGCCCACACTTCTAATATTGAGGGCAGTTGTAGTTGCTCTTTCTCAAAAAAGATGTATTGGAATTGCAAAAGGTTCAGAAAATGGCAACAAAAATTATTAGGGGTGTGGAACAGCTGCCATATGAGGAGAGATTAATAAAACTGGAACTTTTCAGCTTGGAAAAGAGACGACTAAGGGGAGATATGATAGAGGTCTATAAAGTCATAACTGGTGAGGAGAAAGTAAAGAAGGAAGTGTTATTTACACCTTCTCATAACACAAGAACCAGGGTTCACTCAATGAAATTAATAGGCAGCAGGTTTAAAACAAACGAAAGGAAGTATTTCTTCACACAGCACACAGACAACCGATGGAACTCCTTGCCAGAGGATTTTGTGAGGGCCAAGACTGTAACAGGGTTCAAAAGAGAACTAGATAAATTCATGGAGGATAGATCCATCAATGGCTATTAGCTAGGATGGGAAGGAATGGTGTCCCTAACCTCTGTTTGCCGGAAGCTAGGAATGGGCAACAAGGAATGGATCACTTGATGATCACCTGTTCTGTTCATTCCCTCTGGGGCACCTGGCATTAGCTGCTGTCAGAAGACAGGATACTGGGCTAGATGGACCTTTGGTCTGACCCATTTGGGCTGTTCTTAAGTTCTTATGACCTCTGAGTTCAGTCAGGAGACTGCTGCAAAGCATGGCTTGTTACATTGCCTGGTCATGTGTCAGTCTCACGCTGCCGGCTCTTCCTGCCACAGCTGTGTTGGGGCAACAACACCCACTGTGATTTGCACCTGTGACTGGGCCAGTACATGCAGGGCCTCTGGAAGCATCTATCTCATAGTTCCCAACACTGTGGCTGGGTTGCAGGAGCTATGGGGTACCTTCCCAATCTGAAGCACTGCAGTGTGGGATGCAGGAGGACAGGTGGAATCAATGCAGCTGCAGAGCTCATGACTTCTGTGCCGCAAGAAGAGAAATGGTTATACGTTTTCATAGGTTTTAAGGCCAGATCACCATGGTGATCATCTACTCAGTTGTGGTCACTAGGGCAGATGTTCAGAAAGGCATCTAGTTTTGAACTTAGCCCCACTGATGCAGGAGTCCGAGCCACCAATAGAGCTACTTCGAACGATGCCAGCTGCAGATCTGGGCCTGTAGGTTTAACCCTCTGGTTGCATGCTGTTGGTTTGATGGGTTGCCAGACTGAGTGCATGGCACTTTTGTTGGGGTCGGTTGTACTGAGGAAAGTAATGGACATAGTTCTGACAGAAGTAGTAACGGGGGTTATTCATATGCCTAGGCAAACTTCGTACAGACTGGGAAAATAAGAGACATTTTAATTAAGAGATGTCCAAGAAGACAATAAAGAAAAGTGCCCTGTCAGTACAATGTGATTTTAGATTGACAGCTCTTTGGGGCGGGAACTACCTTTTTGCTCTGTGTTTGTACAGCGCCTAGCACACTGGGTTGCTAGCCCATGAATAGGGTAGATGCTACCACAATACAGAGAAGAATCATCATTGACCTCCCGGTGATCTTTGGATATGCACATGGGCTACTTTCCAGAGTCCACCAGGCCGTGTGAAGCCTGAGCTGTGCTCTTCTGCATTGATTCAATTACTCTTGCTGCCCAGTTGCATAATGACTTTTTTGTTTCGAGGATTAACTTTTGGGTTTTTTTTTTCCCTTCAGAAGTGACCGAGAGTTGCACCCACAGGATTTTAGCATGTGGCAATCAAGCAATTGTTTGCCCATGCACAGTGGGTTACCGTTATCCCAGACCAGATTACTTGAGGCGCTCTTTAAACAAATCCAAATAAACAGCTTCAGGCGCTCATGCGCGTACTCGTATGTGGGCCCAGTTTACCTGTCTCCCATGCGTAGCTGTGCGGTGTTTCCTCTGGAACTGGTCCACCATGTAGAGGATCAGCACCAAGCCTGTGCATCAATTAAGTCCCACTTAGCGGGCTTTTGTTGGCCTTTTGCATCCTTTTCTGGGGCACAATCCAGGCCCTGCTTTGTAGAATCCTTCCCATGGAAGATGCTATCCAACATAAGTGCTAGCTGGCCATCTTAATTGGGGATTAGAGGGTGTGTTCGGAGAGGGGAAGTCACTGAATAATTGCTGTGGGTTTTTTTGTCTGATTTATTTATTAAAATATTAATATATGTAACTGGCTGATTTGCGCTAACAGGATTATCTGTGGCTCTGCATGCCTGTTACAGGTTAAACTGCTTTATGGCTAGGAGAGCAGTCAGGGCTGGTAACCATACCATACAAAACCTCTTTGGTTTCAAACAGTGGACAGGCTGGATCTCCCCCTTTCCTTGAGGAGGAGTGGTATCAAAATCAGGAAGAAAAGCAGCAGGATGGGACATGCAAGAGAGAGGCCAGGTTCTGTTACAGTGAATCCCCAGGTTCTGAAAGAATGGGCAGTGTTGTTGTGGTGTTTGTACCAGGGTAGTGCTCGAGACCCCCCATCAGAAAGCAGTGCTGGAGCTTGTTGGGAAATTTTCATAAGAACATTAGAATGGCCACACTGGGTCAGACCAGTTCATCTATCCCAGCATCTTGTCTTCCAACAGTGGCTGGTGCCAGATGCTTCAGAGGGAATGAACAGAACAGGGCAGTCATCAAGTGATCCATCCCCTGTGCCATCCATTCTGAGCTTCAAGCAATCAGAGGTTTAGGGTCACCTAGAGCATGGATCTGCATCTCACACCGTCTTGGCTAATAGCCATTGATGGATCTATCCACCTAATTCTTTTTTGAACCCAGTTATTTTTGTGGCCTTCACAACATCCCCTGGCAACAAATTCCACAGGTCGACTGTGTGTTGTGGGTCCTTATGTTTGTTTTAAGCCTTCTACATATTAGTTTCATTGGGTGACTCCTGGTTCTTGGGTTGAGAAGGGTAATCAACACTTCCCTATTCATGTCTCCTCACCAGTCATGATTTTCTAGACCTCTGTCATATCCTCTTTAGTCATCTCTATTGTAAGCTGAAAAGTCTGTCTTATTAATCTCTCCTCATATGGACGCTGTTCCATGCCCCCTAATCATTTTTGTTGCCCTTCTCTGCACCTTTTCCATTTCTAATCTATCTTTTTTGAAATGGGCCACCAGAACGGCACACAGTGTTCAAGGTGTGGGCTTATCACTGATTTATATAATGACATTATGGTAATATGGCAGTAAGTATCTATTCCTTTTCTAATGGTTCCTAACATTCTGTTCACTTTTTTGACTGCTGCTTCACGTTGGGCAGATGTTTCCAGAGAACTATCCACGATGACTCCAAGATCTCCTTCTGGAGTGGTAACAGCTCATTTAGACCCTCCTTATTTTGTATGCATAGTGGGATTATGTTTTCCAATGTGCATTACTTTCATTTATCAAAATTGAATTTCATCTGCCATTTTGTTACCCAGTCACCCAGCTTTGCGAGATGCCTTTGTAACTCTTCACAGTCAGCTTTGGACTTAACCATCTTGAGTAATTTTATATCATCTGCAAATTTGCCAGCTCACTGTTTATCTCCTTTTCTGGATCATTTATGAATATGTTGAACAGCACAGATCCCAGTGCAGATCCTTGGGTGACCCTGCTATTTGCTGCTTTTTCCATTGTGAAAACTGACCATTTATTCCTACCCTTTGTTTCTTAACTTTTAACCAGTTACTGATCCATGAGAAAAAATAACTAGGAGTACTTGTGGCACCTTAGAGACTAACAAATTTATTTGAGCATAAGCTTTCGTGGGCTAAAACCCACTTCATCGGATGCATGCAGTGGAAAATACAGTAGGAAGATATATATATACAGAGAACATGAAACAATGGGTTTTTCCATACCCACTGTAATGAGAGTGATCAGTTAAGGTGAGCTATTATCAGCAGGAGAAAAAAAACTTCTGTAGTGATAATCAGGATGGCCCATTTCCAACAGTTGACAAGAAGGTGTGAGTAACAGTAGGAGGAAAAATAAGCATGGGGAAGTAGTTCTACTTGTGTAATGACTCCTCCACTCCCAGTCTTTATTCAAGCCTAATTTAATGGTGTCCAGTTTGCAAATTAATTCCAATTCAGCAGTCTCTCTCTGTTTTTGTAGTTTTTTTGTTGTAGTATTGCAACTTTCATGACTGCCTGCTTTGCTTAAGAGCTTTTGGTGTGGGACCTTGTGAAATGCTTTCTGAAAGTCCAGGTACACTATATCACCGGATCACATGCTTGTTGACACCCACAAAGAATTCTAATAGATTGGTGAGGCATGATTTCCCTTTACAAAAGCCATGTTGACTCTTCCCCAACGTATCATGTTCCTCTATATATCTGCTAACTCTGTTCATTGCTATGGTTTAAACCAATTTGCCTGGTACTGAAATTAGGCTTACCAGCCTCTAAGTGCCAGGAGCACCTAGGAACCTTTTTAAAAATATTGGCTTTACATAGCTATCCTCTAGTCATCTGATACAGAGGCTGATTTAAGTAATAGGTTATACATCACAGTTAATAGTTCTGCAATTTCATATTTGAGTTCCTTCAGAACTCTTGGGTGAATACCACTTGGTCTTGGTGATGTATTACTCTTTAATTTATCAGTTTGTTCCAAAACCTCTTCTACTGAACCTCAATCTGGGACAGTTCCTCAGATTTGTCACCTAACAAGAATGGCTTAGGTGTTGGAATCGCCCGCTCAGCCTCTGCAGTGAAGACCGATAAAAGAATTCATTTAATTTCTCAGCCACAGCCTTGTCTTCCTTGAGTGCTCGTTTTGTAACCCGATCATCCAGTGGTCCCATTGGATATTTGGCAGATTTCCTGCTTCTGATGTACTTTTTTTTTGCTGTTAGTTTTTGTGTCTTTTGTGTCTAGTTACACAGCAAATTCTTTTTTGGCCTGCCTCGTTATACTATTACAATCTTGACTTGCCAAAGTTTATGCTCCTTTCCATTTTCCTCAGTAGGATTTGACTTCCAATTTTTAAAAAGATTCATTTTTGCCTCTAACTGCCTCTTTTACTCCTTTGTTTAGCAATGGTGACATTTTTTTGGTCCTATTACTGTTTTTTTTAAATTTGGGATATACATTTAATGTGAGCCTCTATTATGGTGTTTTTAAATAGTTTCCATGGAGCTTGCAGGTATTACACTCTTGTGAGTGTTCCTTTTAATTTCCATTTAACTAGCTTCCTCATGTTTGCATAGTTCTTCTTGAAGTTAAATGCTATGGTGGTTCTTTGGAATTTTTCCCCTTACAAGGATGTTAAATTTAATTACATTGTGGTTGCTATTACTGAGCAGTTCAGCTATACTGACCTCTTGGACCAGAACTTCTGCTCCATTTAGGACTAAATCAAGAATTGCCTCTGCCCTTATGGGATCCAGGACTAGCTGCTCCAAGAATCAGTCATTAATGGTGTGTGGAAATTTTATCTTTGCATCCTGTCCTGAGGTGACATGTTCCCAATAAATATGCGGTTAGTTGAAAACCCGTATTATCACTGAGTTTTCTGTTTCTGTAGCCCCTCTGGTGTCCCTGAGCATTTCATAATCTTGGTCACCATCCTGGTCAGGTGGTTGGTAGTATATTCTGACTGCTATACTCTTATTATTCAAGCCTGGAATTTCAATTCCATAGAAATTCTATTTCAACTAATCATTTTCTGTCAAAAGATCCTAGTGCATCAAAACCGAAGCTGTTCTCCAAACGGCTGGATTTGAATCTCCCAACTTGAAAAAACATTGAAAAAATTTTGAAATTATTGAAATGTTTCTTTGATATTTTTTAAATGAAAAATTCTAGTTTTCTGATTTTAAACTCTCTCATTCAGAAATTTCAGTGAATCTCACTCACACACACACACACACACACACACACACACACACACACACACACACACACACACACACACACACACACAAATGGCAACACCAAAACACAACATATTGAAATGAAGTATTTCATTGGACCCAAACCAAAATTTTGTTTGGCTTTTTGGTTCCTGAATATTTGAGATTTTTGACTTTTTGTCCCAATATGAGAGGGGGGGGAGGAAATTGAACTCTTGACTGAGTGACGGGAAAACCATTTTCACCCAGCTTTACACAGGACCCCATTCTGCTAGGCACTGTGTGTGTCTGCATGCGTGCAGTATCGGCATTAGGAGACATTGCCTGCCCCGAAGAGTTCACAGCGGAAGGTCCTGATCCTGCACTCTAATCCTCATGTGCAGACCTAATACCTGTATAGTCCCAGTAAAGTCAGTGGGGCAAAGTACAGGGGCAGGGGACTACTCATGTGGATCAGTTTGTGGGTGTAGCAATCTGGGGGAGGAGGGGGGACAGCTGTTACTTGAACTGCATCCAGCGTCCTCTGTGAACAGAGATCACAGAATGACTCAAAGCTATTTGATTGCCCAATTGATGGGGCCAAATGTCTCTCAATCGAAAGGGTTTGGTTGTGAAACTAGCTTCCAGTGGAGTTCAGACTAACCCTGATGCTGGCTGCATTTGGATGCTCTGCAAAGCTGTCCCACTACAGAGAAGGACAGACCCCTCACTCCCTCATAAGAACAGCCATACTGGGTCAGACCAAAGGTCCATCAAGCCCATTATCCTGTCCTCTGACCGTGGCCAATGGCAGGTGCCCCAAAGGGAATGAACAAAACAGATAATCATCCAGTGATCCATGCCCTGTCACCCAATCCCAGCTTCGGGCAAACAGAGGCTAGGGACACCCTCCAAACGTGTATACCCCAAGCCTAGCCCTCTCCTTCCACTGGACAGGGAGAAGAGCAGAAGACTTAAAGTCCACTAGGGACCTCGAAATGTAGCCATTAGTTACCTTGGAAGAGCTTGGATACTGCAGGGATGGATACTGAGATGCAGTATGCTGTTCTACCGACTCCTGGTCTACTTGTGCCCCTCCTCCTTGTTTGTTGTTAATACTTTGCTCTTCTCACCCATGGAAGTCAAAGCACTTTACAGAAGCAAGTCAGAATACCATCCCCATTTTACAGATGGGGGATGCGACTTCCCTAAGGTCCCCCAGCGAGCCGGGAATAGAATTCAGGTCTCCAGATTCACTGTCCAGAGCCCACTCTGGTGTATTAGGCCATGACAAGGTGGCAATGAGCTACCAATGCAATGCAGCCATGAAAAAGGCAAATGTGGTCCGAGGATGCATCTGGTGAGGTATTCCCAGTAGAAATGGGGATGTATTAATGCCATTGTAAGAGACACTGGTGAGACCTCATCTGGAATACTGGCTACAGTTCTGGTCACCCATGTTCAAGAAAGATGAATGCAAACTGGAACAGGCATAGAGGAGGGCTACTAAGTTGGTCAGGAGAATGGAGAGCCTAAGAGCTGGGCTTGTTTAGCCTAGCAAAGCAGAGGCTCAGAGGGGATCTGATTGTTCTCCATAAATACATTGGGGGTACGCGCCAGGGAGGCGGAAGAGCTACTGAAGCTAAAAGACAATGTTGGCACAAGAACAAATGGGGCTAAAGTGGCCATGAGTAAATTTATGCTGAAAATTAGAGGCAGGTTTCTAACTGTCAGAGGAGAGAAGCGCTGGCACAGCTTCCCACTAGGAGCAGTGGGGGCAACAAACTGGACTGGATTTAAGGTGAAGCATGTTATGTTTATGAAGGGGAGTATTTGATGGGGTAGCCTGGGATAGCAGGGGACTGGACTTGATGATCCAAGAGGCCCCTTCCAGTCCTATGTTTGCGGTGATTCCAATAAGTGAGGTGATATCTCTTATTGGCCCAAGTTCTGTTGGCAGAGATGCGTTTTGGAGCTCCATAGAGCACTTCTTCAGGTCAAACGAAAGCTTACCAGCTGAAGTTGGTCTGTAGCGAGGAGACACTTCACCAGTGCAGCGCCTCCTGCTGGTCGTCTCTGGAATTAGCTCTTTCCCGCCCGGAGTGCCCTCTGCAGGCGGGTGTCTCGCCTGCCGCTGGCCCCCATGTCCCTCCTGGACCCCGGTGCCCCTTTACCTCAGGGTTCTGCCCCAGCAGTACCCCCATGCTCTGGGTCTCCCCTCCCAGGGGAACCCCCAACCTTCTAAACTCACCTTGCTTCTGTGGCTACTGCCAGTCGTCATCTAGCCCCCGCTCACTGGGGCAGACTGCAGTGTAATGGCCACTCATCACTGGCAAGGGGGTAGGACCTGCTGTCTTTGCCTATCCCCGGGCTGCTTTTACTCCTTTTCTGCAGGAGTGGGGCAGCCACCCCACTACATGGTCCAATAAAAGCTATTGTCTCACTCACCTGGGACCAACACTACAACCAAATGACTAATTGTCACTCCTTATTTCATGCTCTGTGTGTGTTCTTCAGATTCCTTTCATCCAGTACTCCAGTTCTTTTGTTCATTCGCTTTACAGTTTAATTGTGTTTACTCTATATTTTATGTGCTATCAACAGTCTCTCTTATTAAATGTTTCCTTGATTCATGACTATAGGTTTGCTTTTAAAGAACCAATCACATTTAGATGACATGAAGAAACAAAGGCAGAGGATGGAGGCCCTGAAAGAGCACAGAATCCTTCACAGGCTTGTTGCTAACCACAATAATTCTTGACATTGCTACTCTGTAGCACTTTTCACCTTCAAAACGCGTTTATTGTGTAGCACAATGACTTACAAAACAAACCTCACACGTCCCTCCATCATTTTTAATGCCATTCTTCATTTTGAAGCATTTTTTGCTGTGGCTGTAGATTAGTAGGTGCAGTGTGTGGGTGGTTGGGATTACAGAGGAAGACTCCGGTCTAGTGACCAAAGCATGGAGCTGGAAGGTAAGGATCCAAGTTCTGTCTCTAGATCTCCCACTGACTTGGGGCTAGGCATTTGACTTCTATGCCTCACTTTCCCTGTCTGTAAAATGGGGACACTCCTGCTGACCTACTGTTGAGGATGGGCTGAGGCAGATTTAGGGTTTGGTTAGCATTGTGAGTTCCTAGCAAAGAAATGTGGCAGAAAAGTGCCAATGTTCTATATTGTTTTAAGATCTCCTCACCTGGTGAGTGTTTCAGGTGGATGAGCCACCCTGGTGCTCAGGGTGCACCCAACCCAGCTGCAAAGACTCCCTTCAGCTGTGTGGCTTCATTGGGCAATGAGACAGATGAGCAGTGACATTGTGGGTAATTAGAGCACATCCTTTTGGGTGGGGTCCAGAGGCACACAGCTGAATGCCCGGTGAGTTTAATCAGCTGAGATTAAACTCACTGGCAGTGAACCCCTGCCCCTCCAGAAACGCACTCACTGTGTTGTTTTGCTTTTGCAGTGACACAATGCATGGGGTAAAAGGCAGACGCTCACTGTCTGTGGTGGCCTAGCTGTAATGTCAGCCAGAGGGCTCAAGTCTGAACTTCCACTCTGAACCTTTTTGTCAGCAAATGCCCGTGTATTGATCCCCAAATGGCCTGTAAAAATGGTTTTGGTCTATCAGAAACCTGCCTGCCATGCAAGATTCTATCCTTTGCTGCCAGCTTGCACAGCGGGATGCTGGGGAACCAGCACTTCCTGGTCCACAGCTCCAGGGCAGCCTAGCCTTGTGGGCAGTGCCAGGCTGGGGACCCCAGACCTTCCTAGAGTCCAGAGCTGCAAGGCAGCCCTGCCGTGCCAGGGTTTCCAGGCTCACTGCTGTGGATCTGGGTTCCTGAAAGCCCCAGCTGTAATCAGGATTGACTCCCAGATCTGCAGCAGGGAATCTGGGGACAATGAGGACTTTCAGACTCCTTGCCCCAGAGTTGCAGACCCCAGGAGCCCCAACAGTTGAGGACTGAAATTTCTTGTCAGGTTCACAGCTCTAGTGAAATTGACAAGACTGTCAGTCAGTGGCTGCCCTGCTTCTGGGGAGCAAGTCTTGTTTGGGGTCGGTATTTCCAAAACAATTTTTTTTTTTTTTTAGATTTGTGGTTCATGGGAAATTTTGAAAAAAAAACAAAAAAAACAATTTACATTCAAAGTGTGGAATGAAAACAATCAAAAGATTGACGTTTCCCAGGAACCAGAAATCCCCGGTTTTGGGCAGCTCCTTGGTGAAGTATCACATTACTCAGCAGTGCTCCCTCCAGTTGATCTGTAGAATGACCTGTATGGGCTATGAGAAGAGTCATATCTGCTCCGTCTGGGCAGGAAAGACGGTAGGCATGCACCATGTTGACCTGCAAAGTGGCCTCACAGCAAGGGTGGAGGTGGTGTGGTGGCACAGGGGTAAGGCTGTAGCCTTTGATACTGGAGGATGTGAGTTCCAATCCTAGCACTGCTGTGGAGCAGTGTGGTCTTTTATCAGACTTAGATGCTACAATGGTCCCTTTTGGCCTTGGAATCCATGCATGTAAGGAGTGCAGAGAGTCAGACGGAGACAATTGCTGGAGTTAAACTCCTGTCCAAGGTGGGCGTGAAGAGGAAATCTTATTCCAGGGCATATTTATCAGCAGAGACTGTCTGGGGCTGTTCTCTGGAGCATTAAGCAGGTGTTGTTTTCTGCTAGGATGGAGTAGGTGAGTCCTGCCCACTCAATCCCCTGCAGTTGGTAAGGTCACCCTTGGTCCTTTGTTACTTCTCAGATGTCTTTATCGATGGCCTGGGCAGCCCTGCTGGTGGTCAGATAGGAGAAGGCTCAAGAGATTGCTCATGAGAGGTGGCTGTTGCAGACGGGCCGAGGCTGGAAGGGACTGTGAGTTACCTCTCTCTGGTAGCTCTCTGCCACTGGTGGGGCCTCGGGCATTGGTGCACCTCGGGCCCGTCTCTTCTCTGCACACAATAGCTTAGTCTCCTGAGGTTAGCCATAGTGGGGTGTCATTTCACCTGTTGGGTTTAGTGCGTGGGTGCTGGCTGATGGTGGCCTGTGATATACAGGAGGTCAGACTAGATGATCTAGTGATCACTTCTGGTCTTAAACGCTGCGATTCTTGAACACAGGGCAAAGAGCCAGACTCGGAAAGATTATGAATTAAGTACAAGGCAGGAGGGAATGGCTGGCTACAGCCAGACAGGGGAGAACAAGGAAACAATGAGGCAATATTGGTGACAGGCAATGGTCACAGCACCCCAGCTGATTGGGTCCTGGCAAGTGAAGTATCCTCTTCCCCTGCATATGGTAGTTTTAGATCTGAGATAAGGCAGGTTGAGGGGCAGTGCAGGGGTAAAGAGAAGAACAAAGCCTCTCTAAGCTTGACCTTTTGGCGCCTGTTCCCCAGCACTTACATTCACTTAGCGAAGGAATAAATTCCAGGGCGTGTTGAAGCTCTGAGGAGCCGCATGGTTATGAAATTAATTTGTTCCGTCCTGTAATGATTCGTGGCATATCCCCAGCAACTTAGGGTGGGAATCGCTCTTAACGAGCGGTGCCCCCACCCCCGAATAAAGGTGGCTTTAGATTAGTTTTGTTTGGCTTTTGCTGGCCAAGATGGTGACTGCTGAGTGCGGGCGGGAAGGGGGGTAAAATGAGGATTGTGTGGCAAAGTAAACATTGACCTTAGAGTGGTCAGGGAGTGGTGAGAGCTTAACCACTGGCTCCCATTGCCCTGGAAGAGTTTTAGACTGCTCAGGGATGTGAGAATGCTCAGCTTTGTCCTGCCAGTGACTAAGGATCAGCAAGATGGATGCATGGAGCAAAGGTCATTTTGGAAGAATGTCCTGCCTGGTTTGCTGGCACCCTTCTCCAGAGGGGTGTCTGCCTCTGCGAAGATCCACGGCAGCCTAAAGATTTCAAGGAAACATGACTTAATTATGGAATCATTCAGGAACCCAAGTAATAAATCAAGTGACTGAGCTGTTGAAAATCGCTTGGTTTGCAGACACCTGCTCTGAAAAAAGTAAACATGCTGTACATGGGTGGGGAAGGCCTGCTCATTATATTTCCTTAATTAACCACAAAGAGATAATTAGGAAGGTGGTTTCAAACCTTTCCACTGAGATCTTCCACCCTGGTGCAGTCACCCGATGCGTCGCAGGGCGGCTTTCCGAAGAGCTCAGAGTGAGTGCAGAAGTCTTTAGAAAACACACAGCACTAGCCAAGCCTCTTTTCAAGTGGATGGCTGGATCAAAGGAATCTGGTTCTTTCTGAGTACGTGGAATCTGACATGATGTGTGCTGCTTTAATACCTGCCTCTTCTGTCTGATCTGCTTGGCTCCTTGGTGATGCATCAGCTCTGCAGCTGTCTGCTTGGTTCAGGAGCTGCAAAGCACATCTGGTGCGTGGTGCAGACCCAGAGTCTGTCAGTCTGGGTGGTCGCTCTCTCTCACTTTATGGGTGTGTGTGTGTGTGTGTGTGTGTGTGTGTGCAGAATTATTTTTTAAAAATGTGAATTGAAAATGAAGATGGCTTATCACTATGCATACCCCATCCTGCAAAGTTAGGGCAAGGGAAAGTATTCACATCTAATTTATTTTGATAACAACATGGAGAGAACTCTTCAATGGGGAAAACTTTCTCTGTGCAGCCTGAATTTATAACTCTTCATGTTTTAGCTCACAACCTAATAAATAATCTATGTTTAGCTGTACTGTGCGTCAGGGATTCCATGGGAAGTGAAGTACAGTTATTAGTCTCTATCTACAATACCCTATGGAATAATATGCAGCTGCATAAATATAATGTTATGTGAATATGGATTAGAAGCGCATATGTATAGTTAGGTTGTTTTTTTGTTTTTTTTTTAGTAAGTGCTTAACAATTGACCTACAGCATTTCATGGCATATAACATTTGTGAACTATACCGGGAAACATAAGCTCATCTGAAGTCCTATTTCTGTAACATTAATACATTTTGTTCATATGGAACAAACCACATTTTTTCAAACAGAAATTTCAATGGTTTTGATTTTTTTTCTTGCTGAAGGGCATGTATAATTTAAACACCTGTCTATAATCTCTCTGCATAGAAATCTTCCAAAGTCTCATTTTCAACAGTGACTTACGCTCCTAATTCACAGAGGCACTTTTGAATCCCTGAGTGTGTGACCAGATGATATATATGATCAGCATCTGCCTGCCTCTGTGTGTGTGTGTGTGTGTGTGTGTGTGTGTGATTGCTAACATAAAATCTTAACTGCTAGCATCACTATCACACATGCCACACTAATGCAAGTGCTTCTATGGCACTGAATACCTGTAGGCAGGACTTTCAGTGCCATGTAGCGTGGAGGGGAAGGGATGTGTGCAGGGTGATCAGATGTTCTGCCTGGCAGGTATGACTCAAAGCGTCTTCCTCTTCCCACTCTAGGTGACCAGCAGTGGCCGCGATGAGAGCAATAGCCAACGGGTGGCGCCTCTCCTGCTGATAAAAATGATCAACAAGTCCCGTAAGTCCTTGTCGCTTTGTGTTCTTTCCCTGAGACGGGTTTGCAGGGTCACGGATAATTCATGTACAGAATGGTATTTAATACTGACCTGTAGCACCATGGCGACCCCCAGACTGGGGAAGGAACAAGGTGGGTGTTAGAAACCAAGGCAAGGATGGCTGGGCCCAACGGTTGGAGCCAGAATCAGGAGTCAAGAGCAGGATCGGAGCAAGGCAGCAGTAGGGCTGGGAGCCAGGCTGGACCCAGAGCAGGGCTGGAGCAGGCTGAGGCCTGTGGTCTGTCCCCACTGTCAGGCAGGGGAGGGTTCCAAGCCATGAAGTGAGCTGGGGAGACGGAGCTGCCGTGTCTCCCAAGCGGTTTATATACCTGCCCTGAGAGTCACCAGACCAGCTCCTGGCTCCTGGATTGGCTGGAGCCTAGCGTGTAGTTGACCCAGGCTCTAGTTCAGGGATGACTCATCACCTTCCCAGTGGGGTCAAGGGCGTGATCTCATTCTGTCCTTCGCGGTGGCTCTGGAGGATCAGCCAGTGTGTGGAGGGTCGTGCATGGTGTGATGAGGTGGCACAAAGAAGGATGAAGGGAGCTTTTTGTCTTCTCCAGGAGGCTGGTGGGAGAGGGAGGATAGCTCCATCAATGGCTATTAGCCAGGGATATTCCCCCATGCTCGGGGTGTCCCTAAACCTCTGGCTGTCAGATGCAGGGGCTGGACGACAGGGGATGGATCACTGGATGATTACCTGTTTTGTTCATTTCCTCTGGAGCACCTAGCATTGGCCCTTGTTGGAAGACAGGACGCTGGGCTAGATGGACCTTTGGTTTGACCCGGTACGGCCATTCTTACATTCTCACGATATGTACAGTTGTCACTGTTTCTGATCTGGCCATCTTTTCCCACCTCCCTCATCCTTAGGCTGGGCTAATATGTGTGTATTGGGGGGGAGTGGAGGGGATTGGAGAAGGGGAAATAAAAAACACACAGCCCTGTGAATCTACAGCCCATATGAGACTGGACTAGGATGTAATTCCCAGAGGTCCCTGCTGGAGCTTCTACTCCCTGTGCTTGGTACCTACGTGTTATAGTGATGGGCAAATATAAACAGGTAGTAGGTGGGTGATGGGAGGGACGCTGTGAATCCTCCCATCTTACGTGGACACCAGCTGCTACTAGGTTAGCGGGCAGAGACGTGAGGAGACTGTTGTGGCTGGCTGGTGGCAGGCAGGGTACCCTGAGCCAGGGAAGGGGTTGTGACAGGCTGGGGCAGGGTGTGTCGACCGGGATCAGTTTGTGATTGGTTAGATGATTCTGGATGAGCGCACGCAAGAAGATGACAGAGAGGAAGCTGTGCTCATTGGTATAATGATGAAGTGCAGGTGCCATTAGCACCCATCAGCAGGATGGCCCAGAAATGGAACACCTGACCAGGTAAGGCTGGTGACAGGAGCACACAGCTGCATTATGAAAGATGAAGCAGCTACTGAAGTGTGGCTATCCGAGTCATGAGTCCCACCCACTTAACTTCAGCCAAAGAAATTTGCATCCGAGATAAATTTATCGTTTCTGTGGAACAGACACTTCCTGTTCATTGAGCAGGGCAGGCAGATCAGGTCTAGTTTGGTTGTAAAGACCAATAAAGGTAGATTAAACAGCCCAGCCTGTGGTGGACATATCACTAGCCGCAACCGGGTATAAGAGTCTGGGCCAGCTAAGGGGCTTGGCAAATGGCTCTGTTTCACAGCATGTGAGCATGAGCCTCTGAACAGGAAGTGTCTGTTCCACAGAAACGATAAATTTATCTCGGATGCAAATTTCTTTGGCTGAAGTTAAGTGGGTGGGACTCATGACTCGGATAGCCACACTTCAGTAGCTGCTTCATCTTTCATAATGCAGCTGTGTGCTCCTGTCACCAGCCTTACCTGGTCAGGTGTTCCATTTCTGGGCCATCCTGCTGATGGGTGCTAATGGCACCTGCACTTCATCATTATACCAATGAGCACAGCTTCCTCTCTGTCATCTTCTTGTGTGACACATACCTCTCCAGTGTGTTTCTCGTGCTGGATGCTGCTTGAGCAGACGTTTCCTTTCACATCATGTGCCACTGCAAACTGTGGGCTCCATGCTGTTGTTCCCCTTTAGCTGCTTTCTGTGCATTTGGCTTCTTTTTCTTCTCCTGTTGCACCAACCCAAATCTGGTCCCTGGTCGGCAACCAGACATCCAGTCAGAGTAATTTGCATTGAAGTTATCTCAGTAGCCTGGTGAATCATAACAAGTTTCTCCAACGTAAGCACTGATGCTGTTAATAACAGTTCCATATCTTTGACCTGTATTCTAGCTACAGGTTGACCTCAAATCATGGAGGAGTTCAGTCTCCTCAATTGCAGAATTGGACCTTCAGTCTCCCATCGGTCACTGATAGAGCAGACACGTTGGTCTGTTGCTGCACATTGCACTGAAATACGGACTTGTCAAACTTTATTTTTCCCTGAGTGATCGAATATGCATTGGACTTTGCCATTATAAATTTTGCTTTTCCACACACCCAGCAAACAGGCACTTTGAGCCTGAATGACTTTTATTCTAGTCTGAGAAATGTCAAAACAAAAAGAAACTAAAGGTAAAATCTCTATAAGAGAGAGAGAGGGAGAGAGCTCAGCATGTGCCACCCTCTGTAACGTGCTGCATGAGTGGTACATCATACAATGGCAACTTCTCCCTGCGGAAGGGCAGGCTTCTTAGATGTTTAGTGGTGCCAGCAGAAGGAGGGAGATGCTGAGTTGGTGGGCCGATAGGCCAGACCCATTGGAACCAAAAGTTCAATTCCCAGTAGCATCACCTCAGGCGATTCCCCATTGTGGGGAGAAAAATTCTGCTAATAGAGAGCTCTTTAATCTAGCAGACATAACAAAATCCGTTGTGGGCTGTGAGCTGAAACAAGATAAATTCAGGCTAGAAATTAGATGCAAACTTTTAAGTGGAAAGCAATTAACCATTGGAGCAACTTATCTAGGGTTGTGGTGGGTTTGCCATAATCCTGAAGTCTTTAAACGAAGATTGGATGTCTTTTTCTGAAATCCTGCTCCAGCTCAACCACTAGAACTGTGCTTGATGCAATAATGAGGGAGAGAAATTTCAGGCCTGTGTTGTGCAGGAGGAGGATCATAACGGTCCCTTCTGGCCTTAAAAAAAAAAAAAAAATCTATGAAATGAAAGAAAGGGTTAGTTGCCTTCTCCATACAGGCACAGCAAAAAAATGGAACAGCTGCTGCTCTGGAGAAAGCAGGGTTAATGAGAAACCACTGCCAGAGGGCCAAATTCCCTGCTAGTGTAAATGGGCAAAACTCCACTGAAGTCAGCGAAGAAGAGAATTTGATCCAGAAATTGCATCTCCTCTTCCATTGGAATGTGTCTGCATTTTCTTCACATATTAATTTTTGGGAAGGATTAGTTAGGACTGGCGTGAATCTGGCCCTGTAAGTTCCAATAGTTTACTTTGGAACTTGCATTATACCATAGACACCAGGGAAAGGAGGAGAACTGATCTGCAAACCACTAAAGCATTTGACACACTGCCCCATGAAACCTTATTCAAAAAATGAGTTCAAATTGGCTTTGCCTGTGAATTGAGATCTGGCTAAAAGGATGTAAACCAAGGTCCATGTATTGAGCTGATGGGAGGGTTGCATGTTGTGTGGTCCCAGCTCCGTGGTCCCAGCATTACAGCATGTTCTCTGTCTCTCATAGGATGGAAGATGATCTTAGGGCTGGCGTTCTTTCTGGTGTTGGCGTGGTACTCTATATCCCGCGAAGAAAGGTACATACATCTGTGAGTGTCTTTTTAAAAGTTTTAGTGGGGGCAAGAGGCTTTTCTCTTCTGCCCTTTCCTGATGGTTTCAGGCTGCCTCGCTCTGAAACTAAGACACAGTGCGTGGAAGGGACACACTCTCGATCTCAGGAACAGTGTGAAGCTGGAGTCAGGGATAGCTAAATGACACTGCTTCTGGCTAGATAAAAGGGAGGCCTATCTAGTCTGGATCAGCTGATGAGATTCACCTCCTCAGTTCATCCTACAGGATAAACACGATTATAATTCAACCGCACAACAGGTGAAGGGCACCAGTAAGTGCCATCTTGTTGTGATGACATTGCATAACCATGCATTGGGGGTTCCCCTTCCCAAGCCTATCGGATTTTTGGGGGATAGCTCAGTGCTTGTCCAAGGTGAATTTGGGATGATCCTGAAAAATCTGGGCTGTGGATCATGGTGAGTGAGCGTCTCAGCCTTGTCTTCACTAAAAGGTGCGTTCTTACCATGTTAGTGAAGACTAATAACTTAAGTGAGGTAGAATCCCAGAGAAGGCTGGTTGTAGTTTTAAATGCATGTTAGGAGGTTGAGTTAAACGATGGGGTTAGTTCACAGAATGAGAATGCACCTTTTTCTCTACTCAACGACGCACCCAAAGGGTTAAAGAATAAGTGCAGAGGATAAGCAGTCGAAAAAGATGTTAGGCAGTTTTCTTTGGTGCTTCTGCCTAGAGCTGAAGACGTGAGTGACATCTCTGCATACTGCTCTCTCTCTTAAGAGCCTAGTATTTGAGCATATAGCAGTCAGTAGAGAGAGGGCTGCTATTACCCACTAAGCATATTCTTAGTTTAGTATACCTGGAGATTCCCTCAGGCTCTGCCATAGCTCCTCTGGCAACTTGTCACTAGGATGACCTGCAATAAGCTCTGCTAGTGGCACATGGCCTGGAGGTGACATGGGACCCAAGCCCTCAGTTATTGTCTGGCAGTGACATGCTCTGCTCTCGCGTGGACTTGCGCCTGCTTGCCGGATGTGGAAAGGACGGCTCGTCATGCGGGCGGAGCCCGGGCTGGGGAAATCACCATCTCCGCTGCTTGCCTTACAGTTTTTCTTTCCCCGTGCAAGATGTCAGAATGACGTGTCCCCAAGGAGAGTTGGAAAAGAAAGCCACGCTGCTCATAGGAAAGTGAGTAACTGTTCTGAGCAGGAGCTGGGCCTTTGCAGGGCTGCTCTTTGCTCCCAGGGGATGGATGGCATGTGGGAACTGGGGGAGGATTGGCACGGCGGGCTCTGGGGGTGAGGCAAGGGCGGAGAATAGACTGTGAAGTCAGCTGAAGATGCCAGTTCAGTTCAGGTTTGCACCTCCCTCTGGCTAATCCCGCTCTGTGTTCCTTGCAGTTACACACGGGACCATCCCATGTTTTTACACCTAAACGATTACTTTTGGGTGAAGAACCAGTCGCCGTATGAGCTGCCATATGGGACTAAAGGAAGCGGTAAGCAAACCTGCTTTCTCTGCTCTGCAGCATCAATCCCTGGGGTTTGGTTAATTGCAGCATGGCACATAATAAAGGAAATGTGTTCCCCTTTACACCTGCTTTTTCTGTCTCTCCTGCTGCCTCCTATTTCTTACTTGCAATCTAACCAATGTGGCTTGATCTGCTCTCTCCCGTGGCTTCTTGGCTCTGCCCTGGACTTGCTTATGGTTTGCATGGCCTTTCCGTGAGTGTGTTGCAAATAACTACTTGTCAGCTGACCCCTGTTTTTGTTTAGGGAATTACCCCCAAACAGATGAATTCTTACAAAGGTTTGGTGATTGCTTGCCCAGGTTGTGAGAAAAACTTTCAGCCAGTCGGGCGTTCACAAACGGTTTGCAGCAACTTGCTTGTTGCCCATGATTCGTGATTGGTTGTCAGAGTCACACGATACTGTTTCTGCTCCCTAACTGGATAACTAAATCTCTTTTTAAAAAGGTGAATAAAGACTATTTTATGTAGATTAAAAATAGTAAAAGGGTGCCTGTTCCAAGCTGTAGGAGCCTTAACATCATTTATAACACAGCAAAGTCTGGCAACGCGGAAGTAATAGCGACTGCTTTTGGTTATGTATACCCCTCCAGTTCCTGTGTGCAAAGTGTCCCTCTCCGTGCCCAAGCCACACCAGATGTGGATCTCTTTTATCCCCTAGCAACTGCTCCTGGGAGATGGCAGCAGTCCTCTCCCTCCCCTTCCTCCTGGCTTTTGGCTCCAGGGATAGATAGGGTCATAGAAACATGGGGCTGGAAGGGGCCTCAAGAGGTCATCAAGTCCAGCCCCCCTGTGTTGTGGCAGGACCAAGTAAAGCTACGCCATCCCTGAGAGGGGTTTGTCGAACCTGGATTTAAAAACCTTCAGTGATGGGGATTCCACAACCTTCCTTGGATGCCTATCCTGGAGCTTAACTGGCCTTAGAGTTAGAAAGTTTTTCCTATGATCTAACCTAAATCTCCCTTGCGGCAGATTAAGCCCATTGCTACTTTTTCATGTCCACTGAAGGTAGGACAACAATTGACCACGGTCCTCTTTGTAACATCCCTTAACATAGCTGACCTCTGTTATCAGGTCCCCTCTGTCTTCTTTTCTCAAGACTAAACATGCCCAGATTTTTAGCTTTTCCTCCTAGGTCAGGTTTTCTAGGATGAACAAAAATGAACACCTTTAATCATTCTTGTTGCTCTCCTCTGGACTCTCTTCAGTTTGTCCACTTCGCTCCTAGTGTGGCACCCAAACTTGGACACAGTATTGCAGCCAAGACCTCACCAGTGCCGACTGGAGGGGGACAGTTACTTTGTGTGTCTTACATACAACACTTCTGTTAACACACTCCAGAATGTTTAGCCTTTTTTGCAACTCTATCACATTGTTGACTCATATTCAATTTGTGATCCGTTATAGCCCCCAGATCCTTTTCAGCAGTACGACCACCTAGCCACTGATTTCCCATTTTTGTAGTTGTGCATTTTATTTTCCTTCCTAAGTGAAGTATTTTGCATTTGTCTGCACTGAATTTCATCTTGTTGAATTCAGACCAGTTCTCCAGTTTGTCAAAGTCAGTGTCATTTCTAATCCTATCCTCCAAAGTGCTTGCAACCTCTCCCAGCTTGGTGTCATCTGCATATACTCTCTACTCCATTAGCCAAGTCATTAAAAAAAATACCAAACCCAGGACTGTCCCCGCGGGACCCCGCTAGATAAACCCTCCCAGATGGACAGTGAACCATTGATAACAACTTTCTGAGTCTGGTCTTTCAACCAGTTGTGCACCCACCTTATAGTAATTTCATCAAGACCACATTTCCCTAGTTTGCTTATGAAAGTCTCATGTGGGTCTGTGTCAAAAGCCTTACTAAAATCAAGATGAAAAGGAGTACTTGTGGCACCTTAGAGACTAACAAATTTATTTGAGCATAAGCTTTTGCGATGAAGTGAGCTGTAGCTCACGAAAGCTTATGCTCAGATAAATTTGTTAGTCTCTAAGGTGCCACAAGTACTCCTTTTCTTTTTGCGAATACAGACTAACACGGCTGCTACTCTGAAATAAAATCAAGATGTATCACATCCACTGCTACCTCCATTCATTAGGCCAGAAACTCTTTCAAAGAAAGATATCAGGTTGGTTTGGCATGATTTGTACTTGACCGATCCATGCTGGCTAGTCCTTATTATCCTTTTATCCTCTAGGTGCTTACAAATTGATTGTTTAATCATTTGTTCCAGTATTTTTCAGATATTGAAGTTAGTCTGCCCGGTCTGTGGTTCCCCATGTTCTCCTGATTCCCCTTTATAAAAATAGGAACTATGTTTATCCTTCTCCAGCCTTCTGGGACTCACCCATCTTCCATGGATTCTGGAAGATAAATGCTAATGGTTCCAAGATTTCTTCATCTCGTTCCTTAAGTACCTAGGATGAATTTCATCAGGCCCTGCTGACTTGGATACACCTAACTTATCAAAATAGTCCTTAACCTGTTCTTTCCCTGTTTTGGCTTGTGTTCCTTCCTTTCTTGTGAATATTAATTGTGTTGAGTATCTGGTCACCATTAACCTTTTTAGTGAAGACTGAAGGAAAATGGGCATTCAATACCTCAGCCTTCTTCATTCATCAGTTGTTAGCTCTCCTTTCCTGTCAAGTAGAGGACCTACACTTGCCGTTGTCTTTCTCTTGCTCCTAATGTATTTAAAGAACCTCTTCTTATTGCCTTTCATGTCCCTGGCTAGGTGTTACTCATTTTGTGCCTTAGCCTTTCTGATTTTGTCCCTACATGTCTGTGCTGTTCTTTTGTACTCCTCCTTAGCAATTTGGCCATGTTTCCACTTTTTGTAGGATTCTTTTTTGGTTTTCAGGTCATCAGAGGGCTCCTGATGGAGCCATATGGGTCTCTTCTGATTTTTCCTGTCTTTCCTTCGCACTGGCATAGTTTGAAGTTGTGCATTCAATTGAGAACCTGCCAGCTCTCTTGAACATCTACCCAAGTCCTCACTCCTGGCAGGAGCAGTTCACTTTGGGAGTGTGGATGGCAGGGAGGGGTCCAATGGTGGAATGCGAGAGACTTCAGCCACCATCTGCCAGTGAACATGGTTGCTCCCAGCTCCTCCTTGCCTGCCTGCCCCATGGCTGTTGATGAGTGTGGTGAACCCCACTGCAGCTGGGAGGTGTATAGCCACCAGGGGAAGCTCTGGGCAGCGCTGTGTCTTAATAGCGGGTAGGAGATCTGCTGGTGCAGATGCAGGCTCCTCTGGAGAGAGCGAGAGTCTTCTGTCATTACTGTCATTATTTATTTGTAACACTTAGGAGCCCCAGTCGTGGCCCAACACCCCGTTGTGCTGGGTACTGTGCAAACTGCCCCAAAACACTTGAAATCTAAGTCTAAGACAAGAAACAACAGGTGGATGCAGACAGACAAGGATACCCAAGGAAGCAGGGTTCTGCACAGAGTGCATTTGGGAGCAGCCCTGGGGCTGGTGAGTGCTGATGCCAGAGGGCAGGTTAACAGGACAGCTGCTAAGGAAGGCTCTATCCAGTCTTTCTCAGTGCTCCTGCTTCAAGGCACCTAAGTGCATCATGTTGTTTGTTCCAACTGCTGCCTGATCAATAAGTACATGGCCGCCTCTGTTTCCCTCGCCAGCCTCAGAGGAACTGAACCATTCTTGTTAAGTTGCTACACTCTTTCCTTCCTGCTGCACAACTTGTGATCTGTCTTGTGTGGCTGCCACAGCCTCGAGGAGGATGCTCCGGCATGGATGTGCTGCAGGGTCCATCCACTGGGAAAGACCTGAGTGGCGCTCAGAGCATCTTTGCTACTTGCACCCCTCTCTCTATCTGACCTCCCCAGCCCTGCCAGTCAGCACATGGCAGAGGGGACTGCGTGTGGAAGATGGCCAGGCCCAATTGCCTTTGGCCAGAGGGAGGATGGGAGTGGAGCCTTTGATGGTGGGAAAGGGGATGATCCCAGGGAAACAGCCCTCCAAAAGAAGAATTCCCTCTCTGGTTGCCATGTGGTGCATGGGGGTAGCCTGGGGTCTTGTCCCTAACATGGGGATCTCATGGCTTCTGGGGAGGGCTGATCTCACTAACTGCCCCCTTGCATTCCTTTGCAGAAGACATTCTCCTCCGGGTGTTAGCGATCACCAGCTACTCGGTGCCCGAAAGCATCCAAAGGTAATTCCAGTGCATCTAACGTTTCCTCCCGTGCTGCCATTGTCGGGTGAATGATCATCACAGAGCTGTGGAAGGGGCTGGACTGAGAGCTCTGGAGACTCAAGTCCACTCTTTATCCACCAGTCAGGCACAGGGCACAGTGGCAGGGCTAGCTCCTTTCTGCCCCTCATGTGTTGTCTAATATCAGTGTGCCCTTGTGAGGAGTTCAAGCCCCACAGCCCATCCGGCCCTTGGCTTCTCTGCTGGGCCAGTTAGAGCCATCTGTGAGTTGAGGGATTTGGTGTCTGGATCTCCAGGCTAGGGCCTTGAGTTTTCAGAGTCACTTCATGTAGGTCACCGGCGCTCAGGTGGCATTTGGAGACATTCAGTTACTGCCAGCCTGGACTCACGCTGGATGAGAAGATCCCTAGCAAAGATTTTGATGAACCAAAAATTGGATTTAAACCCAGCAGAGCCCCCTCTCCGAATGAACACAGGAAGCTCTTGGCCTGAATACCAAGGAGGCTGAAGTCCATTTATATTGGCCTATGTGTTCTCTTTCTTGGTCCCCTTGTGGATGTTCATAAATCATCTGACCAGGCTCTGGATCAAGACAAAGAGACAATGGAGTCGTCTTCTCCATCAGGTGGGGTTGGGTTGTCATGCAAACATCCACCATCTATGTCTGTCTGAGGCAGCGCAAAGGTCCACATGTTTACCATCTTCTTGGGTACAATCCATCTCTTCCTCCTCTTTCCTGGGAGTCTTTCCTATCACCCTCTCCGCCCATGCCATCGTCACCATGTGCTTTTCATTCATCCTAAATTGGCCGCCAGCCCCCTCTGGAGGACAGCTCAGGTGATGGCTGCCAGAAAATCCAAAAGCCAGGTGGGTGAACTCCTGTCCTGGGGCTGAGATGTCCTCGCATCCTTAGCTCCTGGTGGAGAAGCATACAGGTCACTCTCACCTCTCCTTAGAACCATCGTCTACTATTGCCCTTTGGAAACTTGCCAAAAAGAAGAAACTGCTTGCACAGACTTAGTCCCCTTGCACCAGAGACTCAGCGTGTCAGTCGGTGTCCCTGATGTACACTGCAGTGAGAGGGCCTCTCCCCCTTGAACTAAGTGCATGCCCACTGTCTCCCCACCATCTTGCTGTAGAACTGGTGGACCTCCAGCACGTGGCACAGGTGTTACCACTGCCTAACACTGGGCTTTAACCCATGGAGGGGGGTTTGAAGTCTGAGTTTTCCATCTCCTATGTAGGCTGCCCTGCTCACCCGAAGAGCTGCCATTGCCCTGAGCTGTGCCCTTTCACAAATACCTCTGGCGTGTGAGTGCACCTGCTGGGGTGTTTGACTGTCGGAGACCCTGGCCTTCTGTGTGTGTTGGGAGCGCATCGCCAAACCCCACCCCAGTGCCCTCTTGATCACTAACATCCCCAAACTGCCCCATTCTCCTTCCCTTGGTGTGTATGTGGAGCTTTGCCCAGATCTCTCCCGCATCTGTACCCCTGCCTCATCTCTCCTCCCCTCCCTGGCATTGTCCCACATACGCCCACTCTCCTGCTGCTTCCTCTCCCCATGTAAACTGTGAGAAGAGAGGGAGGGAGGGGTGGACAGAGTCAAGCCCAGCACAGGCAAGTTTCTCCATGTGGCTCAGCCCGCCTGCCTTGCCAGTCCTTGTGTCTATGCTGACACCCCTTAATCCTGCCCTGCAGCCCCGCTGCTATTTCAGTCCTTGGGCCCCTTGTGAGCCAAGGTTGCCAAACTGCATGCCAGGCTGATGAGCAGATTTATGATGTGCACAAGGGAGTTGGTTGGATGAGACCCCTCCTCCCCCCAGTGTGCTGCTTCCCTGCAGCCAATGGCAGGATTGGATTTCTGAGCCCCTGGTAGACTTGCAATCTGTTATCCAGCCCCGTGTTGACAGACATGCTCCAGGACATGATGTAATGGTGCTGCAGCCCCAGCCAGCGGCCTGGCTGTTTGTTTGCACTAAAATGAAGTACATTGCTGGACTCTCTGGGGGATGTATGGCAAAACAAGCCATTGCTTTTTGGCAGGCGGGTAACGAGCTGCAGGGTCAGTCAGCTGTGGAATGGTGACTCGCTCCCGTGCCCATGATTCTGTCTGACAGCCGAGCTCTGGCTCTCTCTTGCTCTGGTCTGTCTGCTTGTCTGAGCTAGTCAGGCACGGACCATGCGAGGCGTGGGTCATAAATACAGTGTGAGTGACCCCCTCCCTCCCCTTTCCTACAACCCCAGAGGATCTGGGGCACTGTTGTAGCAGAGCAAAGGAACAGGATCCACTCACCCAGCCCACCTAGAATCAGGAACGAGAACCAGATCTCAGAGGCCCAACAAAACTCCAATGCAGGGCTGAACAGTGTAATCAGATACTTCCTCGTGTGGCTGTCGCCTCCAGCAGCTGGGCTGCTGTCCCTAGGACAGAAGGGAAACCTGGGGTCAAGCCAGGACTTATGGAACATGCTGCAGAGGCAGTTGCTGGGCCAGTTAAAGGCCTGTCTCTGATGCAATAAAATACTAACGCCTAGCTCATCTCTTCCGTAGATCTCCATGAGCTCTACAAAGGAGGTCAGTATCACTAGTCCCATTGTGCAGATGGGGAAACTGAGGCACAGAGAGATGTGACTTGCCCAAGGTCACCCAGCAGCTGAGCTGGGAATAGAACCAAGGATCCCTGCGACTCAGTGGGGTGTTCGAGTCGCTAGGCCACACTGGCGGCTTTAGAGCAGCAGCAGCCACCTCCCTGTTGCACCCTGGTGAGCTGAAGCATGGGGCTGTTCGCGCCATACAGTGCTGTTTGTGGTTTGCTAGGGGAGGTGCGGAGTGCAGGCTCACCCCCTATGTTTCCCTGCATTTCAGTGCACTATCTATAAGCTCTGGGATGAAATCCAGCCTCTCATCCCATTTTTATGAGGGTATCCAACGGCTTGGTGTTTGCCTCGCAGCTCTCCAGGTAGCTGGAGGCAGCAGTGGAAGGGAAGAGACTGGCCTCAACAAGCTGCTGCCACGGAGTCATCTCTCTGAAGTGGCTTGAACTGGTGGAAGAATTGGGTTGACTGGGTGAAGCAGCTTCCACCAGTTGCCTAGAGATCTTTCTGACAGTGGTCCAGTTGCGGGGCTGGCTTATCACATGGATGCTTCTTTCCACCCCAGCTTCTGGCACCAGCAGGTTTCTTTTCCTCAACAGGCAGGTTGGCACTTGGTTTTCACCTTCCGACCTCAGCCGTTGCTGCCGGAACGGTGCCCAGGGCCTGCAGGAGGATGCTGCCTCTGCTCTTCCATAAAAAGAAAAGGAGTACTTGTGGCACCTTAGAGACTAACGAATTTATTAGAGCATAAGCTTTCGTGAGCTACAGCTCACTTCATCGGATGCAGTGAGCTGTAGCTCACGAAAGCTTATGCTCTAATAAATTTGTTAGTCTCTAAGGTGCCACAAGTACTCCTTTTCTTTTTGCGAATACAGACTAACACGGCTGCTACTCTGAAACCTGCTCTTCCATAGTATCCCCCGTCTGACGGGCTCGGGAGCTTCTGTAGACCTCACAACCTCCCTATGCTGCTGGGGTGGCATCCCCAGCTCACACATGAGAAAACTGGGGCACAGAGAGATGGAGACTTACCCAGGATCACACCTGGAGTCTGCGTCACACCAGGGAACAGAATCCCAGGCCAGGGTCTTTCCTGCGGAACGATATGTAACTCATGCTAAGGGTGCAGTTCACATAAGAGGATAAGAGTCTACTTCTGTGCCAATTTAGAGGAGTTACTCCTGTAGCTCAAGCGGTAAGGGCTCTTGCTTTTAGTGATGAAAGTCTCAAGTTCAATCCCTGCTGTCCACTGAGCAGAGGGCTTATTATACGCACCTGCCACCTTCTTCGGGTGTTAACATGTGTTGTTTGCAGTTTAATGTGCTGATAAAGGGTCTCTCTTGTCTCTGGGTCTCCACTTGGAATCTAGCTGTGTTGGTAGTGACTGGGTGCCATTGCTACTCAGGGGTCTGTGTGAAATGGGTTTGTGATTTCAGTTTAGCTCCTAGTGGGTGGGAGGGGGCAAGTGTCTACATCAGAGAAATGGCCCTACTGACTAGGCCAAGGGAGAGCGGCAATGGGAATTCACACCTGCATTTCTCCTGGAATCCACCGGTAAAAATGCAGTGCTTGCAGATTCATAGATCTCAAGGCAGAAGCGTCCATTACCATCTTGTCTGACCTTTTGCATCACAAATCCATAGAATTACGTACAAAACTTCACACCCCCCTCCCCCCCGGGACAGCAAGAAGCTCAACCCTAGAGGGTGCCAAGGAGTCGAGGCTCTTTTCGTTGCTTCTAAAAATGTGTAAAGAACTAAACTGTTCAATGTAAAGCGGAAGAGAATCCCCCAGAGATGAAAAGGGCAGTTAGGGCGTTTGGTTGAGATTATCTTTTCTTTTGCAGCATGAAGTGCCGAAGATGTGCAGTGGTGGGGAACGGACACCGGCTCCGAAACAGCTCCATGGGGGAAGCAATCAACAAATATGACGTGGTAATCAGGTAAGGCACTAAGGAGATTCAGTAAAATTGGGGTTAGTCTTCCTCCCAACAAGGATCCATCACATCTGTTTCGACCCAGTGGAATATGTTTGCAGATACCTGGGGACAGACTGAGATAAACACTCTGGGATCCATGCTACGTTAATGGGATGGAGGAAAACGGAATGCATTCTTTTCATGTTGAGAGATCAGAATTGATGCGGCGTGTGAGCCACGTATCTTTCCCTTTTCCTTTGACTTCGCGTTGGAGTGCATGAAAGGAGGCAGAGCCAGGGAGCAGGGCTTGCACAGACAAGAGCTGGCCAAGACATTTTGCCATTTGATTGAGTTCTGAATTGGAATCAAATGTTATCAGAATGGCTGGCGAACGGGAAATCCTGAACAAAAATTTGGTGCAGAAGCATGGACCCGTGGCATTTCCCAAATGTTCATACCAGTTTCACTGTGGCTGTTAGCAGCTGGCCAGGGGAGTCTGAGAGCTCTGGGGTCCCTGGCCCTGGGGCTACCCTTTGAGTTGCAGAGCCTGGAAATACAGGGTCCCTGGGCAGCTTATATGAGGCAGCCTGTTCCAGGACCTCCAGGCTATCAGCTTGATGGCAATGACCCTGAGAGACCTCAGGATTTCCAGACTCCAGGCTGAGGATCTCGGAGCCAAGCTCCAGTTAGAGTCAGGCTTTCAAAAGTGCCAGGTTCCTGGCACCACAGCAGAGAGCTTGGAAGCCCGGAGAGCCCACAGGGTCCTGGCTCCATGGCAGGCAGCCTGGAAGCTCTGACATAACAGGGCTGCCTTTGAGACACTGGCCCTGGAAATCTGGGGTCCCTGGGGCAGCTCATGTAGTGGGGATGCTCTGGAGATGTGGACCCAGGCAGACTGTGTGGTAGGGATGCCCTGGCGATTTGGACCCTGGAAGTCTGCGGTTCCTGGTGCCAGAGGGTCCAGATGGCAGGGCTCCCCAGTAGCCCATGTGGCAAGCTGACAGGGAAGCAGGCTGCTGGGCTTTCCTGGGAGCTGGAATTGCCAGCACCAGCGAGAAGCAAGTGCTCAGACTCCTTAGGCCAGTTCCTCAGTCTGATCTGAACGGAAATGCACAGATTTACACAAGGGATGTGGGAGATCTGGGTTAGTCCAACCTGGAAATTCTAGTCTATTCAGGCCCTTCTGCCACGCTTGTCACTATAGTGTATGAGCACCTTGCAGTCATGCATTAAGCAATGTGACTAACATCTGTCCTGTGTTTGCTCTCTCATCCTGTCCCAGGGAGAGATGTGTTGGCAGGCGAAGGGTTGGGTTTGGGTGGTTTTGTGGAAATATACACTCACGTTCCTCAGGATTTGTTAGAGAAGGCAGGTCAAAGCAATGCGCCTGGCACTCAAGTGGGAGGTGGGGGGTGTTGGGATGGGCCTTACTTCCCGGGGGAGTTCATTCCTGAAGGATCCTGTCCCCATGTCCCCTAACCTAACATCTATCATGTCAAAGTATAGCGAGCAGGTGGCTCGAATCCCTGAAGGCGTCTCCGCTTGGGACGGGAAGCCAGGTGCTAATGGGACAGGTCATGGGGAAAGTGGGACATGTGTGAAATATCTCCTTCCTCATCTTGCGCTCCCTCCCCACAGGTTGAACAACGCACCGGTTCATGGGTACGAGGGGGACGTGGGCTCCAAAACCACTATGCGGCTGTTTTACCCAGAGTCCGCGCACTTCAACCCCAGACGGGAAAACAACCCGGATACTCTGCTGGTGCTGGTGCCCTTTAAACCCATGGATTTCCAGTGGCTGGAGACGATCCTCAATGACAAGAAGCGAGTAAGTGCCGCAGGGAGAGCAGGGGGCTACGTCTGGCCTCTCCTCTGCCTTGTTTCGCTCTCGCCGCTGGGTGCAAGCCTGGGGCAGCCCTAGTGGGGAAAGAATAGCCCCTGACTTTCCTGTTGTCCTTTTCCAGGTTCGCAAAGGGTTCTGGAAGCAGCCCCCTTTAATCTGGGATGCCAATCCCGAACAAGTGCGCATTCTGAACCCTTACTTTATGGAAATTACTGCTGCTAAATTGCTTAATCTTTCCATGAGGCAGCCGCGGAAGATTAAACAGGTAAGGGAGCCAGTGTGCTGGGGGCAGAGAGAGCAAGACAGACTTGCAGTGCCCCGGATCTAAATCACAGGGCGGTCCTGACTGGAACTCACTAAGGGGGCCTGGTGCCATTCTGCTGCACTGCCCCCCCTCCTTTTTCCCCATCGTGTCCCATCAACTTATTGAGTAGCCCAGGGCTGGGTCCACATGGCTTGGAAAATTACTGCCCTTTCCAAGGCAGGAAGAGACCAAGGTGAAGGCCACTTGGGTGATTCTTACGGTGCTTTGTAGATAAAATGCTAGGTGATCCATCCATCCGCAGTATGGGGCCTCCCGGGTGGGGGGAGATGCTGGCAACCCACTCACCTCTGTTTCCCTGCATCCTTGAGATTATATTCACACTGTTTGTTGGGGGGAAAGTTGGCCACGATTAGGAACTGATTGTGGCTGGAGTCTAAACCAGAGGAGCTGCTCTTCTGGAGGGAGAAGCTAGCAAGCAGCTTCTGCTCAAGGATGTTGTCCATCACTTGTGAGAAATCAGACAAACCCATAACGTTTGGCGGAAGTTATGAAGGTCTCCGGAGTTCAGAGTGGAATTCTCTTCTCATCCTTTTCTGTAGTGGCGCTGTAATGCCGTAGCATTTTGCATCTTCAAAACACTTGGGAATGATTGACTAGCAAATGTCCCCACAGACCTGCAAGAAATCTGATGGAGTCCTCGTTTATAGCTCGAGAAACTGAGGTTCAGAGGGTTAAATGTCCCAGAGCCAGTCAGTGTTTCACAAAGAATCATATAGCTTCATAGACGGTAAGGCTAGAAAGGTTCCACTGTGATCATCTAGTCTGACCTCCTGCATAGGCCAGGACAAAGAACTGTCCTAAATTCATTGCTGTTTGAACTACAGCAGATTGTCTAGAAAAACATCCAATCTTGATTTAAAAATTTACCCTGATGGAGACTCCACCACAGTTGTTCCAATGCTTAATTACCTTTAGTGTTAAAAACCTCTGCCTTTTTTCTAGCCTTCATTTGTCTAACTTCAACTTCCAGCCACTGGAGACCTTTGTCTGCTGGAATGAAGAGCCTGCTATTCTCAAATTTTGTTTCCCATGTAGGTAGTTGCAGACCGTGCTCGAGTCACCTTTTAACCTTATCTTTGATAAACGAAAGCATTTGAGCTGCTTGAGTCTTTCACTATAAGGCAGGTTTTCCAATCCTTGAATCCTTCCCATGGCTCTTCTCAGACCCCTCTCCAATTTATCAGCATCCTTGTTGAATGGTGGACCCAGTATTCCAGTAGCAGTCACACCAGTGCCAAACAGAGGGGTAATAGAACCCCTCCTATTCAATATGCCCCTGTTTATATTTCCAAAGATCACATTAGGCCTTTGGGCCACAGCATCACACAGGGAGCTCGTGTTCAGTGATTATTCCCTACAGCCCCCATGTCCTTTTCAAAATAGCTGCTTCCAAGGAGCACATCTTTGGCATACATTGACCTCGTGTTGATGTTGCTGAATTCTACATATGGAAGAGCGTATAACCGAGGAATGAGTAACCCTGTGCAGAGCCACAGTGACCCTAAATCTAGCAATGAGGGGGGATCGGAGTAAGCAGATGTCCAAATGGAACAGCGTCATTCGGGGATGGGGGGCTGCCACGGCCAGAGAGGAATATCTTCCTCTCCCTGGAAGTGAACAGAATTGGCTGAGGAGGCAATAAGTTGCTCTTCTGTTCTCTGGTCTTTCTCCATCAAGGCTCACATCCCCCCAGCCATGTCAAACAGAGAGAAATGTCCCAAGCATGGAAATCTTATAGGTCAGGGTAGAAGTAACTTACTAAAGGATCTGCAAAGAGAGATTCCCAGACCAGCTTGGCTAGGGGAAGGTCATTTCCAGCTGAGACCAGCTCAGCATGGCTCCTACCAACTTAGCAGGGGGAGAAGCTCCTTCCAGAGCAGCTGGCTGTTTGAAGGACGGTATTGCCACGCCCAGAGAAACTGTTTGTATGACTTTCTCCTTGTTCCCATAAATGGATTTCCATGCAAGAGTCTCCATTGTCCTCCCCATTTCGTCCAGCATGTGCTACTTTGGGAGGGGAGGGTATAATGTCCCAGGGATTACCCCTCCAGGTTTCTTATTGGGGCTTTGGATCAGCTAAAGAAGAGAATTTTTGTCCCAGATTCACACTGAGCCTGGTGCATGCTGGGACAGGATTTTGGGAGTTTAAGCAGTGCTGTTTGGATATCCGTCCATTGCAGTCATGGGCAATAAAGCTTTCCTCAAACTATCCATTCTCAGTGCCTTGATCTACGGCAGATCCTAATGACCTGGCACACAGTCATGGGGGCTCTCCCATCTGGAGATTTTTCAAGGAGCTACTTGGACAATCCATCTGTGTCTTGGAGTTCATGACCCAATATTCCCTCTCTTGTATTGTCCAGATGTTTTATACTCTGTCAAGGCTGAATCCCCACTCTATCACTCTGAGTGCAGAAGTGGGGGCCTGCAAGGATTTTAAAAATGAATACTTGCCACTCCAGGCTTGTATTATACTCCCAAGGTTACAGCTTCTCTCGGACCTTGGCTTGGTAAATGCTGCCACCACCCAAATGCAAAAAAAAAAAAAATCCTTTGAACCCAGGAAGGAGCACTTGGGAATTCCCCCCTGTGGGGTACCCTCAAGCCCTTTCATCCCTCTGGGGAAGAGCTGAGAAGGAAAACAAAGGAAATTAGCTGTGGCTACCAGCTAATCAAACAACATGTGCACAAACCTCTCAGGACACCAAAAATTCAATTCTGTTCTTAAAAAAGGTAAATTGTATTGTCTTTCCTTTTTGTTTTTAATACATCTAGAATGTAGGCTCTTGCTAGATTTTAAAAGAATAATTCCAAAATCAAGCACCCAAAATAGCTTTCTTGGGGCTTCAGCTTAAAGGTTACAAGCAAACAAAAGCATCAGAGGAGATCCACAAGCCAATAAGAAATAAAATAAATAACCCTAATCACATCTTCCTAGACATTCCCTTAATTTACTTACATATCTGAGGCTCCAGATAAGTAGGTTTGAGGTATGAATTGATAATCTATAATCATACCTGGCTTAAAGTTGGTTTCAGCATTACTGCTCCCTGTCCCTGCAGCCCAGAGAACAACAGACAAAGGGAAAGTTTCTTTCCCAATTTTAAAAAGTTCTACCTTCCCATGGGCTCTTTTGGTCAGGTGCCCACTCCCTTTTCTTTACCTGAGGGACCTTTTAACCCTTTACAGGTAAAGCAAGCAGAGAACAGACCAAGAGGGATTTTACAGATAACTGGCTGGCTGGGTGTCCATCAAAGGGAGCTACTCTCTCCCCCCCGTCATGTATCACATACCCCATGAGACAGGTGGTGATTATATGCAGGACAAAACTGAGAGTCCCACTTTGTAAAGGCGGCAGCCCTATAGCTAGAAGCTGCCCTTCCTAAGGGGGGAACCTTCATTCTAAGTCACACGTATGTGACAAATTGCATCCATGTATCACAAGTCACCATGGTCATCGGTGAGCCTAGACCCAGTGTTTGCACAGCTCTGATGATCATGCATACTAACCTCAGTGTTATACACAGGACCTGACCCCAAAGAAAGAAGGGAGGAGAAAACCAATCTGAACTAAACCCAGTATGTATGGGGTTTTTTATCACCCTGAGCCCTTCTGACTCTCTCTTTCATCTCTCTCCCTCTAGAAACCAACAACAGGATTATTAGCCATCACCTTGGCATTGCACTTCTGTGACCTGGTACATATCGCAGGCTTTGGGTACCCCGATTCTGCCAATAAGAAACAGACTATACACTACTACGAGCAAATCACACTTAAATCAATGGCTGTAAGTGACCGCACTCTTTCCCCTCTGGTGGTGGTCACGGTTTGCTGTTACTTTCCTGTGCGAATCTCTGGGCTTTACAAATGTCACCAGAGGGAATTGTGTTATTAACGTATAAGCGGTAAGCTGTCTGGATTCGGTATGTAATAGAACTAGGGGTTACACCGCCCCTCCATATGCTGTGGGCACTATCCATGGTCATATCCATAAATAGCTATGATGCATTCCATCCAGAAGGGAGCAATGGTGCATATGACAGTGATGATCCATAAAAACTCTTCCATTCCCTTGGCATTTGGAGTATTCCTCAGAGTAAGTAGAGGGGATACCTAGGAAATACTCTAGGTAGTAGCACTATTTGTATTATGGTAGTGTCTAGGAACAATAAGCAAAGATCATGTGTTAGGCCCTGTACAGACAGCAGATCACCTAGCTTGCCATATCCCTGGGACAAGGACCATCTTTTCATTCTGTCTGTACAGCGCCTTGCACACTGGGGTCTAGGTCCATGACTTGTGCTGTGAGATGCTACTGCAATACGATTAATAAATTGCTAATGAAGATAGTCCCTCCCCAGAGAGATGGTGTCATCTAAAGCAGGGTTTCTCAACCCATGGGTCAGGACCCAAAATTGGGTTACCAGAATGTTTCAAAGATCATGTGGCAGCTCCTGCGGCTCCTATCCCACGGGGCTGGCTGGTCTCACCTCTCCACTCCAGGCACTGCAACCTCTGGGGTCCCAGCACCACTCAGGTATGGCCCAGCCGTCATGATGATGGGAGCCCAGGTAGGCCAAAATTGAGTGAGTGGCACTGCAACCCCTTGAACCAGGTCACAACTCCACTTGCACAAATTTGGTTCAGTCAGGAAGATGGGGCCAAACCAGAGTGGCGCTGCAACCTCACAGGTTCAACACCCGGAGGGGAGAGCCAAGCCCAGCCAGCCCCACAGCACAGGAGATGCAGGAGCTACCACTGTGGGGTGAGTGCTGGGCAGGACCCGACCAAAACCACCCCAGGGCCTCCACCCCCACCCTATTTAGTGGGTCACAACAGGCCATAAACATTTATAGATGGGTCCTGAGCCCAAAAAGGTTGAGAACCACTGATCTAAAGCACAAGTGCAACGTGAAGCCAGGCTGAATCTTGGTGGTGAGTTATTGGATGTGAGTTTCCTGTGGCACAGACAAGAAAGTCCACATCATTCCCCAGCTGGCACGTGTTACAGTAAAACACAAATTCTCAGAACAAGTCTGTGTAAAAGCCTCAGAGCAAGTGTTTTTGCACACAGTCCCTGTGCTGTGTAAAGTGCAAACTTGCCTCCTTCTTTTGGCTTGATGAGCACAGACATTAGCGATGAGCACAGACATTAGCAATGACCTAATACACAGCTCAGCTCAAAACATCTCTCCACACTGGGCTGCTCCTAGGGCTCCTCCTTTAGGGCTGCTCAGCTCACACCCTAGATCCTTCATCCCCAGAGGGCTCCCTTACTACCCCCTCTAGATAGGAGTTATCTGCCTTAGGGAGTCAGCTGAATCCACTTCCCCCTTTCCTGGTGGGACTAACCTCTGCAAACACTGCCAGCCTGATAGAATTTGTGGGGTTGTAAATATAACAGCAAAGATTTCCCCAGCCCAGAGAAGAATTTAGTCTGTGAGCAGCTTAGTAGACAAAGGAGGAGACACCAGCCTGCTTCGCTGTTGAATCAATGCAAAATGGACAATCCCCTTTCTTGCTAACCAAGCTTCCAAGCTTTCTCATCTGCAAGGTGGCTAGTTACCAATGGGCCCATTTTATCAGTGGGTTCAGTGAGGCCGAGTGGCTTACTCTGTGGCTTTCTGAAATTCTGCTTTGCAGTTATAGGCATTAAATACTAAACTCTTAAAACAATGACAGTCCCCTTTTAAAGCTGCAGCCCCCCCGCCCCCTTGAGTATCACAAAGGGCGAACCACGACAGGGCAGGGTGGAGTGGCAGCTGATGAGCTCTCTTTTGTCTGTTTTGCAGGCTTCGGAGCACAATGTCTCGCACGAGGCATTGGCAATAAAAAGGATGCTTGAATTAGGCATCGTCAAGAACCTTACGTACTTCTGATGGGACGTGGACTGGAATCTCCCCGCATTGCCTTGGCCTCCACCTTGGCTGCCTGTTGCCCAGCGCGTCCCAACATCCACCGGGCCGGAGATACCTGCTGCTTCGCCGCAGGGCCCCGAATGGGCTCCTTGCTCGTGGGGAGGGCTGGCTGCTGGGGACAGCGCTGGTCCTGGAGAAAGTGGGCAGAGGGGGAGAGGGCTGCAGAGTCCCCCTCGGCCAGGCTGACGTGGCTTTCAGCCACGTCGTGTCAAGGCTGAGAAGCAGAGCATCCAAAATCCTTACAGTTGTGGGGTGGCTGGATCCCTTTGTGGCCAAGCCAACGCTGACTTGCCGGCTTTTAGGGTGGCGCAGAGGGTGCCCCCGTGGGATGGGCCCTCATGGCTTGCTGCTGCACCCCCCATCTTTGGCCTGCCTGCTCTGTGTAGGGGACTGGGGCTGTTTGCCGCTCTGTTGAACTGAACGCTGGACAGGTGAAGAATTGTCAACTTCTCGCCAGATCAGTTTGCTCTCAGTCCGAAAGAGGCAGCGGGGCTGGTTTGACCCCCCTACACCAGCCCCCCTCCCAGGGTGGGGGGCTGTCTCTGGGGGTGCAGCGCGTGGGAATGCTGCTGTAGGTGAAAGTTGTAATGGTGTCCTTTTTTAAACATTTATTTGGGGGGGGGGGGAAGGGGAACCGTGCAGTATTTTGCCGATGGGGTTTTAGACTGACCCTCCTTCCCCCCAATGCTGCTTCCCAGTGGGAATGGGGAGGTGGCGATCAAAGTGGGGGCAGAGAGGCAGAGTGGTGGGAGCATTAAATTATTCTTCGCTGACAGAGCACAGCTGCCTGCTTTACCCCCAGCAGCCCTCGGGCAGTGCAGGGGAGGAGTTTGAATTCTGTTCTGTAAGAGGGTCTAGCATGGGGAGCTAAGGTGACTCCTGGTTTGGAGGAGGAATCGTGGCCGCTTCAGGAATGAGCTGTCCCCAGGGCCACCTCCACCGTGGGGCTGAGATCGGATGGCAGACGCCCTCCGCTCGGCCACACTTAAGGATCTGAAGTAGGAATAAATAGGGTTTCCTTTTCCTTTAGAAAAAACTTTTGATCAAATTCCTCCCCCCCCCCCCACTTGAATTGCAAGTGCATTTCTTGCAGGGGAGAGAGGCCAGACCAACAGCCTGGGGAATGCAGCCCTCAGTTTATCCACAAAACAGGTACCACCGTGGGCGGTGGGTGAATGCCCCCTTCAGGGAGGCTATGCCTCCCCCTGCTTCCCTCCTTGCCCACTGGAGCTTCAAGCGTGCCCCCTCACCAACCACAGCCGGAGGAGCCTCAGCCGACCCGCCCTGACCCACCGGCCCAAGCTGAGCCCCCACCGGCTTCAGAGATAGGGGGAGCACCGTCCATGGGGCAGAGCGTGGGCAGGGCCATGGCCTGGGTTAGGGGAGGCTTAGCCTCCCTTGGCCTATGACACCCACCACCCATTGGGTACCACGCAGGCTGCCGGACTGCACCTTGCTCTCAGCCAACGTGTCTTAGCCCTGAACTTGCAGGGCTCAGACAGGAGGTGAGTCTCCATAGCCCGCCCTTCAAGCTGTCTCCTCTCTGCCGAGATTGCCAACTATCGGGCTCTGGGCACACGTTTCCTGGGAGCTGGTCCTTTAGATCCTGAAGCGGGGTTGGGGGCATGCATGCTGCTAAAGCCCAGATCTCTCCCTGGGGTGGGGGAGAATAGGGGGAAATGTTCTTCTTCAAGATGTTGACCCAAAGGAGCTTGGACTTTGTGGGACTGAGCAGAAATGTCTCTCCTGAGCAGGCAATGCTGTGGCTCAATGCTAGTTAATTTAATGAACTAATTTAAATGATTATTTATCCAAGAAGCATCAGTGTCTATTGCAGTACGAGTGTAATGTTGTTTTCATTGAACTGCCCTGTGGGGTGGGTAAGGAGCAGCGGGATTGAAACTGTATCATCCTTCTGCTTTGCCTGAAGCGGGAGTGACCTTTGGGGATACTCCCTCCTAACCCAGTTCCAATGCAGAGCAAGTACCCAGCCCCTTCTTATCCTCCATAGTGGCACAGCCTTGGGGTAGCAGCTTTGTCCCTTGGGTGTCTGTAGGGTTTTGATTTCATCACTAAGTGTTTAACCGCACTCAAGGACTCCCGTTGACTTAGTGAGTGCTGGATTAGGGCCCAAAGCTTTTCCTGCCACTGCACCCCTTCTCCCTTGTAGCAGTCGGGCATGTGTAACATGGCTGGTACCACTAGGGGGCATGGCTAGGGAACGAGCGTGTGTATGTTGTGTCCATCCCTGCTGCCCGCTGCTGGAGGGTGTGTGTGTGTGTCCATCCCTGCTGCCCGCTGCTGGAGGGTGTGTGTGTGTGTCCGTCCCTGCTGCCCGCTGCTGGAGGGTGTGCGCCCGTCCGTGCTGGAGGGTGAGGGTGGCTGTGGGTGTGTCCGTCCCTGCTGGAGGGTGAGGGTGCATGGGTGCATGTGGGTGTGTCCATCCCTGCTGCCCCTGCTGGAGGGGTGTGTGTGTGTGTGTGTGTGTGTGTGTGCATACATGTCCCAGGGCTGCTTGGTTCTCAGCACTCGCAGCAGCCGGCTATCGCCCGCTGAGAGAAGCCATGAACTCCCTGCCTGGAAGCCCAGCCTATCCAGTGGGCACAGTGCTGGATGCCCAGTGTATTGTGTGTGTCCTGCCCCCGCCTCCTCTGGAACCCCACCCACGGGCTCCTGCTCCGAGAGCCCCTGTCCAGGGGGCCAACACAGAGGAGGTGGCTGAGCGCTGGGTGTACTGGGGACAAGAAGGGGTCGGTGGGGCTGATGCAGGGACCAGGGTGAAAATCGGGCTGAGCGCTGGGTATTGCTAGGTGGGGAGAACAGCTTCGCCCTCCCTTGACCTTGGAATGGCTGTGGGGTGACTACGGTAGCCCAATGGCTGTAGCTGCCCTCTGCAGGGCCAGTACCCCTCCAGACAGCGGGCGCTGTGTGGACACGTATGAGAATGGTCCCTGTCCCACAGGGCTTGTGGTCTCAGCAGAGCATCCCCACTCTCCTTCCTACACTACACGCGCTGCGGGGTACTGCAGTGGGCTGCTGAATGCCATGCTCACTCAGGCAAGGAAGGGGAGCCCCCGCTCCCCCCCCAGCTCCCTTTGTCAAGCTCTGAAGGGTGGCGGGAGATTTCTCAGCTGCCTCTTTGGGCTTGTTCCTGGTGTCTCGGTGCCCCGCACCATGGCTGCTTGGTACCTTGTGGTGATGGCAGTGGTGGAACCCATGTGCCCCTGCTCCAAAAGTGCAGTCCCCTGCTGCTGGGTTTCCAAAGCTTTTGGCATTTGCATAGGTTTTTAGATGGAGGGAGGTGTGGAAGGGGAGAGGGAGATGTAGAAGGAAATCATGATAGACGACTTCTGCCCCTGCTCTCCGAGACCCATGGGAGCGATGGCACTGTGTGGTCCTCCCTGGGTCTGGTGGAGCTGTTCCCGAACTTGGGATAGGTGATGCCTGTGTGTCTAGACCTGACCCTCTGGGGGCGGGACACTGAAATATTTACTGTACAGTATCTGTCAACTCTAAACTCTGTCATGCTCACTGGTCTTTGGAGTGCGAGCGATCTCAGAATCCCAGTTGCCTCCGAAGATGACTGATGTATTGTACCACGGTTCAATTGTAAAGACTTTTTGAAAAGAGTTTTTTTTATAAAAGAATTCTTGCTCCAAAGACTGTACATAGGTAAATCTGCAAGATGTGCTGATGATCCCTTACTCTCTAGATTGTATATATTGTAAATCTAGATTGCAGTTTAAAAAAAAAATCTGATGTAAAGAATGAAACGTATGCTTGAAAAAGGCAAAACAAAGAACTTCATTTGTGGATAAAACCCTAAAAAAGGCGTTTGGTGGCCAAGTTTCATTTTTCTTTTAAACTGTGTGTTTGAGTGTGTGTGTGAGAGAGAGAAGGACTGCAGTGCCAGTGAAAGATGCCAGGCCAGCAGGCCGGTATTTATCCATACGTCAACTTTCAAATTGGTTCGAGGGACACATTTAGCACGGCCTTCTGGATAATAGGAACATCTGTAGCTAATACGGCTTTGGAAACAGTCAAACCACTGTTGAGAAAATTAGAATGTGTCAGTTCAAAATTAGAATCAAATAATAAAAGGACAAACTAATCAATCTGTAAAGAACGATAGAAGTGTTTACCATGCTCTTAATCCTCAAAATGTTTTGCAACCAGCCTCAGATGTGTGAGTATTACCCCTCATTGTACAGGTGGGAAAACTGAGGCAGCGATATGCCAAGCTGGTTGGAAAAATGGCAAAAGATCCATCATTTTTTCCTATAAAACAAATGTCGTCATAATATTAAATCTTTGCAAACTACTGCCTAGTCATAGTGCTATGGTGAAGGGAAGCAGCACTTACACTGACTGCTCTGTGTGTTGGTGGGGTGGTGGTACCCTACACAGGCTATGCATGGGTTAAATGTGGCTGTGAGGTCAATTCTGTTAGCGGGCTGCATCTGGAGGCAGATCCAGGCTCAATTGATCATGAGGCCCAGCTGGGCAGAAACAGCCTGGCTTGTCCAAGGAGAAGAAGTTTGTAGCAGAAGGGAGCTATGAAGGGGGGGTGTTTGCAGCCACTATCTGGGAGCAGAGAAGTGGTGAGGAGGAAACCTGGGGGTGAATCTAGCCCTGGAAGAAGGGCCCACCCCGAGAAGTTGTGGGGAAGGGAGGCTGGGTAGGAAGGAGCCCAGGGAAACAGCAGCAAGGAGGGGAATGGGGCAGACCGTGGCTGCGGGTTACAGGCTCCCTGGGCTGGAACCCTGCGTAGAGGAAGGGGCTGGCTTCCCTACCAGCCACTGCCCAAAGAGGCATGAGCCCAGACCCGACCCAAGGCCCAGGAATTACGTGTCGGACTCGGTTACCCCGAAAGGGGCAGACCAACGTCGTCGCCTGGCCGGCGGGAAGAGAGGCCACCACAGCACCGGACCCCCCCGTCGCCAGGGGGCACCGTACGGGGAGGGAGCCGCGACGCCCCCCCCCCGGCTCCTGCGGTGAGTGAGCCCTTTGCAGGCAGGGTCTGTCGCGGGTTTGTGCAGTGCCCAGTCACCCCAGCGTCCCAGCTGGTGGAGAGCACGGCAGTGGCTGGTGCCGGGGACCCCCTCGCTGCCTTCCCAGCTGTGCAACGAAGCGTGAAAGCGGGGCCCGGGCTGAACTTAAAACTGGACATGCAGGGGTTACATGGAGAGGGGCAGTTCCCGCCCCCCCCCCACGCCCACTTTTCTCTCTGGCTTGGCGAAGCAGCACCCCTTGAGGACTGCGCCCCTCGTTGGCATGAGCACACCCCCTGCGGTTTAACTGCTGCTGGCATGCCGTGGTCTAGCCATGGCGCCCTGCTCGCCTGGCTGCTGCGGTTCCCGGCCAGGGTGGAGGGAGCGGGCGGGCGTGGGGAACTGCAGTGGTGTGTCTTTGGAGATTGGCCTTTGCCGTACGAAATGGGGAAAGATCCACATGGAACAATACAGGCACGGAGCCGGGTGTGAACGCTGCCTTGCTAGAACGACCCGGGGGCTGCACACCCTGAGCCCCACCTCAAACCGCAGGCCTAAGCCTGTCCCCCCCCCCCCCCCGCCCAGTTCCAGGCCATGTGAGCGTGTGATTGTCGCTTTAACTGGGGGGGGGGGTGCCCACACCGGTGTGGGGCGCCAGATAAACTCTCTATTGCTAGGGAAGGAAAAGGCCCGTTCACCCCACTGCAGGGGTTCTCAGCCTCTCTTTCGGAGCCCCCCTCAACGTGCTAGGAAAAGCTCCAGGGCCCGGGGCGGGACGACGACGACCACCCTTGGGCACGGGTGTCGTTTGACTTCTATTTTGGGGTGTGGGAGGGCAAAGGCTGGTGGGGCTTGGGTCAGCTCCCCACGGCAGGGACCAGGAAGGGAGCCCCACTCCCACCCCACTCACCTCAGCAGGTCACCCAGCCTCTCTGGGTTGGGGGGGGGGGAGTCGGCTCAAAGAGTTTGAAACCAGGTCAGGGTGCAGGGAGGGGGGGAGCTCCGTGCAGGCAGGAGGGAGCTGAGGGAACAGGGGGGCTAGGGACTGTGTGAAGGCAGGGGGGGAGCTCAAGGTGCAGGTGGGGGGTAGTTAGGGGCTGTGTGCAGGCGGGGGGGTAGCTCAGAGTGCATGGAGGGGGTAGCAAGGGCCTGTGTGCGGGCAGGGGGGTAGCTCAGAGTGCATGGAGGGGGTAGTTAGGGGCTGTGTGCGGGCAGGCGGGGTAGCTCAAGGTGCAGGCAGGGGGTAGCTAGGGGCTGTGTGTGGGCAGGGGGGTAGCTCAGTGCATGGAGGGGGTAGTTAGGGGCTGTGTGCGGGCAGGCAGGGTAGCTCAAGGTGCAAGCGGGGGTAGTTAGGGGCTGTGTGCAGGCAGGGGGGTAGCTCAGAGTGCATGGAGGGGGTAGCTAGGGGCTGTGTGCGGGCAGGGGGGTAGCTCAGAGTGCATGGAGGGGGTAGTTAGGGGCTGTGTGTGGGCAGGCGGGGTAGCTCAAGGTGCAGGCAGGGGGTAGCTAGGGCCTGTGTGCGGGCAGGGGGGTAGCTCAGTGCATGGAGGGGGTAGTTAGGGGCTGTGTGTGGGCAGGGGGGATAGCTCAAGGTGCAGGCAGGGGGTAGCTAGGGGCTGTGTGTGGGCAGGGGGGATAGCTCAAGGTGCATGGAGGGGGTAGTTAGGGGCTGTGTGCAGGCAGGGGAGGTAGCTCAGAGTGCATGGAGGGGGTAGCTAGGGCCTGTGTGCGGGCAGGGGGGTAGCTCAGTGCATGGAGGGGGTAGCTAGGGGCTGTGTGCCAGGAGGGCTCCCCCTGCGATGGCTGCTCCCCAAGGGCTATGCTGGCACTAGAGCTGGGTCTCTCGCTTGGGCGGCTCTTACTGGTTGCATGAGCAAAGGGGGCTGGGGGCTGAGGAGCAGCCGCAACCCTGGGTACCAGCGGCAGATGGAGGAATGCTATGGCTGCCCGCTCCATGGCACCACAAACCAGAGGAGCAGCTGCCCCACGCTGCCTGGCTCTGGCTTCCCACCTACCACCTGGCCAGAGGGCTGAGTCTGGGGGAGAGGAGAAGGCAGGAGTGGAGCTGACCCTGGACTGCCCCACTCTGGGGAAGGCACTGCAGTTTCGGGAGCTACAGCCTCGTGCCCCCCGCAACTCTACCCATGGGTTCACAGCTTCTCCCTGTGGGGAGCGCCGAGGCTGGGGGGTCCAGGTTTCATCCGTGGGGCTCCACAGTCCCCCGGCAAGGGCTCATGGACCCCCCCAGGGGGCTGCAGACCCCTGGTTGAGAATTGCTGCACTGGATGGGGACAGTTGGGAGTGTGGGATAATGTGGGAGATCCGGCTGCGCCCACCCTGACAGACTCAGAGAGGTTGATCTTTGCCCAGGTGCCAATACTTTCCTTCCAAAACTGCTCTTTGGAATCTTCCTCTGGTAAACTGAGTCACCCACCCTTTCTAGCCAGACGGCTGGCCATTGTTGTGCATATAGCATAGCTCCTAGGAGCCCCAGGCTTGGGTCCCTGCTGTGCTTGGCATTGTACAGAAATACAAAGAAAAGACGCACCCTGCCCAGAAGAGTTTGCAATCTAAGCCGAAGGTGGGGGAAGCACAAGGTAATTGAATATGATCTGTGTAAGGAAACCCTCTATTCTCATGACTCCTAGACTGGGGGCAGGGTATAGTTCTGCAGGTGTCTGTGGGACTGTGAAATTCTAGAATAGGCGCCCGTAAGGTCTCTGTGGTATATGGGGAGCAGGGGCTGGTCTACACACAGTTTAGCTGCAGTTGGTTGGGAATCAATCCACTTCACTTTAATTGATGTAACACACGGTCTGTTGCAAATCAACTTTTAGCTACACTTATTTCAGACCAAAAGCCTGATACAAACTGCAAGGAGTGGTGCTGCTTTGAGCAGGGGGTTGGACTAGATGACTTCCTGAGGTCCCTTCCAAACCTGATGTTTTATGGTATGACTTCAACTAAACCAATGTAATCTACTCTTCACCCAGTATGACTGTCCATTTGTGGTTGAACCCAATTAACTAAATCAATGTGTGCCTTTAGTTAAACTGATGCAATGTTATGCAGAGGGGGAAATTTGAACATACAGGAGAGCAGAGACATCTATTCTTTACCAAACTGCACAGAGAAACCCGATTCTTTCTCTTTTTGATGTGTGTATTTCCTGACACCTTGTGATGTGAAAATCCATTCTCTGCTTGGGGAAATTCCAGCTAGGGGCACACTTCTCCGTCTGTGCAGACATCTTTCGGCTGTAACCACAGCATCTATTTCACTGATCTGGATGTAGGCAGCCTGCTGACCAGATTGCAAGGCTTGTCTAGACCTCCTGCAGTGGAAAATATTTGCGGATATAACTATTATCTAGAAAACTACCTTTGGTTCAGAAATTAGGGTCATTTTTTCCGTAGTGCGTTCCTCTGTAAGGGCCTGTTGAACTCAGGAACCAAGTTCCCATTGATCGAAATGTTGGAGCCCTAATGAGGCTTGTCCCTTGGCTTGTAAATTTTATGTGATGAATTGGCCAAGACTAATTAGCCTGCCTTTCTCATGATGAGCAACTTACTCGCTTGTCAAACAAACTCTGGCTCTTTGAGGGAGTAGACTTTTGCAAGGCTGCTTTCGAAGGCCAGCTGTGGGGGACAGGCCCAGAGCTTGCTGTGAAAGGGCATAATAAACAGAAGCCACGTGTTGCCCTGCCGCCTGCAAATCCTTTCTCATTCCCATGTATTTTAAAATTGTTGCCTATTCCAGGAAAGTGCTGCCCTGGAATTATGGCTCTTTAGCTCTTCACAGGGTCTATTCTCTTCCAGCCACTCTAGTCCACTAAAAATACATTCAACCCCAAGGGAAGGGTTGGGGCAGCAGGCCCATTTCCTCCCGCCCCCCCCCCCCGAGTTCAGCTCTCCCATAGAAGCACAGAGCTGCCAATCTGTGATCCCAAAAGGGAAGAGCCCGTGTTCTCACTCCTTCCACCCGGCATTAGATCAGTACACACAGCATGTGCCAGTTTTCCAATGGTTGGGTAGGTTTTTGGTTTTTTACTCTTTCACTTCTCTGCTTTCAAAATAAATCAATGGGAAGTGACAGATCTGTGGCTGCTTTTCTCTAGGAGGGAGCAAAGCTTAGCCCCATTGGCACTGGGATTGGAGTTGCCTGCCTTCTGCTCCAACTCGGCTGTCTGTCTGTGTGTGAGAGAGGGTGCGCCTTTCCCCCTCCCTCAATGCTGCAAAGTACCTCCCCCCAGGGAATAAAAAGTTTAACTAGAGAAAGCCCTGAGACAGCTGGTTGGGATTTTTTTCCACCAAAACTGCCTGCCCCTCGCCAACAGAAAACACAGATTCATCTAAACCAAAACCTTTCAAAGGAAAATGTGTTGGGAATTCGGGGAGGGGAGAGACAGACAGACAGACACACCCTCAAACAGCCCAGTGGTTAGGGCCCAGATTGCAAATGTAGGAGATGTGGCGTTAGTCCAGCCTCTGCTTGATCTCAAGCAGCATCTTGTGTCCCAGTGTGTGGAGTTGTGCAACTTGTTTCTCAGTGTCAGGGCGGCAACTTGAAGAAAAAATTCGTTTTGGGTTGCCCTGAAATGACAACTTTTTCAACTGTAACCCCTCTCCCCTTATTTTGTAAACAAACGAAGGTAAAATTCAAACCAAGGCGGCCTTTCCGATTGACAAAACGTTTTAAAAAAATCAACGTGAACCATTTTGACTTTTATGCAACTTTTTTTCCGACTGAAACGATTCAGCAAAATCAGCACAAATTTGCAGAACGTTTTGGTCGGCCCAAAGCGGCATTCTTTCGATTAAAATAAGGGTTAGTCCAAAAAACATTCGCCCTACTCCACCAGTGAGGGCCCTGAGCAGCAGGCGATTGGCCTCCAAATTGCCCTGTCCCGTTCATTCCCTCTGAAGCATCTGGCACCGGCTGCTGTCAGTAGACAGGATACTGAGCTAGATGGACCCTTGGTCTGACCCAGTGAGGCCGTTCTTATGGCTACTCTGGGCTCACTCTGTGTGTGATGTTTAGTGATGCACGGTCGTAAAGGGCTCAGGTTCATCCTGGTGAGACCAAACCTGACCCTAACATCTGCCCTTTGTGTGATTGAAGCTCCTCCTCCTAGAGCCTTGACTCCTCCCCCCTGTTCTGGGCAGAGCGGCTCCCTTGAGAGCTTCCTCCTCAGCAATCCCAGCCCTAGGAGCTGCTCAGCACCAGCCCTGCCCGCCGGGCTGCCACCATCTGTCTTCCTTTGTCAAATGCACGGCAGGGGGATGACTGGCACAGGGGCAATGGGTCTATGGTGCCCTCCTCTCTAGGTCCCAGGTTCAAAGCCACGAGCTGCTGGTTGTCTAGTAGCTTTGGCCTTTGTCTGGGCACAGGTGTCCACGACTGACCAGGAGCAACATGATCAGAGCGGGGCTGCGAGGAAAGACCTGGGGCCAGCACGGTCGCCTTGAAGCTCTGACAAAGGGCCCAACTCCTTTCCCTCCCCACAGCTCTTCCTCCTGGGTTCTCATGGGCAGCTCTGACGGGGACCCCGTCTGCAGCAGAGGTGGCCCTGACACACAGACCCGAGTGTCTGTGGAGAGCTGGAGCAGAACTGAGCAGTGGGAGGCTATTTCTAACATTCTCCATGACCAGAGACTGATGCCGGGGGGTGGGAGGGGGGAATCTGTCTTGTGGCCTCTGACTCGGGAGACTCTGGGTTCAAGGCTTGGCGCTGTCGCACTTAAATCTCCCTGCCTCAGTTCCCCAGCTGGGTCAGAGGGGTAATGAGTCTCCCTCTGTCTGTTCAGGGCACTGGCTCTTCAGGGTGGGGGCTGTCTCTGTACTGCACCTAGCACACCCCTTCAGTTAGAGCCACTAGGTGCTACCACCCTGCTGTTGTACCAACAGTGTAAGGTATTCATCTGGCCCCCATCACCACAACAGTCTTTAATGCATTTAACCACCAGCACCCTTGGGAAGCAGGGCAGGGCTACTCTCCCCCATAGTACAGTGGGGAAACCGAGGCACAGAGAGGCCAAGTGACTTGCCCATGAACACCTGGGTGAGCTGTGGCAGAGCAGGGTCTCCCAGATTTGAGGCTAGTGCCCTAATCTCTCTAAGCAACAGGGTTAAGGAGAACCCATGAGGGACTGACAGTCTTATTCACAGTACATGAAACAAGAACAAACCCAACACTGCTCCCGTCCGCCGCTGTATACACACTTGTTCTGCTTCCCAGCACAGACGTCCTTGGCTTGGAGGGAGGTGAAATTTTGACTGTCCATGAAGCGTGATGATTGCATTGGATTAAGTGGACACAATCATTTCCTCACTGTTGTTTTGTGCATGGGATGATTTAGTTGGTGTTGGTCCTGCTTTGAGCAGGGGGTGGGACTAGATGACCTCCTGAGGTCCCTTCCAGCCCTGATATTCTATGTGTGCGTGAATTCCAGCCAGTTTGTTTTAAACTGTGTGCTTTTGTGACAAGCACAGGTGTCAAACACCCAGTTCTTTCGGCTGATTCTCCCTGGAGGGACCCATTAGTTGTGTTTTGTCAGGAGTATCACACTGCCCGGTACTCTATCGTTTCCTTGTGCTACGATGTCTCTATCCACTTATAGTCCCTTATCTTACGCTTAGACTGTAAGTTCTTTGGGGACAGGGACTGCTTCATTGTACAACATCTAGAGTAGTGAAGTGGTCATGACAGGGTTAACTGGGTTAGCCAGAGTGTTGTACTGTTTTTTCCGGGTGAGATGCCACCTCTAGCCAGGCTGTGAGCTGCCAGGGCAGGGCCCAGCTTCTGAGTGCCACGCCCGGAGTCACGTTTCTTCGGGGTCCTGAAGAATTTAAGGTTTAATGAAACAAACAAGCACTCAAAAGGCAGCTCCCCAAGCAAATTGGTTAATTTGCAGCCAGTTTAATTGCTCATCACTGTTGCTTGTTGCATATTAATGAACAGATGGTTGGAAAAGCTCCTGCCATAGATGGAGGCCTCTGAAATATCTGGCAGGCAGCTGGGCCTCTGAACAAATCATTAACTGCTCGCGAGGGGCAATCGGCTGCCAAGTATTAGCATATTAATCAAACTTCATGAATTATGTGTGGGGGCTGAGGTGGGTCCTCCCCAGGCAGCAGCTGTGCGGGCGTGAAATGGAAAGGGGTGTAACTGCAGTTACAGAACAGGGCCAGCAGGTGGCAGCAACAGCATTTCCTTGGAAAAGCGAGCGGCATTTAATGGCTTTTTTTTTTTTTTTTTGTTTGCCTCTGTGCCAGTGTGAAAAAGAAAATCTCCTGCTCTGCATGTTAAATCCCTTGGGCTGCTGCAGGAGAATGGCCTAAGCCCCTGCAAAGCTGTGCCAGGGAGGCGCCTGCGTTTCCTGCCGGCGGCTTCTAATTTTGCAAAGGTGGCATTGCAAATGCTCCTGGAAGGTGGGGCCCTATGCAGAGTTTATTGACGCCCACACCCTCCTGATTCTTGGCTGGCCCAGGGACTAGGCTCTTCTGTTTCCCAGAGCTGGATATGAGACTTGGACTCCTGTCAAGTCTATGTAACCCCTCCTGTGCCATCGGGCCAGGGGCCCACCCAGGCTGTCCCCTTTCCCACAAGCCTGGTTAATTTTCACCCAGCCGGTTGGAAAGAGCAGACCGGGGGAGCAGGGGGATGTGACCAGAGCCTGAGAGTGTCTGAGGGAGGGGGAGACAGTGACACGTCGAGGGTGTGAACTTGACGGGAGGGGTGAAATTAAGAAAGCGGGGGGAGGAGGGGCGTGTTATTGTGGATCTCAGGAACAGTATCCTGGGAGGCCAGTGTACTGGGGAGTCCATGGGATGGAAATGGGGAAGCCCCACTGCTGGGGGATCTGATTAGACAAAGCGCTGGCAATGATCTCGTGCTGACCCGGGGGCCGGGCTTGGGTTCCTGCCCCAGCTGCTTGTTCGGGGCAGTAGAGATTTCGAGTGCTAGAGAAACGCTCAGGAGCATTGTTTTTCCCTGGCCTGTGAGTGGGCAGCCCCCGGCCAGCGTTGGAAGGGCTAGTGTCTCTGGTAGGGTATATCTGGGTCAGCTCAATGGCCCAGGTAAATGGGGGCTGGGGGGGATATAGGGGTAAGAGGGGCACAGGTTGTTTCGACCTTCTGGTGGGTCCCTGGGGCTCAGAGGAGGTTGGGTTGGCCCATTGCTCTGTGAGGTCTGATACTGGGCAGTGTCTGAAAACCCGTCCTCTATCCCCGCACACTCCCCGTGTACTGCACCAGGGGAGGGGGCATGATTCCTCCAGCACCTTGGTGATGTTTAGCTTATGCCCCATAGCATGAGAACATAAGCCCGGCCATACTGGGTCAGACCAAAGGTCCATGTAGGCCAGGATCCTGTCTTCCAACAGTGGCCAGTGCCAGGTGCCCCAGAGGGAATGAACAGAACAAGGCGATTATCGAGCGATCCCTCCCCTGTAGTCCAGTCTCCGCATCTGCCAGTCAGAGGCTTAGGGACTGGGGTTGTGTCCTTGCCCATCCTAGCTAATAACCATTGGTGGACCTATCCTCTATGCATTTCTCTAGTTCTTCTTTGAACCCTGTTATAGTCTTGGCCTTCTCAACATCCTCTGGCTAGGAGTTCCACAGATTGGTTGTGTGAAGAAATACTTCCATTTGTTTGTTTTAAACCTGTTGCCTATTAGTTTCTTTGGGTGACCCCTAGTTCTTGTGTTATGGGAAGGAGTAAATAACACTTCCCTCTTTACTTTCTCCACACATCGTGATTTTATAGACCTCAATCTTATCCCCCCCACTTAGTCATCTCTTTTCCAAGATGAGCACTTCCAGACTTTTTAATCTCTCCTCATATGGAAGCTGTTCCCTCTCCCTGATCGCTTTTCTTACCCTTCTCTGTACTTTTCAAATTCTAATATGTCTTTCCTGAGATGGGGCGACCAGAACTGTGCACAGTATTCAAGGTGTGGGCGTACCATGGATTTATATTGTGGCATTATTTTTACTGTCTCATTATCTATTCCTTTCCTAATGGTTCCTAACATTGTTAGCTTGTATTATGACTGTTGCTGTTCATGAGCAGATGTTTTCAGAGAACTAGGAATGCCAAAAATCTTTCTTGAGTGGTAACAGCTAATTTAGACCCCCATCATTTTGTATGTGCAGTTGGGATTATGTTTTCCAATGTGCATTATTTTGCATTTATCAACATTCAATTTCATCTGCCATTTTGTTGTCCAGTCACCCAGTTTTGTGACATCTCTTTGTAACTCTTCCCAGTCAGCTTTGGACTTAAAAAAATCATTCAAGATAGTTATCATTTACAAACTTCAACACCTCACTGTTTACCCCCTTTTCCAGATCATTTATGACTATGTTGAACAGCACTGGTCCCAATACAGACTCTTGGTGGACCCTGCTATTTACCATTCTCCATTGTGAAAACAGACCATTTATTCCTACCCTTTGTCTCCTATCTTTTAACTAGTTATTGATCCATGAAAAAAGCTTTCCCTCTTATCCCATGACAGCTTACTTGGCTTAAGAGCCTTGGGTGAGGGTCCTTGGCAATGGCTTTCTGAAAGTCCAAGTACACTATATCCACTGGATCACCCTTGTCCACATGCTTGTTGATCCCCTCAAAGAATTCCAATAGATTGGGGAGGCATGATTTCCCTTTACAAAAGCCATGTTGACTCTTCCCTAGCACGTTATCATCTATGTGTCTGATAATTCTGTTCTTTACTATAGTTTCAACCAATTTGCCTGGTACTGAAGTTAGGCTTACCAGCCTGTAATTGCCGGGATCACCTTAGGAGCCTTTTTAAAAAAAATCAGCGGTATGTTAGCTACTCTCCAGTCATCTGATACAGAGGCTCATTTAAGTGATAGGTTACATACCACAGTTACTAGTTCTGCAATTTCATATTTGATTTCCTTCAGGAAATTTTGGGTGAATATCATCTGGTCCTGCTGATGTATTACTGTTTAATTTATCAGTTTGTTGCAAAATCTCCGCCATTGACACCTCAGTCTGGGACATTTCCTCAGATTTGTCACCTAAAAAGAATGACTCAGGTGTGGGCATCTCCCTTTCAGCCTCTGCAGTGAAGACTGACACAAATAATTCATTTAGTTTCTCAGCAACAGCCTTGTCTTCCTTGAGTGCTCCTTTAACACCTCGATTGTCCAGGAGCCCCGTTGATTGTTTGGCAGGCTTCCTGCTTCTGATGTACTTTTTTTTTTTTTTTTTTTTTTTTTTTTTTTACTAGTTGCTCTGCAAATTCTTTTTTGGTCTGCTTAATTACACTTTTAGCCTTGACTTGCCAGAGTTTATGCTCCTTTCTATTTTCTCAGTTGGATTTGACTTCCAATTTTTAAAAGATGTCTTTTTGTCTCTCACTATCTATTTTACTCTTGTTTATCCATGGTAGCATTTTTTTTTTGGTCTTCTTACTGTTTGTTGGTTTGGTTTTTTTGGGGTGTGGAGGAATATACATTTAATTTGAAGCTCTATTATGGTGTTTTTAAATAGTTTCCATGCAGTTTGCAGGCATTTCATTCTGGTGACTGTTCCTTTTAATTTCTATTTAACTAGCCTTCTCATATTTGTGGTGTTCCCCTTTTTATTATCCAAGCATTGAATTTCTATCCATGGAGATTCTATGGTACAGTTTGATTCATTTAAGATTTTTACTATATTTGTCTCTATGGGTTCTTTCACATCTAGTGCCATTCCCGCACCAGCATGACCTACTTTGTCATTCTGTATATTTTATACCCTGGTATTACTGTGTTCCTTTGATTATCATCATTCTGCCAAGTTTCTATGATGCCTATTATATCAATATCCTCATTTAATACCAGGCACTCAGGTTTGCCCATATTAATATTTAGACTTCTTGTGTTTGTACACAAACACTTACTGAAGTGTGTCAATATTTAGCTATTTGCATTTGTGTGACGAATGGGACTCTTTTTCACCTTTCTTTTCACTTCCAACCTGTACTTCATCAACTTCTGTCCTCTCCTCTTTATCAGCATATAGAGAATCCCTGGGTAATAGATCCTCCCCTAAGGGAGCAAATGGCTTGATTTTTCCCTTGTCATGTTTGGCTCCACTTCTCCTTTGCAGGGAGGCCTGCAAGGTTGTCACCTGGGCCTTTTCCTCCACAGCTGGCTTCCATCCATCCCCAGAGCTCTGCCCTGGAGCTGCACTGATGGCTTTTGGTCTGTGCGGTGTTGGGTGTGAGTGGAGGTGGTGTGATCTCAGGAGCAGCAGGATGCAGCAGCCGTGGGCTCCTGCCGGTGATGGATTTCACCCCTCCCTTCCAGTGTCTGAGGCAGAGCTGGCAAACACACCAAGGCCCTAGTTCCACAGTCAGGCTCCGAACCTCAGCAGAAATAATGTGGTTTCTGATTCCTAGAGGCAGGGAGGTTTGCAGGGTCCTTGGGCCGTGAGCATCCTCTGGCACCCCTCGAGCGTACGTGTCTGTTACAACATGAGGTACGCGCTAAAGAAACAATATTAATGCTGAGCTCTTGTCAGCTGTAGACCTCAGAGCGCTTTACAGAGGAAGTCACTCAGTCTCATTAGCCCCATTGTACAGACAGGGATACTGAAGCCTGGAGCATGGGAAGTGATTTACCCAACGTCACCCAGCAGCAGGTCGTTGCTCTATCCGCTAGCTCATACTGCCTAGTGGATAGTAAGAGACTGATGGTTATTTCCTTGTCCCAACCACAGAGTTCCCTTGCTGGCCCTGCGGTGTTAGAAGCAGCTGCACATTGATGCCCTCAGCAGCCAGCGCTGACATATCACTGCAAACCCAGGGCCCTCCCCAAGGGCTGGTAGTGTGGAGGGGGGCAGTGCGGCAGGGAAGGGGAGGTCTTCAGCGTTCTGCATCAGTTTTCCCCTGCTAAGGTGTGGGATCCTAGCACAGGAATGTAGGGATGGCCAGGCAGGAGCAGGCCCCTGCTCTGTCTAGCCTGGTATCCTGACAGTGGCCAGCACTGCCCTTCCTGTCGGTGCCTGGCTCGCAAAGCCTCTGGGGAAGGAAGCTGCTGCTGTGGTAGGGTGTGATTATTTTAGTGAGGAGCCTGAAGCAGAGCACCTGCTTTGAACCCCCCAAGTCTGCTGGATTTGGGGCCATTTTGCAAATAGCCTCTCACTCCGTAACCAGTTGATGCAAAGCCCTGGGTCCAAGAAGCCCTCCTGGGCCAGATTTAGGCTTTCAGTGTGAGTTAGGCACCTACATCCTTTAATGACAGGTTTCAGAGTAGCAGCCCTGTTAGTCTGTATCTGTAAAAGAAAAGGAGGACTTGTGGCATCTTAGAGACAGTCTCTTAAGGTGCCACAAGTCCTCCTTTTCTTTTTACATCCTTTAAAAAGATCTTGGGCCCAGAGCCTTTTGGGGTTTGCAGTCTGGATCCTGAGCCCCATGCTGCAACTTGAGCTTATCCCAGGTAATAAATAACAGCCCCCTCAGGCTAATGAATGTGGGGGGCAGGCTGCTGAGAAGTTGATGCACCATGGGTCCTGTCTGTCCCCTTGTGGCCAAATATTAGAGTACAGCTACCTCCTTGGAATCCCCCATCGGTCGGTGTATAGCCCAGCCGAGACCCCTGCAGTTCAGGGCAGGTGGGTCTGGCTGTAGGAGTCCAGCAGGGTTGGGACCTGGAGGTCAGCGGCCAGGAACTTCCAATAGCTGGAGCTGCCCTTCTTTGTCATTCAGACACCTTCTCCATGGGCCTGTGGTGTATGTGTCACCCACACCCACCCATGTGGTGTCCCGTCTCCTCTAGTGGTGGCTGGATCACATACTGCATTTGGGGAGCCTGGCTAACAGAGGCACCCAGGTCCCCTCGCTCAGGTAGCTGGAACACCTATTTTAAGAGCTGGAGGTGCCTGGTTCAGTCCCTGCTGCCTATGACGCATGCCTTTAATGCTGTGAGAGTGCCTGTCCCCTCATCCCGCCATCGGCCCCCCCATGGTCCTGCTTCTGCCCCCTTTCGCTCCCATGCACTTCCTGCAATTTGGGGCCTCTCTGCAGCATGTTTAACCAAGAGGATTTAGGGCCTGACCCTGCAGTCGCTGGAAACACAAGTGCTGTTGATTTCAGAGCAGAACCTGCTTTGCTACGTCCTGGGGAGACAACCCAGAGCAGGCACGGCACAGACATCGGGAGATAGCGTGGCCCAGTGGATAGTGCGCCCGTCGAGGATTCCAGAGAACAGGGCTCTGTTCCTGGAAGTGTCGGTGACCGGCTGTGTGGTCTCTGGGAAGTCATTGCCCCTCTGGGAAGTCATTGAGGCTGGTGTACGTCCATGGCCCAGATCTCAGTTGGGTTCCTGGTGTTGCTGTGATACTAGAACATGGCCCTACCTCAGGCCCCATTTCATGTGCCGCCCCCTGCTCTGGAGGGATCAGCTCCAGGCAGGAGGTCAGTTGCTGTGGCCCATTCGATCTTTGCCTCTCTGCTGAGATGGCCAGGGATAGTGCTGCCCTATGTGATGTGGCCACTGGCCCACTGGGAACGGGCCTGAAACTCCACAGGCTTTGGGCAGTGAAGTCTCTAGGGGGTGGAAGACCCACGATCCATTGCCAAGCCCCTGAGATATCCAGGACCTGGAGTGCGCTGTGCGGTCGGAGCTTGCTGGGTCTGACTCGCAAGGGGTCTCGCTCAGCAGCGCCTGCCTTGGCTGGTGATAAGGAGCTGAGGGATGAAGAGGAAGCAGCAGGATTGATCTGTTTCAGTGGAGATTGGTACATAATCATCTCTCCCACTGAGTCGTGATTGCTGGGGGAAGAGACTCTCCCATCACCTCTCGCTGCGCTGTTTAATTACTCTCCAGCTAATGACCCAGGCGTTGCTGTTGTGGACCGAAGACCCCATCCTGGAGGTAGCTGGAGGGCCTCTGTGCGCCGCAATGCGGACAGCTGCCTCATTCTCCAGTCTCAGTGTCATCGTCGCCTGCTAGCTCTCCTGTCACCCACCCTGGACCTCAGGGCTTGGCTCTGGATCCACACAGGAGCTGCTGGGAGCTAAACCTGGGTCTAAGTGACCCATGCTGGAGGACTGGGGGACTTGGCTACTAGAGAAACCGGTCAAGAGACCCCAAGGGCTAGAGCCAGGGACACCGGACTGCTCTCTCACTCCTAGTGGTGGTTTCCTGAGCGGGGGCGAGACACCTGGTTAGGGTCACTGTGGAGGACATCTGCTCTGCCCAGTGCAGAGTATACAGGGCGCTTTCAGATTCTCCCCTGCCTTCTGGCCGGTGAGCTATTTTTAAACATTTTCCCTTTAGCTTCTGATTAGCTCTCCCTCTGCAGACTGTGTGATCGTGTCTTTGTCTGTCTATAGCATCCATTGTATGCCTGCATGCATTTAAAAGCCTTGCATGAGCAGCAGCTTTACAGAGAGAACGCAGGAGAGAGGACAGATTTTATATTTGGTTTGTTTGTTTTTAACTTTGTCCCCCTCTGCCTGCTCTGGGTGTGGAAGTGGTACCATGCTGCTGAAATTCTCCCATGCACACCGTATTGCCAACATCAGGCATTCGAAAAATCAGGAGATCAGTTTAAATACCATGAGGCTTTTAAAAAAAATATCTTTTGGGCTCATTTTCTGGTTTCTGAGTCTTTTGGGTTGTGTTTTCCAGCGTTTCCCTTTAACCACCAGGGCTTGCAATGTACGTTTTTAACAAAAGGAAAGCTGAGATTTTCAGTCAATCACTCCAGCCGTTGGAGCTTTGGGAGAAATCTCAGACAAAATCATGAGAATTAGCCACCCCATGTACCCAGGAAACCAGCAGGAATGAGCCCAAGGACTCTTATTCAAGGAACCGGGGAACAAGGATATTGCCCATGCGCTTCCCATGAATGAAATATCTGAATAGAAGAATTGCCCAGCTCTCCCATGTGGAAGCCCTCTGAGGATATTCCTTGACACATGGGTTCTCCAGGGAAGTGGGACCGATATGTACGCTCGGGGGTGGGCTGCACCTGTGCATTGCTTTGGGTGGTATCCGTATTGGAGCCATCACTGTCCTCTGGGCAAACTTCCTGCAGCTACTCTTGATGCACGATTCCCATCAGGCCCAAAGCCAGAACCCCCAGGCACCCAGCCTTGCCCCAGGCCCAGTACCGCCTGCTAGCTGTCTCCGTAACAGAACTTTTATCAATGGAGTTTTGGCCTGCAGCTCCCAAATTCACAAGCCAGGCTGGATTCCGGAGCGGTTTCCAGGGCTGCTCAAATGGCTGGGATTGGGCCAGCTCTAGCGGAAGTCGGGACAGAACATGCCTGTTTGAGGGGGGGAAACCGGGACAAACATTTGACCGACCAAGGCCACAAAGACCCAGGTTTTCAAGCAGTTAGCCTCCTATCAGCTTTAAAATTGCCAGCATCCACCAGAGCCCTGACTCTCCTGGGGCCTAGCCAGGTTCTTCCCATCCAGGCTACTGGCATTCTCTTCTCTAGACATGGCCTGTTCTCACCTGCCTTTGCCTCCTGTCACTTGGGATGCGGCCAAGTTTCAGCTGTGGAACCCAGAAAGACTTTTTTAGAACATAGCCATGGGGAGGTCATGGAAGTTCCTTCACTGGAGGTTGTCGAAAGGAGGCTAGATAGCCGTCTGCCTTGGACGGGTTAGACAAAACAAATCCTGCATCTTGGCTGAGGGTTAGATTAGATGACCCTTGTGGTCCCTAACCCTAATGATGCACTGTCTGTGAATTCTTCTCTCGGTGGGCTGACTAACTCTAGAGCTTGACGCCAAGCTGAGCAGGTGGCTGGGGTGACTCTGCGGTGTGGGGTGGTGGAAGGGAGACTTGGAAAAGTGGAGGCCATCTCAGTACTCTTAGAAAGGGCCAGGGGTGTAAGGTCCCTGCCTCTGCATGTGAGAAGAAAGTGAGTTTCCCCAGTGTTCCCAGAGCTTCTCTGCTGGCTGACCGGAGAGATGCTGGGAGCCTGGTGACAAAACTAAGGCTACCAGAAGAGTCTGTCGCGGTGACTGAGTGCTTTTCTGGTCTGGCAGGGGTGTGGAGACACTAGGTCCTCTCCAGCTGCCTTGCCCCAGTGCTGTCCAGGCTTGGTTTGTAGCCTAAGGGTTAGGTCTGGGACTGAACTGTGCATACTTGGGGATAATACTGACTTACCTCCTTAGGGGCCTGGTATAGCTGAACTCACTAGTAGCTGTTTGTAAAGCTGCAAACATACCAGGGCCATGTGAAGTGTTTCAAACTCCACAGTCGATTGGGCCAGCGGTTCCTGGACGCTCCAGCCCAGAGTGTGGTCTACTAGCTGATCACCGCGGGCCCTTCTCCACTGCAGGTGGGAGCTACACTTCCCAGCTCGAGGAGGCGTGCCCGCAGGAGCTGTGATCGAGCGAGCATGCTAGATGCAGAGCGCAGCCATGGCAGCAGGAGGGGTTAGCTGAGCCCATCCAAGGTGCTAGGGACTGTCAGTGCACTAGCTTGATCACAGCTAGCATGGGCATTTCCACCTCCCGCTCGACGTGTAAATGGACCCGTCTGGCAGGCCTCTCCCCACAGCTACAGGGGAAAGTGTGCGTGTGGGGGGGGAGGGGGTTAATCCTTCTAATAGGGTGTAGTAGTGGGATATATGGGATGGTATCTCCACAGACCACCAGCAAATGCTCCACAGGTGGCAGTTTAGGAACCATTACTCTATTCCCTCTGCTTCTCAGGCCTGTATTTTCATGTTAATCCTTTAAATCTTCACCCATTGCATGCCTCAATCCTCACAGCTGTGACTGGGACAGGAGCGAGTCCTGAGCAGAGACTGTCCCAAAGACGTTTACACTTAGTACAAGAAACCGGAGGTGGCCAGACGACTCCTTCGGCCCCACGCTGCCGACCTGGCTCAGCTCTGGGCTGGGGAGCTAGAGGCAACGGACTCAGTCTGATCGCCCAGTGGCCAGCCACCCAAAAGTCACATGTGTCGTGTCTTATAGCAGGGGGCAGCTGTGTAGTGGGGTGCGGTAATCCCTAGCTATTGAGAGCTGGTGTCCACTCCAGAGCCCTGGGAATGCTCCCTGGTTTCTTTATGCCTGAGAGTATTTGCACATAAAGCCAAACTCTCTCCTCGACACTTGAGTAAATCAGGACTAACTCCTCTGAAGCCAAGGGAGTTATTTTGGAGTTACACGCGGGGAATGGAGATCAGAATCTGGCCCTTTTTACAAATAAAGGGAAACTCTCCTGGAATGGTTTAATCCCAAATATAAATTTCCTTGTTTTTTACAAATCCTTTAACACTCCCTAGGGTCAACTGAACTGTTCCTATGACTTGTATTTATTTATTTCCCAATTCCAGCTAACACAGGCTTGTGAGGGTTTGGTTTTTAATGGTGGTTTAGATTTAAAGAGTGGCATTTGCAACCCAGCAATGAGAGGCAGAAAGGACCAAGGGTAAATTTTTTTTTAAAGATGCCTAAGTGACTTAGGTTCTTAAATGGCATTTACAGAAGTAACTTAGGCACTTAGAGGCAGATTTGTGAAGGTAGTAAGGTGCCTAAAGATGCAGATTGGACTTTCAATAACATTGACTTTCAATAACATTTAGGTTCTAAAGTGACTTAGGGGCTTTTGAAAAATTTACCCTTAGACTGTTCAGTTTGACTTGAGTGATGAAGTACAGGAACCAAAAGCAAACAAATGGTGAAAAGTAAAGTTGATTTTTTTCCCACACGCTGCCTCAGTTTTAATAAACGGAGCTATTTTACTGAGAGCAAGGGAGGACTTTTCATCTAGAATTCATTTTTAATTTTGATTGCAAGATTTTAGGGGCAGGGCTGGTCTCCTTCCGTTTGGGCGGTGCCCTGTCCAATGGGGGCCCTAGATCCTACCATAATAAACATGGCTCAATAGGATAAATGGAACAAGTTCTGCCCTGTTACATCTCATGAGAAGCAGGGCAGCGCCCCTAGATGTGTCTGCTGTAGCAATAAACCTCTGACCCTTCTGAAGTGTCCCATGGCCTCTGATGTGTTTAATGGGAGTCCAGAGCTAGGGTAGGCCTGAATTCCCCTCCCTCCCGCTCCCAAATTCTGCCCAGGAGCCTCTGTGTTCATATAGTGCCTAGCACAATGGGCCCAAAGCCCTGTAATATGAAAGTTAAATGAGAACAATGGGCCAGGCCAGATCCCCACAGCTAAATCAACCTCACACTCTGGCCTATTGGCATGAGATTGTCAAACTGATTCCCATCTTTGCCAAGGGAATGACTGGTTTCATAGTAGCAGCCGTGTTAGTCTGTATTCGCAAAAAGAAAAGGAGTACTTGTGGCACCTTAGAGACTAACAAATTTATTAGAGCATAAGCTTTCGTGAGCTACAGCATCCGATGAAGTGAGCTGTAGCTCACGAAAGCTTATGCTCTAATAAATTTGTTAGTCTCTAAGGTGCCACAAGTACTCCTTTTCTTTTTAAGGGAATGACTGTATCAAATCTGATCCAGCTGGGATCAGCAAGGCCTGCCCTAAGGAAACTCCATTTTGAAAGCACAGAAGCAGAGTGAAATTGGGTGTACGTGCCCTCCCGGAATGGACATGTTTATTTCATAGCTTCCAAATAACCTGAAAGGGACCAGGCGCAGAGGAGCTTGTTACATCTCTTGTATTAATCTTCCAGTTGTGCTACTGTGGTAACACACAAGAAGCAGTAAGAGATTGCTCTCTGCTGGCATGCCCCCTGCTTTGGGAGGGTCCTCTCTGTGACTTTCATACCTAACTCAGATAGAGACAGTCCTCCGTTGTGCTGTGTCCAACAACAATTCCTGGCTCGTGGCAGAGTCCCCTGGTGCTTGAGATCCGCTGTGGAGCAGCGGGGCGGTCGCCCTCGCACTATGTCAGTCCCAAGACGCGCTGTAATATGATGGACACTGAACACCAAACGAAATAAGAAAACCCGATTTAGCAGCGTCAGTGCGCCTATGTTACACCACCGCCCGTTACGCTTCTGTTGCACTGTCTTAAATGAAGCCACACCCTCTCGTGATCAGAAAACCCGGCTCAGAGTCATGGGATCGCGAGCGGCGGGATGGGCATGTCGGTGGGTCTGAGATGCAAGCTCCCTGGAGCGTCCCGCTGTGGGAATACAGCGGAAGTCAGAGGAAGGGCGCTGGGAGAAGGCCTCTGAGCCGACTCCCTCATCGGCTTTGCAGAGGAGAGGAAAGGCGAGGTGTTGGAGTGGGGCGGGGACCAATAGGGTGTAGCAGGTGTGGTCCTGTCAGCGAGTGTGGGGAGGCCACTGTGCTGCTAGCCCCTGGGCCAGTGGGAAGCTTCCCCTGTGGCCTGACAGGTGCGGAGACTTCTTGGTAAGTGAAGTAAGTGCTGAAAGGCCGGAAGGCTCATGTGAGGGGGGGCCACGGGCACAGGGTGGTTCTCGGCCCAAACAAAAAACTCTAGAGGGGCGCCCGGAGTGCCGCAGGGCTCCCGGCACTCTTCGGGGCAGGCGTCTCTCTCCCCAAAGGGGGCAACGAGGAAAATGCCCTGGAAGAGGCTTCCGGTTCTGGGGGGCTGGGGACGCTGGGGACGCCCCTTCCCCTCCCCACAGCCCCAGCCTCCAGGTCCAACCTTCCTTTGTGCTTGAATCTGTTTGGTCTCGGCTGTTGTCGTCTCCCTACCCTGCAACGGCCCCAGGTTTGACATTGCCCCACGGGGCTAGGAAGGAGACTGCAAGTCTTCGGGGATGGGGGGGGGAACAGAGCTGCCCAAGACACCCCTTCCTCCCCCAGGCAGCCCACAGGAGCCAAGGGGTGTCATTTTACTGTGGACAAAAGTGCTTTGGAAAATAAACTCATTAGAACCAGAATAAAGCTTGGGCCAAGATCACTTCTGCAGCTCCCAGCTGCTGGGGGCTCCCCAGCACCCAAGGCCTCGGCTCCTGGCCATCCGCCCCCCGCTGCTGGCCACGTCCCAGCCGCTCACACGTGCGTCTGCATTCTCCTCTGCAGGGGCCGGCTGGGGTCCGAGTTCTGGGACGAGGACTGTGAGTGGTGGGAGGAGGAGGCCGAGGCCTTGCTGGCCTTGTCGAACTGGACGTAGCCGTCCTGCTTGCCGCTGCTGCTCACGCTGCTGTCACACTGCGTGTCGAGGAAGGAGCTGCTGTCGCTCATGGAGCCCCGCTGGAACTCCCGCTCGCACAGCTCGATGGAGCTGCTGCCCATGCCCAGCACGAAGCGCTGGCTGTAGTCGTAGAGCCGGTTCTGCCCGCTCAGGGTGGTGTAGATGTTGGTGAAGGACATGCCCGTGGGCACCCGCTGCTTGTTGGCGGGCCTCAGGTCGGGCTGGCAGCCCGAGAGAGAGATGGTGGGGGTGGAGTGGTGGTCCTTGAAGGTGTTCACGCTGTAGTAGCCATTGGTGGGGTCCTTAAGGGAGAGACAAGTTACTGTGACACAGCAGCCCTTTGGGGGTCTGTCAGCAACGCGTGTCAGGCCTGACTTGCTCACCACACCTAACGCCTAAATATAAACCCAGAAGGTGGCATTCAACGTAGCACTGGGAAACTAATAACTCACTGCTCATTAATATTCTTGTGTGCTGTGTGTACAGAGGTATGGATATGTGCTAGAATTATGTCCTTAAAATGTGTTTGGCAAACAAGGCATAAGCCCAGTCTGCCTTAGACAAAGGAGTGGATATTTGCTTCTCTGACCAGGTTGGTTGTTGGGCAGGGACAACGAAGGTACATTTACATAAAAGGTAAACAAAGCCACCACCCCAGTGAGTGGGGCAGATACCCTCTTACCTATAAAGACAGGGGGTTTGCGCCTCAAGTGATAAGCAACTGAATCAGCTGATTGAATGCAATATTACTGTGCCATACAAGTGTATCAAGTAAGGCCTTTTATGAAAACCTGTAACGCAACCGTGATTCAGATCAGTGGCTCTCAACCTTTCCAGACTTCTGTACCCCTTTCAGGAGTCTGATTTGTCTTGTGTACCCCAAGTTTCACCTCACTTAAAATTACTTGCTTAAAACTCAGACATAAAAATACAAAATTGTCACAGCTCACTTCTACTGAAAAATTGCTGACTTTCTCATTTTTACCATATAATTCAGTTGGAATATAAATATTGTACTGACATTTCAGTGTATAGTATACAGAACAGTATAAACACATCATTGTATGACATTTTAGTCTGTACTGACTTCGCTAGTGCTTTTCATGTAGCCTGTTGTAAAACTAGGCAAATATCTAGGTGAGTTGTACCCCGCTGGAAGATCTCTACGTAACCCTGGTTGAGACCCATTGATTCAGATCATTGTGAATTGTCCATATTAACACCATGTGAGGAATTATGGATGATCACTGCTATTCTTTAAAGTCTGTGACTCAACACAAGGAGAAGCAGGTTTTCTCCAGGCAGGAGGGAAGGCAGCTATCTACCTGTCTGCAATGAAATTAAGCAGTGTGGAATCAAAACAATGGAAGCCCCATTTACATAGGAATCAATGAGGGGATGGAAAGTCAACAGGAAGGGAAGAACAGCTGAGTCAATGAACTTTGGGAAGACAGCCTGGTGTCTATACCTGGTGTCTAGGTTTATTTTTCAAAGGTTACTGGACTATAAAGAGAAAGGGGAGTGAACCCCATAGTTGTCCATCACATGGGGGATTAAAGGGACTGGAGCTCTTGAAATCACAGAATGTTGGGTCCTTCAGCCAGGAAGGTTGATATCCCTAGGAAATGAATATAGGTGAGAGTGCTGCTCAGGCATAGATTGTCACTTGCTGAAGTGAAGTTTTAGAAGTGTATTTTTACTTTTGTTTGTGTGTAAGCCTCTCTTTATTCTTTCTACTTGATAGCACTTACGCTGATGGCTTCTTGTTTGTTTTACTTTTACTATATAGCACTTCAGGGCTGTGATTGAAATAAGAGTGTCTGTCAACCCCCTGGGAACTTAATGAGCTGTCGTGTAGTCTCTTTACAGGAGCAATGAACTTAAAAAGGTTCTGTGAGTGCTATAGTCAGGTGGCCTGGATGCTACAGGGCAGATGGTTTGGGGGAAATTTGGGACCAAGTGGATGTTAAGCTGCAAAAAGTAACAGGCTGGTGGAAGCCAGGGTGTGACCTCCATGCTTGTAGGCTGGCTGTTGGTGTCAGCGCTGTGCATAACATTGAAGGCACCCAGAATTGTAGGACAGGCGTGACACAATCCCTTACTGGTCTCGGTTGACTAGTGCCCAAGTTACACATTGGGAACGGAGCACTGGAGAACCTCATGATCACTGACTCCCGCTGTCCTAGGCCCCTTCCATCCAATGACCTTTTGGCTTGAGATTTCCTCTGGAATCAAGTATCCGCTCCATTTCCTCTCCTGCGTATTTCGGTATCTAACTCCTATTGAAACCAAAGGGAGTGAGGCACCTAAATACCTTTGAGGATCTGGCCCTACTTTACTTGATTTATACTGTTTCAAAATGAAGCGTTTCTAGGGCTGCGTCTGATAGGTTTATGGAAAGATCAATCACAGAGGACATGGGCTGTGAGCTGGAATCTTGTGACCAGCTACTGCTCTTGGTGCTTTGGGGGAACATGGCAAAGGTCCTGTCTGCACTACACCATAGCCCCAGATCAGGGACAACTGTTCTGTAACTGGGCCCCCAGGCAGGTTTTGACTTGTGGGCCCTTGACAGACTCATCCTGCTGCCCTAGGACCTGCAGTCTGTTTTCCACCGAGACCTGCCAAACTCACAGCACGCCAGCCAGGGAACGGCTGGCAGACACTGCTGACCTGGATCAGCTGTAGCTGGGGAACTGGAGGCAATAGGGTTCCATGTCCCATTCCCTGTTCCTTGAGCCATCCAGAAGACCCAAAGGAATCCAGTGCTTGTGAGGATGGGGGTGGGAGAGAGCGTTTGGTGGCTCTGCTGCTCATATCCTTCAGAGGATTGTTCCCTGCAAGAAGCTGCAGCTGGCCTGGCCCCAAGCTCATGCAGGTGCAGTTTCTGCTCCCGCTGCCTTGTGACGCAAGAGTCTCTGCTGCAAGTCCCCACTGGCTTTTGACGCTTCCTCTGTCCTTATGGAGCCATGTTCCCCTTCGGCAGCCAGATAGAGAGGGCTCGGGGAACCAACAAGGGCTGAGACAGCTGCGTACTGGAGAGATGAAGACTACTTCTCTGTTGCTATGGAAACAGCTCGGCTAAATATGATACCTTACTTAGTTATTTCCCCACTCCCAGAAGACGAGGGCAATGATCCCCTTCCCTGGGCGGGCCGAGCCGAGAGACTCGGGGGTGCTGTCACGCCAAGAGGGTGGCATGTGGGTATCAGGCCAAGGGCCTGGGAGTTGAAAGGCCCAAGCTGGTTTTCATGCCCCTGTGGCTCTCGCGTGCGGCACCAGGCTGTGGGAGCCTCTTCGTGTCTGGGAGAGACCAGTGCATTGTGACCAGCATGGGCCAGGGAGGCTGGGGAAGGGGCGACTAGGGGACACGTTACCCATTCTCGCCCTCAAATAAACAGTGGGACCAGCATGTGGGAGAGCTTCTCACCCACTTTGCAGACCCCGGGCCTGTTCCTGGGTTACAATGAGTTTTGGAGACATTGGAATACCCACTTCCCGCCCCCCCATCCCCACACCTCCAAAGGTCACTGCAAATAGTGTTTCTAACTAAACTGCCTCTGGTTGCTCCCCTTTCACTGGGCCTCTCTCTCCTTTGCCCTGAGGCTGCATTAGACTGTTCTGACAGTGGGGCCTGATCACCCACTTTAAGTCCGCTTCATGCTGCCAGAGCGGTGCAAAGGGATCTTAGTATAAATGAGACTCAGGCCCTAATTCTCCAGCCTCAACTCCCATGCCTCCTGGCTTGGGTCTCTGACTGTATTTACACCCCCTGCGCTGAAGACATGGGGGACGAGAGGAGGGAGAAGTTTCTTGGAGGCCATGCCACGATCAAGTATGAATCAAGGAGGGGAATGGGACTAACCCATCTTCCCAGCCCGGCGGTAGGGTGGGGTTGGCTGCAGCCTGACGCTGCTGCAGAATCGAGTCATGGCCTCTGCTTTGGGAGACCGAGTCGGCGGGCAGGTGTGCTAAGGCAAAAGCTCTTCCACAGCCGGCCTTCCAAAGAGAACGGCTGGGGCACCTCCCGCAGAACACCCTCTGGGAGGCTGGGGTTTGTCCATGCTGATGTGCAGCAGCCCGATCTGCTGCAGGCTGGCGTGGCTGCATGTGGAGGGGAAGGTGGCAGCACTCTCCTACCTACCTTGTACACATGACCACTGATGTCAGTGTAACTGATGTCACCCAGGGGTGTGGGTAAGCCTCCTCCCTGAGCGCCATCAGTTACACCAACCTAAGCGCCGGTGTGGACAGCACTGTGTCAGCAGGAGAGCTGCTTCTGCCACCGTAGCTACTAGACTGGGTGAAGGCGGTCTTATTATGCCGATGGGAGAACTCTCTCCCGCCGTCGGTACAGAGCGTCTTCACCAGACATGCTACAGCGGTGTCACTTCTAGTGTAGCCTACCCCTGTAGTGCGTCTAGTGGAGATTGCTGCCTCCAGACCATGGGGCCAGATTTGCAAGTGTTCTGCACTCCCAACTGGGGCCAGATTTCCAAAGGAGAGCTCCTCCCAGTGTGCCAAGCTCTTTGGACAATCTGGCGGTGCGTGCATGGGAGGTGTGCAGTGCACAACCCTCTGTGCATGCGGTGAGTGCTGAGAGGTTTGTGCGACGTGTGGGTGAGTCCAGAGGAACGAGCGGATGCTATTACACCTGCCTATTGTATCTCGTATTGCAGCTGCTCCCTGGGAGCTGGGCTCTGAAATGTCGCTTCTCGTGGCTGTTGCCTGAGGCAGTAAGGTCCAGTGGGCAGGGTACTGGGTTGGCAGTCAGCAAACGTCCGTTCTATTTCTCGCTGTGCCTGGGAGGTTGGAGAAGTCCCTGCCTGTCCTTGTTCCCCTTCTGTCTTGTCTGTTCACGCTGTAAGCTCTTCGGGTCAGGGACTGCCTCCGCCTCTGTGTTTGTGCAGCACCTAGCACACCGGGGCCCTGATATCAGTTGGCCTGTCTAGGGGCTACTGCAAGTCACGCATGATACTAAGGGGTTTAGGTGCCTGAGGCTGGAGCCAGGCCGCTGCTCACCTTCAGGTTCTGGAACTCCTTCTCCTCCTCCTTGAGCACCTCCAGCTGCTTGAGGACAGAATCCTGCTGGAACTCACCTCTGTCCATCTGCAAAACAAGACCAAGTCCCAGTGAGTTTGATGGTGAGGCCTCAGTGGATCTAGCCCTGTCAGTGCAGTGACCAGAGGGCTGAGTTACACCACAAACCTTCCCAGCTCTCAGCAACCTGCTCCCTGCACCCTGGGCTGTTCCCTCTCTCACCCCCCAGGAAGTCCTTAATCACCCCACTTCAGTTAGGGAGCTTCCCCAAATGTCCACCAACCTCCTAGACAAGGCATCACTGGCTGCAAGATATAACAGCATACTCACCTGTGCAACACTCCTTCCTGTGCTAGCAGCAGGGGAGGTTTTGCTGCTTATCCCATCCAGGTTCTGCTCCCCTCAGGGGAAGGGCGCAAGTATCTGCTGTGCCACCACCCAGCGTTTCTTCCCACTCTTTGGGCAAGGCCTTAGAATGACCAGATGTCCCAATTTTATAGGGACAGTCCCGATTTTTGGTTCTTTTCCTTATATAGGCTCCTATTACCCCTCACCCCCGTCCTGATTTTTTGCATTTGCTGTCTGGTCACCCTACAAGGTCTCCAAGCAGGCTGCTGGCAGAACCAGGACTAGGACCCAGATCCTCACAGTTCTAATGCAGTGCTCCAGCCAGGAGGCCCCACTGGCTTCCATACATGTGTGCGAGGGAGGGAGGTGTCACCCCCAGTTTGCGAGCAGGGAGCTGAGGCACAGGCTAGATTATGGGACTTGCACAGCGCCACACAGTGTCTGAACCAGGAACTGAATCTAGGTGGCTTGAGCCAATCCAACCTCTCTCCACTAGCGCACCCCTGTTACCCGCTCTGGGCTGCAGCGACACAGACGGGCAGCTGGGGAGTGGCTGAGTGTGTCCACCTTGCAGTGTCAAATGCAGCGGGATCTGGTAACTGAGCTGGGAGAGCAGTTCCAGTTGCTGAGTGAGCTGGTGGGACGCTTATAGGTCTTTAGCAAGACCATCTCAAACACAGGAACAAGTATAATTCCAGCCAGAGGGGGCTGGTGCACATTTATGCATACACAAGTGCGTGCTGATTACTACTGACACCAGCAAGAGCGCCGTTCCCAGTACCATAACTGGTTCATTATCCATCTTGAATGACTCATGAGAGAGGATCTGTTTCGGTCATGGATTCTGTGACTTTAATGGGCCTCTGTGACTTCTTTGGCTTCAGCCCAAGGCAGCGGCAGAGCTGGAGCAGCAGTCAGGCCCTGCTCAGGAGCAGCTCCTGGGGTCGGGTCAGTCCCCAGGGCCGCCGGAGCAGTGGCCACGGGGGCTGGTGGCCAGCCCCCGCTGCAGGAGCCATGGTGGAGCTGGAGCAGTAGCCAGCAGTCAGCCCTTGTCAGGGCTCCAACTGTTAGCCCCATCCCCGGGGTATTTTTAGTAAAAGTCAAGGACAGGTCACGGTCTTCCGTGGATTTTTGTTTGTTGCCCACAACCTGTCCCTGACTTTTACTAAAAATACCTGTGACAAAATGAGTCTTACTCTTACTCATGAGTCTTCATGACTCAGTCTATGCATTGCTCCAGGCACAGAGGAGTGAGGAATTCTCCTGACTTTGAACCTCATTAATAACAGATAGTGGGGTAAGTAGCAAATGCCTTTGGCACAGAGCCTGGTGGGGCTGAGCTCGGGAAGAGAGAGAGGTTGATTTATCTGAATGCACCAAGTTATCAGACAGCTGATAATTTCCCCCCCCCCCGGTGTTTCTGTGCTCTTGAGAAAGGCCACGGAGGAGGCCTCTAAATGGCACAGGCAGGGCAGGAGATTTCTAATGGCCGGACATGGCTCCTTGCATGGCTTAGTCCAAAACAATGATGGTCAGGGATTGCAGGTGGCTGGCGGCACTGTCCCAATCTGACCCAGCAAGGCAGCCCCAAGACTGAGTGGTCTTTGGTTGAGTAGCTAAGGGGACCCTGCCCAGGCTGATGGGCCTGGAATTTGATCTGCTCCTGTTGATCCCATCGCTCAGCTCAAGATCTAACTTCAAAACATAGGCTTCAACACAAATCTTTTAAAAGGAGAGAAAACTCAGGTTGCCCCGGCGCTAACAAAGCGGCATATACAACCTGGCAGTCAAAACAGACCCTACAATAACAAACTGCTGTGTGCAGCCCTGATGAAGGCCCAGAGAGGGGAAGTGATGTCCCCAAAGTCACCCAGCAGGTCAGTGGCTGAGCTGGGGACTCAAACCCAGCTCCTCTGGTCGTAAGTCAGCGCCCCTGCAAGCAGGCCATGCTGCTTGCCCTGAGTGACAGGGAAACGACTCTTTGCTTCCCGGTCTTTTCCCACCCAGAGGCTAAGGGTTAAGCTAATGACAGCGGCCTGTGACTGGCTTGGCTTTTGCAAAGATTGGAAGGCAGTGTACCTCCTCGCTAATCTGAATTTGGCTGCCAACAACATTTCAAAATCCCAGGTCGGTTTTGGTCTTTTCTTAGTGCTGTAATTAACTCCAAAGCCTGTGATTTTTCTGACTCCGGCTCCTCTTGAAGGTTGGAATCCCAGAGGTTTTACTGATCCCGTCTTTGACAGCTTACGTCTGACTTTCCAAAGTACCCCGGGGAGGGAAGGTTGATGGGACTGATTTTTTTTTTTTTTTTTTTAAACATCCCCCTTGCTTGCTCCAAGATCTCCTGACCCTCCCCAACCCCTCCCAAGACAGGCACCCCTGTCTGAGACAGACACAAGGAATCTGAGTCTATTCTCCCAGCCTCAATTGGTTTTCTTTGAAGAATGGCTGGGGCAAGGTACGCATTAATTAGAATATGGCTTTAATTACCCTTCCCTCAGAAAGGTGGGTCTGAATAATTATCCGCCACTTTCCCGGCTGCCTTTTATCTTCCGAGAAATTGATTTAGTCTCTACAGTCTTCATATTTTCTCTGTGTGGCTGTAGCCCAGACCTTCTGTTGGACTTACTGCCACTCAATGCCTAATCTAATCACAATTGGAAATCTACACTAAAGTGCTGATTATTACCTGACTTCTGCTGCTGCTTTTGCTGGTAAGTGGTAGTGGAAATTTACCCTACAGCACTTTCTGATGATCTCTGAAAAGCCTTTGATATGGCCATTTAATGCAATAAATTAAGGTACCTGAGTTTTGCTGGAAAAAAGCCTGTAACCTCCATTGATTTACCAGGGTAAATACATGTGTGTCAAAGGATTAAATTCAGGGCAGATAAAATACCAAAAGGAGGAATGCTCGCTCTATTGGCTGCATGGCGGTTTTAGTGCCATCTTAAATTCTTATGTTAAATTGAAGGGACTCTGTTAGGACCGTTAGATTCCACATTCAGAGCGTGTTTGTGTGTACCGCTTTATAAACCTACTCGAAATGTTTCAAGTTTTTCTGCTACTTCAGAAAGCGCAGGGTTTATTTTTCTTTCATTTGTGAGGCTTAGCCATTCTCCTGCAGTGTTTGTAACCAAAGACTGCTAGTGTAGGAGAGACATAGAAGTGCAACTAACTATACGATGGAACCTCCTAGTCAAGCTATACTGGCCTAGCTGTAAACAAACCGCATAGGTGGTGAATTGTAAACCAGATTTAAAACAGCAACAACAAACTTTTCCATATTAAGAAGCAGAGGCACCATTAGTAACTCGTTTGGGGGTTCTTTTAAATAAATGGCAGTAGTTCTCAAACTGGTTTCTGGACTGTTGCAATGCACTTTGTGTATGATTTTACCCTCTCTTTGAACAGCCACTACAGGGTAAGGGACCTTCTAGTGCTACCAGTTATGAAAGCGTTTCTTTAGCTCATGTGGTAGGGGAACAGAAGGACCAGTGAGCTGCTCTTATGCGTGGGTAAGTAATGTAATAACGGCGCTGCCCGCATGCCTGCAGTGTATTGACTCTTCACCCTCCAAGGAGCCCTTTCATTCTGAGACTCAGTGGCTGCGAGAGGAACAAGGGTGTTGTCTGATGATCTCTCCCCTGTGAAGTGGCTGGCAAAATGAACAGGCTGGAGACCTCCTGATATAGAAGAGCTACCTAGAAGAGAGGACTGGGTGGGACCTCTGGGTCAATGAGTCCCATCCCCTGCTATCACAGGCAGCCCAGTCATGGGATCCTGTTCAGATACTCATTAAGAATCATCTTAAAACTAGTAGGGTGTTTGACCCTCACTGCCCCCATTGGGAGGTTGTTCTAGAACCAAAGTCCTCTGAGGGTTAGTGACGGTCTAATTTCCAGCTTGCATTGGCGTTTGCTTGCACATGATGGTGTTAAGGTGCCATGTGGAATGTGGACTCCAGTATCTTGCCCAGTGGCTTCGAGGCCATTGTGGATGGTGCTGGGCAGGAATTCATGCCTGGCCTGGAGGAGCTTGGTGACAAAGGCATCAGCTCAGGGCAAGGAGGAAGGCGATGGGTGTTGCATTGCTATGTGAGTACTTCCTGCTGGCTGATTGGAGAGGGAATGCAGCCATCGGACACGGCTCTCCCGAGCTGTAGCACTGTTCTGAGCCAGGGAGGAGGTGTCCCAGGGTTGCGAATATAAAGAATACAGTCACTTGGCCGCGGAGTGATGCCGGGGTGGGAATCAGCATTATTTCCCACAGATCCATACGCACAGCTGGCTCGGCCCCAGGTGGAGATGGTGGTCTGCAATGTGCAGGAGTTGTACTAGGTGATCATGACGGTCCCTTCTGGCCTTAACTTCTAGGAGACTCTTGGCTTCACTGACGTGAAACCTGCTTACGCCAATGGTTCGGCTGAGGCAGTGTTTTGTCTGCCCCCTTGCTGCTCCCTGTTGACACGCTGTGGAGGGAATCGTAGCTGAGCTGGCTAACCAGGGAAGGGAAAGTGATGAGACAAACTAATATTCATTGCAGGCTCCTCAGAGAGGACTTCAAGCAACAGACCGTGAAATCCCCAACCCCCGCCCAAATGATGATAACGCTTTGTCATTCCCTGCTGCTTTCCATCTGACCCGCTTCTTCTCATGGATTCCCCGTCCTTCCCTGGGGGCTGTGCCACGGCGGGAGGGCGTGTGAGTTCCACTGACCCTCAGAGCTGTGCTGTGGGGAGCTTGAACTCCTTGTAGGGCTATCTGCGTTGGACGGGCCAAAGGGCAGGGGCCAGACAGAGTACCGTCCATTGGTCTTCCAGGGTGGGGGTTGAGCGCTAGAACAACAACCTATCTTGGTGAAACAGTGACCTTTATTGAAACACAACAAGGGAGCCATTCTGGCAAAGAGCACAATTGTCCGGGAGGGTGGAACCTTGTTCATACGCTGAGTGATGTCTAACCATAAGGGAAGGGTTTAGAAACAGATTTAATACCTGTACCGAGGTAGCATCTCGGAGCCCACATCACGGACTAGGACCCCTTGGGCAAGGCGCTGTACAAAGAGAGCAAAAAGACATGCCCTGCCCCAAGGTTGTGCTTTACTGATTGGGTAAGCCATACCACCCTGGGAGGGAGTGGGTAAATATTATCACCCAGAGGGGTAAACTGAGGTACCGAGTTGAGTGACTTCCTAAGGTCACTGTGATTTCATGACAGGACTGGGGGTACACCTAGGCATCCTAGTGCCCAGTTCCCCTCACTTCCTTCTTATGAAACAGTCCCCTTTACTCTTCTTCCAAGGGTTGATGTGGTCATGGGGCCAGACTCCTAACAGTGAGGCTTAGCCAGCTGACAAAATGCTCAAAGTCCGATTCTGTGCCACGTCCACCACATTAATTACAGAGAGGTGGCTCTTCACTCTAGTCTGGTAATATTATCTGTTAGCTGCTGTGACTTCCTAGTGCTGCTAGGGGGCAGTGCATCCCCATTAGCTGAGAGCTGCTTGGGGGTGGGTGTGTGTGAGACCGAGTGAGAGCCCTCTGACCGAGATGAGGGTTAGCACCATTAAGGAGCAGTTCATAAAGCAAATTCACATCAGCTAATTTATAATTCCTGAATTAAGCCAGTCATTAACATGACCTTTATTAACGTTTACGCTGTGGCTCAGTTCAGTACAATCTCACTTCATCATTAGCTGGCGGGGGAAATTCATTTGCTTTCCTTTCTCTCTCTTTCATCCGACAGCAAATAGGTGGTTCAGCGATTCCTGCCTGGGCCCTGGTGCAAAGTGATGCCCTGCCCTTGCCCCGGACCAGAAGCACAGCCGGGCTAGCTCCGAACTGAGAAAATGCATGTTGCGTGCTGCTGAAAGGTGCTAAATTGACAGCTCTGGAGCAAGGAGTCCTCCATTTAGCCACCGAGCAAACCCGGGGTGGGCAGTGAATGCATGGATGGAATGGGCCAAGGAGACAGAACTCAGGCCCCTACATCCCTCTCCCCTCCCTGGGCAGGGCTGGCATGTGTTGGGGGATGCAGGAAGGAAGCTTGCCAGGCTATGCTTTGATGGCAGAAATCAATGATGCCCGTCCCCATCTTTTAACTGAACTGTTCTGATTTCTTTTCCGTCTGCTACCACACAGACTGGAGAAGGACAGAGCCAGCATGAACAGCCCCCAGACTGCTGCATGCATATCAAACTCCATCCAGAGTGACGGTATATAAATAGCATGTTAATGTGGAGGCGCATAGTTTAAATAGGTGGGTACATGTATCAATACATGGAGTGGGGCTAGACTTTGATTTCATTCCTACGATTCATGAGAATTATTCATGCACGTATGAGGGGTGGGGTGGGGGATGGAGGTGTGGTGAAGGGGAATGAGAGAGAGAGATGGTCTGAGCACAGGCTTGGGAGCCAGGAACTCCTCAATTCCAGTTTTAGCTTCGGCACTGAGTACTGGCTGTTCAGATTTGGGCTTTACCGTCTCTTCCTTGGTTTCCCCACCTGTAAAATGGCAACCACACTGCTCATCTACCTACTTGGCCCAAAGATGCTGGAAGCAGTAAGGCTTGTAAAGCACTTGGAGGGAATGTGGTGTAGTGGTGAAAGCACAGGCCTGGCAGTGAGTCACGTGTCCTCTCTGACAGGTTTCAGAGTAGCAGCTGTGTTAGTCTGTATTCGCAAAAAGAAAAGGAGTACTTGTGGCACCTTAGAGACTAACAAATTTATTTGAGCATAAGCTTTCGTGAGCTACAGCTCACTTCATCGGATGCATCCAAATTCCACCAAATGCATCCGATGAAGTGAGCTGTAGCTCACGAAAGCTTATGCTCAAATAAATTTGTTAGTCTCTAAGGTGCCACAAGTATTCCTTTTCTTTTTACGTGTCCTCTTTGTGTCCCTGTTTGCCCATCTGTCAATGAGGGACTAATATTTCCTATCCCAGGGGTGGAGGGGTGGTGGTTAATGGGCTGATATTTGGAAAGCCCCTGGGATCCTCAGATGAAAGGAGCTATCTGAGTGCAGAGTGGTATGTTAGTCTTATGAGGCTGGAAAGTGCTAGCTTACTTGACGTACTGCGTTGTCAAGGAGAGACGAGACATGGGGCCAAGGACAGAAATATCTGCATTAAGTGCTGGCAAAAACATTGATGTTACATTTATATTGAAGAAATGTCATGAAAAGCATAGAAAGGAATAAAGCTGGAGCCGTGCCCATGGGCAGAGGCTTTCTACTGGCACATTAAGGCGCCAGCCTCATCCCTGGCATGACTCCACTGAGTCTGGTGGCATTACCTCTTGGGGGCACTTGGGCAGAGAGATTTTGTGCTGAACGCCAGGTGCGTCAAATGGAGAGGTGACCTAGGTAGTCCATCGTCCGCATCCATGAGCGGGTGGAACGCAGGCCTGGCTTATGCTCAGAGATAGCCCTGAGATATATTTGGTAGGGTTCACTCCCCCTCCCCCGCAAAGAAATTATTTGACAAATGTGGATTTTAATTATTTGCTCAGCTCTTTTAGAGATCCCACAGTCCTTTTCATTGTGAAGAGATGGGAATCAAGTGTACCAGGTTCTGCACCAACCACCCTGGATTGTGCAGGATGTTGAGGTAGTGGGGACAGGTCGTGGGTATGTGGATTCCTTGGGAATTATAGGAACCCCAAAGGCTGCTCTAGCTTACGCTGGGGTTGAGAATGGTATAGATTAGGCCACAGAATTGGGGAGCCAGAACTGGTTCTCTGACAGCCCTCTGACCTCCTGCACCAAGTGGATCTCAGTGCAGGGCAAAATCTGGGCCAGAATATTATGGCCTCTGAATGCCTCTCTTTCTTCAGTGGGAGACACTAGCCAAGCCAGTGGGACTCCGCAGGGTCCATGCTGTGGTATTGAGGACTATGTCTTTAAGGGCTGAGCTCCCAGACAGAGCGTCTGGGCTGAGTGCTGTGAAGCTCTTGTCATGCACAGCTAGTTGGAAGCAGATACAGATAATACTTAGCCGTGCCTTGAGTGCGGGAGACTGGCCTAGAAGACCTCTTGAGGTCCCTTCCAGTCCTACACTTCTATGATACTCACCCCCAAGCGTAGACTGGGGCAAGCCAGGATTTGCAGTGTCACTACCTCCTACTTCCAGGCATGCATTGTCCCAATGGGCTGACTCAACCAAGGACAGTGTAGGCTGTGGAGACTGAGCCCCCTTCCAAACCCTAATGATGCCCCCTGCAAGTCGAGGGTAGAGGCACAGCTCTGGCTGCAGCGCTAGCACTGGGAGGTGGGTAAATACAGGGCTTCAGCTTGCAGGGCTGGCAGGCTGGAAATCACACTCAGGACAGATCCTTTGTAGCTGTCTCACTCCTGCACTGACCATGTGCTGGGACCCGAGAGAGCTCATGATCTAAGCAAGCCCAGCCCAGCCTAGATAGGTCCATGGGACAGAAGGAGCAAGGAGCTAGGATGTGCTTTTGAATAGCTAATATTTTATTCTTGGTGCTCTCCTTGGTGGCAGCGAGGGAGAGCTTTGACAGAGCAGCGCTGCGGGGCGCTAATGCCCCAGCTGGACTCGCAGCCCTCTGTTGCTCCCATGACCAGGAGAAGGGCTTTCTCTACAAGCCGATGAGGGGGAGTTTTGCTCTGTCAGTTAAATACACACTTTCTGTGTTCCAGCTCTCTGCCAGTGTCTGGCCCTGGGTTCCTGGCCACCATATGGACTAAGACACCAATATGCTTTTGTCCTTTGGTCATGCTGTTGTCACACAGATGGCTGGTGATAAAGCTACCCACAGACCTGTTAAAGCTGAGTGGCTGCCATGAACTTATTGCCTGGACTACTGAATGCAAGGACGTATCCGGATCTTGGGAACACTAAGACAGTCCCTAATTCTGCCTGGCAGCGCTGTCTGCCAGCAGCCATTGTCTGTCGTTCTCGGGCTTAGTCATGGCTGCGCAGGGAGCCATCCAGAGACCCATCCCACGGCCAAGGGAACAGTTGCAGTTTGAGGTGGCTGTTGTTGCTTTTCCCCTTCCAGCTTGGCTGCCTCTGCTGTTGGTTGGCTCTGTTTTGCTAGAGAAATTTACAGCTCTTGGCTGAACCAAGCCTAGTCCTTCAGGGTGCCAGCTCAGAGAGGGAGGACTCGGCCAGGTGCATTGTGGGAGAGGTTTTGGACTGGCTGCTGCTGGAAGCAGAATACCCCATGAAATGGCTGGTGCTCCTCTGAGAGGGAGGCAGGTGTCATTGCTACTAAGGCAACCACTGAGAGGAGCCAGTGTAGGACCCAACTGAGCCGGGGCATGTGCCGGAGTAGGAGGAGAAGGGGCAAAGAGCCATCTTCTCCGATTGGGTCCCTGTGCTGATGCCAGGTGGGTGGCACGGACACTGTTCCGGGGTGGGGAGGGACAAGGTATGGGTGGTGACACTCTCTGGTTGAGTTAGCACCTGATGAGCACTCACTTAAGGAGCTGTACGTCGGAAGCCATTTGCAGAGCACCATCATTCACAGGCTCCTCCTACCAAAGCCAGATACCAGGTTCCATGTTTTCCATGTGTTAACCGTTTACACACATTGCACACAAACTACCTTAAAAGAACGTTTTTAAGGCTGCAAAGCCAAGCGCTCAGAAGTTAGAAAATGCTAGAATTAAGGTGGCCTGGGTGACTTTCATTTGGCCCCCCTGCGCCTATGCACCATCATGATAGGACACTGCCCCATACTATTTCCCACAGTCCCAGTCTCCTTGCCCAGACTCTCCCAGTCTCCCTCTCACTCACAGGCTTCCACTCCCCCTCATTTCCCATGCCTGCTTCCAGTTCCAGTCTCTCCTCAGCCCAACTCTCTGGCTCCCCCTCCAGTCCCATTCTTCCCTCTCCAGGCTCTTTCTCTCAACCTGTTCTTACCCCAGGTCCAGCTCTTGTCTCTCTGCATTCAAATCCGGCAGCTTTCTTGGCTCAGTTGGGGGGATCATTGAGTACACAGGTTCCCCGGTCTCAGTTCTGGTGTCTGGACCCAGCCTGTAGCATCCCAGAGCTACAATTGTATGGAACATCCTGCTCAGCAGCAGGATGGAGCATTTTCAGTGCAAAGGGAAACATCAGCGATTTTAACTCTGAAGCTCGAGCAAGTATCTATAGAGCATGTGTGAACTGCCCTATTTCAAAGGCTTATAATTTGGGTGGATTTTCACAGTGATGGCAAAAGGCCCATCCCTGGCACCAAGACCACCCCCTTCTGCCAAATATCCAGTCCCTGCTCCAAAGCATGAGGGCAATAGCACCGCCCAAAGGAAAGGTTGCCAGAATTTTTTTTTAAACGTGGGCCTAACAACATATGGCTTGAGAAACATCAGGCCAAATGGTAAAGTTTAGCAAAGTTATGCGCCACTGAAAATAGCATCTTATAATGGGAAGTGTCAGTAACTTTAATAAGCACTTGTGCTGGGGGTGTTCACTGCACACCACCCCTGAAGGGGTTAAAGTTGCTCAGAAGGGGCCAATTAACTTTACAGGCTGCACCTGGGGGAGAGCCAGGGCCTGATGAAGATTAATTGATGATGAGCTGGGCAGGAAGCCAGGAAGATGAGAGCAGAAGGGGGCTGCAGGGAGAGACTGTGAAGTTCGTGTCTAGGCACAGAGAAGTGGGAAGCGAAAGCCCTGAGATCCTGTCTTTGATGGAAAAAGGTTTACCCAGAGGAGTTTCAGGAAAGGAAGCCCCAGGAGAGATCAGCGAGGGTTGAGACAGTGTAGACTTTGGCTACTGATTATAGGGTCCTTGGGCTGGAACCCGGAGTGGGCAGAGTGCCCGGGTTCCCCTAGCAGCCACTGGGAAGTGGCTCGGGACTGTTGAAGGCGACATCTGGACAGTTGGTCTGGCAAGATGTTGATGCCCTGGAAGGGGAAAACTGTATAGTGACCTGGCCAGAGGGCTGAGTCATGAAGTCCTGGAGAGCGAGATGGGCCACAACGAGAGTGAGTGATGGAAGGGGGCACTAGAAGGCAGGAGAGCTGATCCCCGAACCTGGCCATAAGGGGGCCCAACAGTGGTAAGTGAGACCCCGTTACAGCCCTGTATGTAATAGAGGCACAGAGCATTCTCATCTCAGGAACTTTTCAAGGGAGGCAGAGCTCCCATTCTAGTGGGGCTGCCCCAGGATAAACTCTTGCTGAGTCAGCTAGAGTCCCTCTGGGGTCTTTGTCTGGAGGCAGGCAGCCCCTGAGACTTGAAAGCCACAGCCCTGCTTCCTGTCTATTAATCTGACATCATTACTATTGTATCAGCTCACCTCGCAATACCTCTGTGGGGCAGGGCCGTGCTGCTATTCCCCCTTTCACAGGTGATGCTGTGTGACTTGCCCAAGGTCACACATGCAGCGTGGGTTGGAACAGGAAGTTGAATCCAGGCTTCCATGGTAGTGCCTTAACCACTGGGCCTTCCTGCCTCTTTTCTAGCCTGCCTGACTTGTGCAATCTAATCCTTTGCATGCTGAAGGATTCACTCATTTAATGCTGCAAAATGAAGCAGCTTTCATCTGGGGTGTTAAATTCAACCGAGCGGATATTAAATTCTTTGGCTTCATTATTGAAGACAATATGTTTTTAAAAGAGTTCTCCCTGCAGATTGCCATGTCAGGTCCCTAGCCGGTAGGAAGTGATGAATTCGTCCACATTCAAAGTTACACACCTGCCGAGACCTGAGATGTATTTTTTCCCCTGGAATTTAATTATAATGTTTCCTGCTTGTAGTATAATTGGATGACACTTCTTGGTGGCTTTAAACTTGTGCAGGTCAAAACCTAACAGAGCGGCTGGATGTTGGTTAATAGATTCCAAAGGCTGCAGCTTTGTCTGATTCCCTGATGAGGGCTCACTTTGGGACTGGCAGCGGTAAAAACAAACCAACAAAAACCCCAGTGGAGATTTTCAAAGCCAGCTAGAGATTTATCTGGACAGTTGGGTGGATGACAAGGATATTCAAAGTTAGAGTAGTAAACAATAAAACCAAGCCTTAGACGGGATATAAAAAACCCTATTTCCGCGTTGAACCAGTCCCTAACTCTTGAGGTTTAGGGGCGGTTATGCCACATTTTTTTACTAGATGGATCGTGGGGCTGATCCTGGCATTTCTGATGTTGAATTCAGGAACACGAGAGCAACATCCAGACATGACAAATTAAATCCTGCAATAAGCTGATTTTTTTTTTTTTTTTTTTTTTTTTTTTAAGGTGAGCACTTTTCTTCCATTGTGGAACCAGGGAACAAAATTCTTGCTATAAGCAATTAAATATGCCTTTGTCCAGAGAGAGAGCGAGCCAGAATGGCACTATAGCCCAGGGGATAGGACACTCAGCTTGGGCCACCCACGTGCCAGGTGAGTTCCCTCTATCAGTGGCTATTTAATTTATACAAGGTGGAATTTCTTCAACAGGGAGGCTAATCTCAGAATTCCCAAGACCTGTGGTTAGGGTGCATTCTTTAGAGACAATAAATGAGAGTTCAAATCCCTCCTCTAGAGGGGCTGTGAAGCTGGGTCTCCTACAGTTTGGGTTAGTGCTCTGATCACTTGGCCAAAGGGGTTTTCCAACTCCTCATTTTTTTGGGAGAAATGGCTTAGGCCCGTAACCCCAGGAGAAAGTCCATGGCTGAAAATCCCAAGTGGAGATAGATGAGGAATATGGCCTAAGCCCCTTTGAGGCTACTGGCAGCTCCTCACTCAGTGTGTTGGCTTTTGTGGATCCCGTTCTTAGATGCTTAAGTGTCCCCAGGCAGTGTACAGGGAGTCTGACTTGTGGCTGAGGATTTGGCTGGGCACCTAACCCTAACTGGGTGCCACTCTGAGCCTAAGTCATCTTGTGGATCTATCCCTATGTATTAGTTTCCACAGAACCATAGGGTTAAAAGGGATCGCCAGGCCATCTAGTCTAAGCCCCTGTCAAGCTGCAAGATTTGTTGTGTCTAAACTTCCAAGGCAGATGGCTATCCAGCCTCCTTTTGAAAACCTCCAGTGAAGGAGTTTCCATGACCTCCCTAGGCGTCTGTTCCAGTGGCCGACTGTTCTTGCAGTTAGCAAGTTTCTCCTGAGATTTAATCTAAATCTGCTCTGCTGTAGTTTGAACCCATTGCCGCTTGTCCTGCCCTATGTGGTAAGAGAGAACACTTTTCCTCCATCTTTTTATGGTAGCCTTTCAAGTATCTGAAGACCACCCTCATATCCCCCCTTAATCTCCACTTTTCCAAACTTTGCTCAGATAGCTTGTATTCCATCCCTTTGTTCATCTTTGTTGCTCACCTCTGGATCCTTTCCAGTTTCTCTACATCCTTTCTATACATTGGTGACCAAAATTGGACATGGTACTTCAGCTGAGGCCTAACCAGTGCCAAACAGAGTGATACTATTGCCTCCTGTGACTTGCACGCTATGCCTCTGTTAATGCAATCTAAAACTGGATTTGCTTTTTTTGCAACAGCATCGCATTGCTGACTCCTGTTGAGGTTGTGATCCACCACAACTCCCAGATCCTTCTCAGTCAGTTATCCCCCATGCTGTATTTCTGCATTTGTTTTTTCTTCCCTAAGTGTAGCACCTTACATTTGTCTTTGCTGAATTTCATTTTGGTGTCTCTAGCCCAGTTCTCCCTTTGAATTTTAGTTCTATCCTCTGAAGTATTGGCAAACCCCTCCCGCTTCCCGCCCCCAGCTTTGTGTCATCTGCAAATCTGATTAGCCTCAGCAGCTTTCTTGGTAACAAAAGAGACAATCTTTAACAGGGCAGAATGGCCAGTATCCTAGGTGTGCCAAAAATTGAGGCCCCTGCGAGACTGAGGCATCAAGTGAACGGCTCTTGCACTGAAAAGCAAAGCTGGTGAGGCTGAGTCACAAAGGCCTGGGGAGGACACCACCTCAGTGCCAGAGGTGGGAACAGAACTAAGGTCTCGTGCCTCTACCCACTAGATTATGCTGCTCCCTGTATTAGAGCTGGAAGAGATCTAGTAGATAACCCAGTCTATGCCCCTAACCCAATGCATGATGACTGACTACAGTACACATTCCAGTGCCTTGTCCAGTCTGGATTTAAAATGTTGATGAGGCTTCACCTCTTCCCTTGGGAGACAGTTCCACAGCCTGATACATTTCACCATCTGGAAATGTTTCCTGATACTTCAGAAAGGGAAAATTGACACTGATTTCATCCCTTTGCCCCTAGTTCTACCCCTGTAGCCACCCTAACAAATCCCTCTGGTCTCGGTGATCTGCCAGCCTCCCTGCTGTGATGTCCCAATGTATGATGACTCTTTTATTCTCTCCTTTTAAGTCTGTGCTCCCCCATGCTGTGTGGCCCTTCTCTAAACACCCTCTGAGTATTCCCACTTCTCACTGCTCTCTGGTCGTGGACATCCTATCCCCCATGAGCTTTCCCCAGAGCCGAGTACGAGGTGACCATCATCTCCGTGACTTATGACCCAAAGCCTCTGGAGTTCTGCTCAGGATGGCACTGACCTTTTCCCCTACGATCTCTCACTGCAAACTCCTTTCCCCAAGGTCTTGCTTGTTCTTCCTGCTTCCAAAATTTCACCCTCCCATGGAGGTCCTAGAGCCCAAATTATTCCCCCAGTTCCCCCAGCTGAATCTGATGGTATTTCCCACCCACATGCCTAACCTCTGTGTGTCCCTTTCTGCCCTCCCTGATGTTCACACCTCACAAGCTAATATCAGCTGTGAATTTCTTCAACCTCGTGAGTACTCTACATAGAGCTCATTAATGCAGATGTTAAATAAAACCACTTTCACTGCATCATCAACAACAGAGCACCCCACATCTCCCCCCCCCATCCCAAACTCGATATAGTGCTGTTTATCATTAGCCTTCTTACTGGCCTTCAATCCACATGCCAGCTAGGGTGCATGTCCACACCTGTCTGAATTACTTCTATGAGACTTCATGAGATTTTGTTTCAAATGCTCTCCTCAAATCCAATGCAAATCGGAATCCTCAAATCGGAAATGCATCCGATGAAGTGAGCTGTAGCTCACGAAAGCTTATGCTCTAATAAATTTGTTAGTCTCTAAGGTGCCACAAGTACTCCTTTTCTTTTTGCGAATACAGACTAACATGGCTGCTACTCTGAAACCTCAAATCCAACGTATTCCAGCCAGCGTAGCCCCTCTATCTGCTCAGTTGTAATTCTGTCTGCAAAGCAATCACGTTTGCCTGGTACGAGCCGCTCCTTATAGTGCCAGGCTAAGGAGTTTGCCCTCTCTGAGTTTCCTCTTGCTATGGATTCCCTGACTGTCTAGCAATTGCCAGGATTATGCTTTTTCCTTTGCCTGAAAGTTGGTATCATTTGTAATTCTCCAGCTGTCTATGACCTCCACATCTCTCCCTTGGTGTTTCACAAACAATTACTCATGTGTCTATAAGTTCATTACCATCTTAGGCTATACATCATGCTGTCTGGCCATCTGAGTTGCATCCGTGCATCTTGTCTAAGCCCTGCCTCTCCTGCATTGTTACATTATCCATTTTCCAGCAGCACCTACGATGGGTCAGGCCCATGTAGGCAGAGAGCCCCCTTAAAGAAGACAGGCACCATATGAAGGATGGGGGAGAAGGACGTCTGAGCCAGAAAAACACTGTTAGTATCAGTAATGTTCCACATGCTCAAGTGATACGGGCGTAGGATGAGTACAATTTGTGTAAACGTGTAATACGTGCACACACACTTTTCCTATCCCTATTGACATACCTGCACTAAGAGGCTGCATTACTTCTCCGTTACCCCCTTACTTTCTTTCATTGTTCTTGTCAAAGACAGATTTATTTTATTTTTCTGGAGTTCAGGACCTCACTGATTTTTAGAGGCATAATTGATTTCATCCTTTGCCTCATTTACCAACGTGCCTCCTCTGATATGCCTTTTGCGTTGATAGACTGTAAAAGCAGTTTTAGTGCCCTTGCCCTGTTTGACTTGCTCTTACTGGTTTGGATGGGGGCACAGTCTCTCTTTTCCCTTCACAGCCTCTCTTTTCCCTTCACAGCGTTATGGGCTGGATTTTTCAAAGGTGCTCTGCACAGTATGTGGGTGCTGACTCAGCCAGTTGCAGGCGCCAAACACCTGAAAAGTCAGACCCCACGTGAGCCCTTTACCACACCTGGGAGGTTCTTTTACCCTTAGATTTTGAGCCAGTGATTCCCTCCCAAAACTGATCTCGGCAACTTTTGTCTAAGCATGCTCTAAATAGAATGGAGGCTTATGGGAAGCATTCCGGGTGAGAAATCAGAGTAGATATCTCCTGTCCTACATTGTCTCTCGGTTTCCCCTTGAGGGCTCCATAGCACATCCACACAACTTTTTTATTTTTTCATGACCGTCCCTTTCTCCCCTCTGCCACCCACAACGACCTCACTAGGTGTGAGCACAGTGGTTGGTTAGTTTCCCGCTTATTTCCCACCTCATTGCAACTTGCATCCCTGCCAGTGGGCTGTCATGGCTGCTCCTTAGCAAGGATGAATTTTATCTGTCATTCCACTGACAAACTTGGAGTCTCTTGCTAGGAACCTCTTTAGCAGCTGGAGACTGGCCATGCAATAGCCTGAGCATGGAGCTGTTGCCTGCTGTTGGAAAGCACAGGGCATCAGGGGAATCCGCGAGGGTGAACCAGGGGCTCTAACTCTGCTGCAGTAGGAGGAGAGCGAGCAAAGGAAACATTTTGCTAACAGCAAGAGGCAGTTAGCTGGGGAATAGTCTCCCCAAGGGCCAAAGCATCAGAAAATGGCCTGCTATAAACAATGCTGACAAACAGTGAGGAACATACAGCAGGGAAGTGACTGTACTTTGCACGGTCCAGAGGTGAAGAGTGTTACCTTAACTCTTTATCTGCTCCCTCTGTCTGAGTCATGGGGCTGCAGCATGATCTAGTGCAGGGAGTGGCAACCTTTGGCCCACGGCCCGCCTGGCAGGCCGGTTTGTTTACCTGCTGCGTCCGCCGGTTCGGCCGATCGCGGCAGGCCAATGAGGTCTGCAGGAAGCGGCGGCCAGCGCGTCTCTCGGCCCGCGCCGCTTCCCGCATCTCCCCCATTGGCCTGGAACGGCGAACCACAGCCAGTGGGA